>NC_135503.1:158500379-158800379 GCF_052857255.1 Amblyomma americanum
AAATGCACTTTGCTGGTAGTTAGTGCATATGTCCTCCTTTCTTGTGTTCCATTATCCTCTAATATATCGCATAGTTGCTCTGAGGCATGCCAGTAAGTCCAAGCATCCACGACCCTAACCTGCTGCAAAAGTTGTTATTTATTTATTTACAGATACTGCAGGCCCTTCTCGGGCCCATGCAGGAGTGGTTACAAGGAGGGAATATAAAACAAAGGGAATACGTAAAGTACAAGGGTACAAAAATAACATTTCATCGCTATAGTGGCACAGGGTACTAATGACGTCAAAGCCAGGAGAAGAAACTAGCGGGTTGAAAAGGAAACACATGTAATTGCAAAGAAAATACAAATGGAAATTGGGCGACATAGGTTCATCACGGTGGTACTGACAGTGATTCAACTCTGTTAACAGGTGAAATAAACGAGTTTTAATGTTAAAATTCTATTCAGCTATTAGAGTGACTGGTGATTCTCATCAAAAGGTTGTTTTTTTTTTCATGGCAATAGGACACGATGAAAACATTACATGAGCTTTAGATATACTCTACAAGTTAATAAAACCCTTGATTGGTGTTCAAAGGCGAGATGAAAAGATGAAACATAACTCACTTTCTATAGTGTGCATTAACTGGACAGTAGTGGTTGTGTGGTGTGCATTTCACTTGTGTCCTTCCGTTTGATCATTTCGCAGTACAGTTTCCATGAACTGCATTTTTAGTGCTGCAACGTTGCAGTACAAACTTAATGCAGTGCCGTTAGCTCCAGCCATTTTATGAGAAATTCCCCAGCAGAGGTTCCCGGAAGTGCTTTTACAGTCACAAGACGCTGGATAATATCGAGTACGAAGAATGAACGAACACGGGCAAACTCAGTGACTATGGCCAATTGACCGAACAATGATGATAGGAAGTCGTTAGATAATCTTTTGGTAACTCAATCAAACGAAATATATAAACTATATAAGAAGAAATATCGGTGGCCAACTGCTAGAAGGGTGTTGTTAGGCTGCATCCAGGAAGTATGAAACCAATTAATAGACTTCCAATTTGTTTTAATGGGGTCTATAAACATTCGTCTAGAGACTTTCTAAAGAATGTTACTAAAAGTTTTTGTAGTAGACTACAGGACACCCTGGATATAATTATATATACCCTCTCCCCCTATCGTACCCCGCTGTCCCTCCTATCTGTGCCTCTCCTGTATTCACTAAAAAATCTTCCCTATCTGTGCTTGGAATCCTTGTCCTCTCCCCAGTCTTTTTCACAGGCCGCAGACCAGGTGCTGTGCGCACCAGTGCATGTCACTCCATGCAACGTAGGCGGTTGAGCAGAAATCAGTCTGGTCCGGAGACGAACTGGAAGGAAAAAAGCCTATAACTCTGACCAAAGGTCTCCAAAGGTGAATCCCGGTGTTTCGGCACAGGCTTGGCGGAGGCTTTGTGCTGTTCTCACGCACTAGCAAACCAACGTGACAAGTCTGCAGGCCGGCGCCTGGCACTCGTACCTTCCAGATGAGGAATACATGGAAACGAAAAGTTACAGGAAAGGAATCGCCGTGTGGGTAAGTGAGTCACGTGCGCGCAATGCATGGAATGAACCTTGCCGCGTCGCGAAGGCCGTGTACGTACGTATGTAGGCTGCGCGACGCGGCTGGGTTCCTGCTTCTTTTCCTGCTTTCGTGGGCCTCTCTTCCCTGCTGGTATCAGCGCCGTTTAGCGCGTCGAGTGCAGAGCCCATGGCAGTGCTCCTGATCGTGCCACAGGCAGGCGGCGACTCACCGTTCTTGACGGTGGCGGGCCCCCAGTAGCCCGTGGGGTTGACCTTGAGCGGCTCGGGCGCCTGGTTGAGGAATCCCACTAGCACGGCGGCGACTATGCCGCCCACAAGAAAGCAGCTGAAAGCCCGCCGGCACGAGCACATCTGCATGGGTAGAGAGCAAGCGCAAAAGCATTCCTGAATGTTGGTCAAGATAAACAAGTCAGAAGCGAACGTTTCCTCTCCTGACTATTCTTTGTACATCTTCATGATTACCTTCCTCGCGAGATGACTCGTCACCCACTAATGACGCTTACAACGCTCTATACACTTTACTACAGAAACATGCATGGACAGATGAACGACACACAGTGCGCTTTAAGCATCCTGTACAAACATCTAGGTCCAGTTCTCGCGTTCTTAGCAGTCGCATACTGAGCTCATATCACCAAGGATATTACTTTGCCGGAAACGACTGGGACAGCCTAGCCGCTCCAGTTTAAGCTTGTTTCTCCCACACTACATCTCACGATCGTTTTAGTGAGCTGAACGAATGAAGTTAACATGGAAGGAGGTATTTTGGACGATAAAATATCAGCCTCAACTTTAGACTCTAAATGTTCATGTTCTAAAGGCACAAAAGTACGAATCGCTATATTTTAAGACTGCTTGCAAATTGCCTACAGCAATTCTTTAAATTTTCCGGGGAAATTCATGACAATTAAGATTCAATGTCGTATATATTGCGAATACAACTTTATCCATACTAAACTGAAAGAAACAAAGACTACAGGCCCCAGACCACGCCCAGCATATTATGACGCTTCAGCCACAAAATTTCGCCCTTACCTTTCGAGGTACGTAAGTGCTGTGGATAAAATGAAAATAGAGGACTGCGTTATCGACGATGACCGCCCTTTAAACAATTTCTTTAGTTCACTCCCAATCTCCCTGGCGCGCTCAAGCGCTTCGCGCGACTGAGCTCTGGAGCGGGTCTAATCAATTCGAGACGTTAGGATCACGGGACGTGTAATCCTGAACATGCAGCTTAACGTCGTCATCAAAATGTCAGTAGGCCGTAGCAATTTTCCAGGTGCATCCCTTAGACGCTACACAGAACCGATCTACCCACTGTTACAGGCAGGTTTTACCTATTTGTTTCAAACTACCACGCTACCCGCACATATATAAACGAAGGCAACATTAACTGAAACCACCTAGATAGAAAGGCATGCGGGAATATTTCTCTCTCTCTGTCTGTGTGTGTGAGGGGGGGGGGGGGGGGTGGCGAGCTGATCAGTGAAAAATAAGTAGCGTAATAATTTTTACGTTCAGTATAACTGATTACAATGTCGAAGAAAGGAGCCGCCGGTAGGATTCGAATCCGCGGCCTTCGCATCTCGCGTACGGTGCTCTACCATCTAAGCTACGACGGCGGCGGCTGTCCAACCTTCTACTTTCAGTTGTATTTATGTAGCCTAACATTCAGAACATTCACCAGCGCCACCCTCGACAACAGCGGCGCACATGGAATTTCCTGTAATACCGCAAATGCTATGTGTGGATCGAACGAAGAAGACGGCAGCTGTATGAGAACCCTCTTATAAGCTAGAGATTGCACCAAGACTGCCAAAACCGAAGCCCTTGATAAAGGAACATTGAGGGCAACTCCGTCAAATTTCTGTCCTGAGTAGAAACTGATTCTCTGGCTAGGTTAACGTCTGACTGAGCGCAAAAGACGCATTTATAGGTCATAAAACTGAATTAAACAACTTTATACTCGCGACACCGTGAGGGACGGAAATGAGTGGCACAGCATGTCTGGGATAGGCGCCCGATATTCGGTGTCGACGCACACGGTTCAATCACCTGTACTTTGTCCTTCGGTCATTTCTGGGGTATAAAAACCAAATGAATATACCAGGTTTTTCAGAGAAGTCAAGCACAAATTCTTAAAAATAGGGTTTTTGAGGTAAAAAGAAGCCTTTTCTGTCATAGTAATGCCAGTGTTGGCGGATGTTAAATAACAGGCGAATCATGTCAACTAGTAAAGTGATTCACGAAATTATAATGTTCGACTTTCTGAGTGTCACCAGTAAGCGACCACTTGCAATCAGATTTCTAGCCGGCCTTTAGCATTGTCAGTTTTTAGAATTTTGAAAACGCGATTACCCTCGCCGCTGTGGCTCAAGAAATTGGGGCCAGTTCTCGCGCCATTCCAAAAGCGCACGCCTGGGGCCATTACATAAAATTTGGGTAATGGTCACTCCCCACGCCGTCAGGTGCCGCTGACCGTTTCACCCGGGCGTCAGGCGAATGCAGTGTCCGGTCTATAGCTGTGGCTGCTGGCCGAATGAAGGTGGGGCTTCCAGCATTGCAAAGGCAAGTACTCAAACTGTCAATGACGTCTTCAACTTTTCATCCACGACGTCCGCGGTAGCATGTGCCTGTCACCTCCGATAGAGCGATGAGCGTAGAAATAGCCGCAGTTAATGCGAGGAGCTGGACAGCGGTCAATGCTTCCTTCTTCCACGTAGACATGCACAATTTCGTTACGCCGGAGTATAAACTCGCCTTAACAGAGCCTGCGCTGAACCGCTAACCAACGTATTCGGTGGCGGCATCTATGGGAGCCACTGAAACCCCACGCCCACTCACTCAATGAAAAAAAAAAACCTCTGCCGAGGCTCGTAATTGAACCAGGGCCTTTAGCGCCACGACGGCTCAAGGTTTAACCATGAATAAAGGCGCATCTAGTGAATGCACTCTTCCGATGCAGAGGTCTCTGCGCTTTCGCTACGTATATCCTGGCCTAGCAGAGCTATAGGACATCAGCATTTTTTTAACTGCCTTGTACCTTGCCTCCCGTCCCAAATAAACGATTTCCGTTAAGTAGTTTGAAGTTGACTGGCACAGCCGGGAATGTTTCGCCGGGCGAGCGTGCGAAGACACAAGTGCTCTTTATACTGCGAACTGCCTTGTACGATTACCAACCAGCGTGCCATCATAGTTTTTCATCGACCGTGGCGATCATCTCACCAGCCTTAACAGTCTCCTTCAAAGGTTAACTATAGCACTTGAAGCGGCACTTGGAGTTCATCTGCTGTTCGGCGCTTGTAAATCGAGGCGCGTCAAAAACAAAACCACGGGGCACGCAAAGCTCATAGACGCGAAGCGCCATAACAAATCGAAACTCTCCTGGCCGCCTGTGGCGCCGCCAAGCATCGGTTTTCTTTGCTTCCAACATTCAGGTTGTCTTTTGTCTGTCTTCCGTGTGTGATAAATGTGCACTATCAGTTTTAAAACAAAACTTACTTCAATACTGAACCGCGCAACCTTCCTTAGTCTGCCTCAGATATTCGCGGCCTCCATGTAGGAAGAAAAATTCCTCCAAGGTGGCGTCTCTTGTCCTATGACGTCATCACGCTTGTACTTGCGAGATTGGCCTGTGGCGGCGATACCTGTATTTTGGTTCTTGCTATTTTCTAACTTACAAGAGCTTTGTTTTCAGTAAGAGTGGCGTTTTTGTGCTCAGGAGCTGGTATTCTACCGATACAAGCCAACTTCAATTTCTCCTCAGTGTCCCTTTAAAATAGAAGTGGATGATTGGATGGCTGTCTCCAGTTCGACCCATCGCGCCTCGGATGGAGCGTCTCACGTTGTGATCATGTTTGCGTCACGGCGGCGGCGCCGCTGGTTGTGCAATGCAATTCTCGCCATTCGGTCTCTTGAATGGGAGCTGTTAGTAAGGGTGAGAGTGAGGGAGGGTCGACGGTGTCAGGGTGAGGGCGAGGGAGGCCCGCCAAATTTTGTTAAGTGAAGTTAGGGAGGGCTCGATAATTTTTCAAAATGAGGGCGAGGGTGAGGGAGGGGCATGGATTTTAAAGTAAGTGGCGGGAGGAAAAGAAAAAATGAGGGCATTTGTCCACTGGTTGTGATAGGTTAAGATTTTCCACGGCAAAACTGATGCTTGCAAACAGCCTCTACTATCATGTTCCGTTTAGATTACACATCACTGCGATGTATCTGCTCCGGACTAAAGCCCCTAGACAGCCGGCCCGCCCATGCACAAGATGCACACGTTAGGTAAGTCGCTAAAAGCCAGGACAGTGGACTTTTTTTACGCTCCGTTGGTCTTCTACACGTGCCTGGAAGCGCTGGAATCTTATTGTCATCACACTGTATTTTATGTCACTCCTTTTTACCTACGCGTATTCGTCGTATACTTCTGTTGTCATGACAACACTCTGCACTAATGTCAAATCTCCCTTGTTTTGAGGCAAGCAGTGAAGACTGAATGAATGAAGAAAAAAAAAGCCTCACACAGAACAAGGTGTATCGACGAACGCAACTGAAAGAAGCACCATTATACTCACCTTGTCTCCTGTCAAATGAAGGGACTGTCCTAAACGGCCAGGAATCAGGAAATTAAAGCACGCAAAGGCGCAGTTCACAAGCCGCATTGCGACTTTGTAAAATGTATGACAACTTGTTGTGAATCACTGTTTGGTACAAGTATGATTATTTTTTGGTATTAATACCTCAAATCGCCCAGGTACGTGGCATTCATGAGAGATGGGCTGAACGTTTAAAGTATGCCTTTGGCCGAGAAGACATATAAGTAAATAAATACTGTGGAGACACCTAATTAGATTACGTGCAAGAAATGCAATAGCATCAGAATCGATGCAAGTGGAGAGAGGGGTGGCAGGTCACGTGGCCTGATGAGGTCATAACTGTTTCGACCAATCCGCAAATTTTATGACAGACACAGCGCCTAGCTGTTTTTTTTTTTTCATGATGAGACTTCAGTTTGCGCCGATGCAGGCGGAGCGGAGGTGGGTGGCAGGTGCAACATCACGTGACCTCGAGGAGGGTTGCGCTGCTTTGCGAATCCACGACAGATGGCGTTTCAAACGTTCTACGCATGCGCTTCTCCGTGCGCAGCCGCTGCGCCGCGTCGGAGCTAGCGGTCGGACTGTAGGCAGGCAGAATTTGTGCCTGGCACGTCGTTGCAGACTTGACGTGACGACCACTACCGGCGCTCACCCGCGCGCCGAGAACGTCGGAGTATATCCGCGCCTTTACTGCTGGCAGAACAGTTTGGTCCCAGATGGCTTCTGCGCAGCACCGGCACTAGACGCAAGCTCATCTCGTGTCTCCGAGTCGGACCACATCAAGTCCCTATGCATCTCCAAATTCTTCTCCCATGATAGTGCTCAAGCCCCGTTTACGGCGCAGCGCGCCCGGCGCCGACGGGGTCCCCTACCAAATACCTTCTACCTGAAACATAGACCTGTGGAGGAGCACTGCACACCGCAGTCGCCGTGCCTATCCCAAAAAAGGGAACACCCGCGAGCGGCCCTGGCTCCTGTATATCGGCCCGGACGCGCTGGCACCAGAGCAGAGTGGCTTCCGACGTCCCCGCTCCACTGCGGACTGCGTGGCAGACGTTCTCTCAATACATTCTGTACCACGTGAGCTACTTCATACTGCTCGATGTGCAAACTGCTTTTAACCGCCCTCCGCATAAATTTATATTGGAGGCCCTGAGCCCCTGACAGCTCTTGGCGTCACGGACCACGTGCTTGATTATGTTAAGGGCTTCCTCTGCGATTGATCTTTCCGAGTGAAAGTAGGGAACACTGTGTACCTAGGAACAGGGGAACGTTCTAATTGGCCCCTATCTATTGAATTTGGCTCTAGCACGTATTCCCCTTTGCATTGCCGAATGCGCCCGCCGATCTGTGTTCATCGCTATACAGGGTGTCTCAGCGAACACTTTCAAAAGTTTTCAAACTTTGGCATTTTCGACTATATACGTGCACTGGAGCGGTTGCTTAAGCAACCCCTCCAGTTCACATCACCTGACCTAACCTAACCTCACAATGCCTGCATGCTTTAGAAAGCGCATGTATTTTTGCACGATGTATCCAAATTTTGTCGAGCGAGAGCGGCGAAGGTAATCGCGGTTTCTAAATTCTAAAAACTGTTACGGCTATTACTAAAGACCACCTACAAATTTCTAATTGCAACCAGTTGCCTATCTGTGTAAGTTCAAAAATAGTTATCAGAGACTAGCTTGTCCACCAACACTGGTAATACTATGCCGAAAAAATCATATTTTTACCTCAAAAAAATTCTCCGCCAACACTGCCTCATTGTCCGACTTAAGAGCGTTAGCTACGGGAGCTTGAAGTGCTAACATTAGACGTTTTTAGCCTACCAGAGACGTACACCGCACGCGCAGCCGTCGTCCGGTAAACCGGTATACGTCTCCGGTAAGCTAAAAAAGTCTATTGGTGTGCTCAACAAACGTGAAGAAGGCCAAATCCAAACATCCGTGGATGTTTCTTTTTACGGCAACATCCATGCATGCATGTGTTCGGAAAAGAATCATCCTCATCATGGATGGACGGACGGATGTGGGATGGATGCATGGACGGACGGACGAATGAATGAATGTAAGGACGGACGGAAGGTAGGAGCGCCCCCTTTGAAATGCGGTCGTTGCAGTTGCCACCATGTATGGTCGGCTTTTTTTCTTTATTGTTTAACAGTGTTCTAAGTTACTAATATTCGCCATTTTCTATAAAAACGTTTTCCTGCACTTCTAACCTTATGTCATCTCTCTGCTTTTGAGCCAAGAATCTTCCAATCGCTTTTTTCTAATTTCCACCGCAGCTTTATTTACATTTAGGAAAGCAGAAAGTTGTGCTAGTTGGTTGATATGCATACTGAAGAAGTAGGCGCGGAAAAACGAGGACAAGCGAGACAAACAAAGACGAGCGGTCGTCTTTTTTTGTCTCGCTTGTCCTCGTTGTTCCGCGCCAACTTCTTCAGTATGCTTTATTTACATGACCACTATTATCTCTAAACCCTAGGACATCAGGAAGAGTGACTGTGCCTGCATCGACATCGGGATAGATACCATCACATTTGAGTATGAGGTGTTCAATTGTTTCTACAGATTTAACACAAACAGCTCATGCGTCATCTTCGTTAATTTTCTTTTTGCAGCTGCGCGTTCCAATACACCCTGACATAGCTTCAAAAACTAGGGAACTGCCTCTCGAGTTATCAAAGAATGCGTCCTCCATGCTCTGCCTATTCCAGTATTGATATAGTCCTACACTATGCTTTTTTTTTTCATTGAATTAATCCACTTTTTACCTTCCGCGTTATTAACCTCTCGTTTAATGCTCTTTCGATCTCCGTCCTCGAGTATGGCATATTTACTGGTTAGCTTCCTAGTTCTTTTCCGCCATTGTAAGTCAACTCTCTTTCTGTATACCGGTATACCTTAGCTGCCCACCTGTTGTCCTCCCATTTCTTCGGCGATCTTTGTATATTATTTTACTCTGAGCTTCCCGTGCTTCGAACGATGACAAGCCAATATCCCCCTGTACTGCCTCGTTTGTGGTTTTCCCGTGGGCGCCTAGTGCTAGTTTTCCAACAGCTCTCTGATTTACTTCCAGTCACGACTGAACTCCTGCCCTTAAGCACAGAACCAAATTCCCGAAAGTGAACCCCGGCACCATTATTTTCCAAATACCTCGCAATACTTCATATTTGTTGTACCCCCATAATGCCCTATATTTCAGTATAGCGGCATCTCTTCGCCCTTTTTGCCGTAAGACTGTTCGTGCTTTCCCGTGTACATCTCCCCTAGCTTCATTTATCCATACCAAGAGATATTTGTATTCGGCCACTCGGGGTATTTCATGGCCTTGTATGTTAAGCTCCTGAGCAGTAGTATAGTTGAAAATCGTCACCTGACTTAGTTGCCTAAAACTGAAACCTAAAGTGCTTCCTTCGTCACTACAGCGAGCATTGCAAATATATCTGGCTATCTGCTAACAGCGCAATATCGTCCGAATACACTAAACCCGGTAGTCTTTGCTCAATGAACTTTCCGCCTAATTTGTACGTCAGAGTAAAACCTAGATTGCTTCCTTGCAGCCTTCTTTCCATACTTATCATGTAAAGCATGAACAGCAGCAGTGAGAGCGGATAGCCTTGCCTTAATTATTTGGGTACCTCGACAGTTGTCGTACTCTTAATCCCCTCCCATGTAATTTCAACTTTATTATCTTGGTATATTTCCTGTAGAAAATCAATTACCTCATGACCGATACCTTCATCTTTTAATATGTTCCACATGAGTTCCCTGTTAACGTTGTCGTATGCACCGCTTATGTACAGGAAGGCTAAATACAGAGGGTCTGTTTTCCACCTTAGCTATTTCTACGCACTGGGTAAGCCCGAACAGGCTATCATCTAAGCCCCTACCTCTTCTGAACCCTTCTGAAGTTCTCCGAGTATTCTATTACTTTCTATCTATGCCTGTATTTTTAATTTTACCGCCTGCATTGCCAGCCTGTATATAACTGATGTTATCGCAATCGGTCAAAAGGAGTTTATGTTCGTCTTATAGCCTTGCCCATTATAAATCAAATTCATTTCACTCTGTTTCCATCTGTGCGGAATTTGCTTATTTGTCATGACTACTACGGTGATCTGCCCTGTGGTCCCCTGTGTAAACGTTCTCGCGATGCACCGTGCAGCAGCAGCCTCGCCTCGAGGAGGAGCACATTCCCTTGTTAGTTACCTTAACTAATGAGAGGGAGCCAGCGCCGCAGCGCGAAAGACTGCTCGACGCGGAAAAGGGCAAAAGGTGCTTCGGCTGGGATCGTCAGCGCGAGCTGACGTGCCGCTCGCGGCTCCGCTCTTCGCCAGCGGGTCGAGGAAGCGGCGGGTAGGCTGGCTCCCGCATCCAACACCACCTAGGTGGTGCTGCCGCATCTCGTCCCGTCCGGCCTCGGAGTATATCCCTTGCCCTAGCGCGGGCGAACATTCGCTCGGAACCTTGCTGGTGAGTCGGAAGACCTCAATTCATTAGCATATCTTGTTGCTAGCTGGCGTTATTTTTGCTGTAGCAATAAATGTCTGTTTGTGTCAGCCAATGTGTCGTTCCTTTGTTCTGTCAGAGCAAGGCCCGCCGTGGTTGGCGTGCGCGCTGTTGCGTACGCGATCACGGGGTGGGGTCCGGGCGGCTTCGAACTGTGTCAGCCGCGATTAAGCAGGGAAAAACTATCCCCCGATTAAAACCCCACATCTGGCGCCCAACGTCGGGCCTGCTCTTGGAGCATCGGACGACTGTCTGTACGGTTCGAGGAACGCTCTTTGTCCAGACTTGACCAGTGCTGGGCCTAGAGCGAATTTTGTTCGCTAGGACCTGTGGCATGCTTTCTTGAGTGCGAGGTGTATTGCGCTACAGCACGTTTGAACTTTTCAACATGCTCAGCACATTTTTCGTCAAGTTTCCCTGCAGTTCCTTCACGAGAACCATTTGGTCCGCATCGAGGGCGCACGAGGCCTAGCGCCCGCGGAGTTGCCGAGCCCGAAGCTAGTGAGTACGGAAGCCGCGTGGGTGGTCCGAGTTTTCTGTGTATATTTTTCTCTACTGTCTCTTTTTCCACTCTGGGAATCGCGGCTCCAGGTGGCCTGGGGACACAGGTGCCGCTACGAGCTCGCTGGTATTGGAGCTCGGCCCCGGACCCTCCGACACCGTCCGATACGGTGGGCACCGACCTCTCAGAAGCTGCTTCGGGCATTGAGCGGGGTAGGACTACCCCACAAAGCTGATGTCTCCTCGCGGATACGCGCACGTAACCCTTGTCGGGTCTTTATTGTGGCCACGGTCGTTGTCAGTGGTAGTCAGGCCTAATGCTTTTCGGAGCTGCCTGCACCGCGTAAGAAGAGGCACGACCACCGGACCGTGGTGTTAAGAGGGGGCGCACTTTGCTGCCCGCCCGTGTTTTTGTAACCTCTCACGAACTGAGCAGTCTCGTTCAACTCAAGAAAGGGCTTTGTTCACTCGAACTTTGCGTTTGCACAGCCGCTCGACACGTTTCGCTAGCGAGTTAGGCACTGTGCCACGAGTCCCTTGCAGATGCCGTTTCCCCTCCCGTGACCTCCTAGCAAACAACGTACCTCCCCACGTGCGCCCAGAAAGGATGGAATGTCCCAGTCCCAGTACAACATTTATCGAACATTTCCAGGCCGTAGAGGTAGGACACAAAAACACAAGCAAAAGGGCAGTGCTTCCACTTAAGGCCTAGAAACGTTTTTTCGAGGGTGTTAAGCAGAAACAAAAACAAATAATAGCATTTTGGTCCCAGAAAGGTAACTGGGAGAACGTTTTTCGGACCAATACTTTTCAACAAAAAATACATATTGACTCCTCGCTCCCTTTTCTCTCTCCTTCGAGCCAAAAGCTACGTGGAGAGAAGGTTTTGCTCTTGAACTCGCCGTTTTGAGAGATAAAAGTTTTGTTTAGTCGCCGCGGTGGCTGAGTGGTTACGGCGCTCGGCTTCTAGCCCGAAAGACGCGTGTTCGATCCCGGCCGCGGCGGTCGTATTTCGATGGAGGCGAAATTCTAGAGGCCCGTGTACTGTGCGATGTCAGTGCACGTTAAAGAACCCCAGGTTGTGGAAATTTCCGGAGCCCTTCACTACGGCGTCCCTCATAGCCCGAGTCGCTTTGGGACGTTAAGCCCCCATAAACCTAAACCAAACAGTTTTGTTTGAACAACCGAAAGAAGCGCAGTTCACCCCGCATCTCTCTCGTGGGCCGTCGGCTCGATGATGCAGCCAGGAGACGGCGTTCTGCCTCTTCATCGCACCGCCGGAAGCGGCGGTCACCAACGTGCCCGTCTTATATAGTGTTTCCAACTTCACGGTGCGGCGGTCCCTGCAGGCATCCCCAACTACCAGCAGTCCCAGTTGCGCCGCTGTCTAGCAGAGGCGCAGTAATGGGCCTCCCGTCGCTCACCCGGCTTCCTCGCTGGACGGAAGCCATCTTGCGCACACGTATTCGCGCAGCCCCTAGCCGCTCGCACGCAAGCCTCAGCGCGCGGCAGCTCTTGCTCTCATCACTGGGCTGTCGTGAACTTCGTAGCTATGGATTGATATGCTTGGGTATCGGGACCGAGGTCTTCACCACATGACGATGAACTCTGCAGACGACGGAGGGAAGCCTTCAGGAGGGTTGGTAAACTTGAAGGTTTATTTACATATTTACAACAGAAGCAGGGAGACCAAAAGTCAGTGATGAAGTGCCGTGAAACCAGCCAAATTGCGGCTTAAATACAGTGGATATTCCCTAGGCGTCTAGCTAGGGAAACCGGTGGCTGATCAAGCGTCCAATGGGCAGACACACTCTTCATAGTCTCCGCCCTAACAAACAAGTGCACAGGCGATAAGGAATCCAGACGCCTTGAGGTCCTGGAATGCAGTTTCCGACGGGTTGACCAGGTGCATAAGGTCGTTGGCTTTGTAGGCGGTGATCCCCTCCGTGGAAAGATGCGTCCTGACGGTCCCGGTGAATTCCAGAAGGTAAGATGAATCAGCCGTGTCCGCCCCCGCTTTGTCTGGCCGCGCAGGTGCAAGCGAGCGAGGAGGGTCCGGCGCCTTTGTTCGGGTCTTCCTGCCGGTCCACGTGAGGGCGCAGTTCGGGAGAAACGCCGCATTCCATACTCCGGACGAAGGGATTAGAGGCCTTTCGTCACAGCTCGCCGTCGCCAGGAGCCGTTCCTAATCCTCTTCTCAGGACGACAGCACCTTTGGTCAAACATAGTTCGATGGCGCCTGCCGGGCTCGTCTGTTCCCGCTGTCGGGGCCTCCGATCACAACAATCCGTCCACCGCCAAGACGCCACGAAGTGGTTGTAGCTGGTCGGTGCACCGCGAATGGGCGTCAGAGTCCCAGTCGGCCTTGTAGTAGTCAGCCCACTTGACCTGCACAGCTGGCAAGGGTCCTCAACGGAGCATTAGCGATCAGATCTGAGCTCAGCCCCTACCTCCGGCTAGGCAGTACGCGGCCAGCCTCAGAACATTGCCAGGTCTTTAATACGGAGCAATATGGCTGCAAATTTTGGATGATTTAACCCTCGCCAACAGCTCACGCCAGGAAGTCTGCTGAACCAAAACTAGTTCCTCTTTTTGTTTTTCCTTTTTCGCAAAAGACATGCGTCTGAAATTTGGTAAGAAACTATTTTTTTTCAGCAATGAGGTAGGTACGGAGAATCAAGAAGAAAAAAAAACAAAACAAAAACAAAAAATGATAGACGGTAGCTTTTCTCGAGCATTAGGGCATTTTACGCCAGATTATGCAGGAGCTACGACTGAGACCGTCGGCATTCCCGTTTTCCGCCCTTTTCGGTAGCGGTAGCCCGACTGAGTCACTGGTAGAGGACCGACTACGTCCACCACCAAACGACGGAAGGGTTCGCTAATCACGGGCACTAGCTTCATCGGAGCCTTCCTTAAATCCCCTGGCTTTCCGACACGCTGACAGATGTCGCAGGACTTTACAAACTGCTCGACATCCCTGAAGCATCCAGACCAATAAAACTCCTGTAGAAGCCTAGCTTTAGTTTTCTTCACTCCAAGGTGGCAAGACCAACCCCCACCATGGCACAATTTAAGGATGCCTGCGCGGTATTTCTGCGGCACCACGAGCCGATCAAACTGGACCCCCTTGAAGTCCTTGTACTGGGCGTTACATATGTTCCTGCCGCGGGCCTCTCCGCTCGTCTCAGAAGCATCGCCTCCTGGATTTCCCCTGCCTGACCAGTCGTGGGAGAGCCTTCGTTCTTCCTACGATTTACTTCAACTGCAATCTCGCTAGCCTTCGCACGAGTGAGCGCCTGGACGGTTCGATCGCCGAAACTACGACCCTCTTCCTGGAGCATCTGCTCCGACCAATTTGAAATTAGGTACGGAAATTTTCCCGGCAGATTCCGTGATACCGCTGCCTCCGTTTCCAGAACGCCAAACGGGCCCTCTATTCTAACTCGTGCGATCGGCAAGCATGCGCTATTCTCTTCGGCCAACTGCCTAATCCCTGCACATTCCCCAGTAAAATCAGCTGCGTTCACTTACGTGGGGTGGATTACGTCCATGGTGGCCGCGGAGTCCCTCAGAACCCGGCACGGTTTTCTATTAACCTGCATATCTTTCAGGTATGGCTCTAGCAGGCGCATGTTCTCATCGCCCGCCTCCACCAAGGAGAGAACGATTTCCTACTTCCTGCAAGCGTGGGCGAAGTGACCGGGCTCGTGACAACGGAAACACACTGGTTTCTTTCTGGATTCAAAAGCCTTATCCCTCTCTTTTTCGGTCGCCCCCTTTGTGGGGTTGCTTGATTCTGCTTTGTGGCCCTCGTTCCGCTCCCAGTTGCGGCTTGCTGCCCCTCCTGTCTGGATCGGTGGAAATTTTTTTTCTACTTTGGGGCTTACGGGGGCACGCGCACCCTCTGCTACGCGCTTGGCATGGAACTCTTCGGCCAGCTCTGCTGCACCTTCTAGGGTTTTATTTCCCTGCCTGTACTGCACCCACACGCGCATTTCTTCTCTCAAAGAGCCATAAAACTGCTCCAGGCAGGTGACCTCTATTACTTTATCGTGAGTTCCGTAAGCCTGTTCTCCCTTTAGCCATTCCTTCAGGTCTGCCTTAAGGTTATACGCAAAATCCGGAAATGACTGGTTAGGCTGTTTTCTGGCTTCCCTGAAGCGGCGCCGAAAGGCCTCTGCGGACAGGCGATACTTTTTTAGGAGTGCTGCCTTTACTTTAGTATAGTCTGCCGCCTCTTCTTTTGCCAGACGAGCGAGTATTTGGGCCGCCTCACACGGAAGAATGGTCAGAAGTTTTTGCGGCCAAGACTCGGTCGGGAACTCGCAACTTTCACATGCCCGCTCAAAATTCACGAGAAAGAGCCCTATGTCCTCTCCAAGTTTGTACGGTTGCAAGAGGTCCTTTATTTTTATTTTTGATGCTGCCAGGCTTGCCACTGTGTTCGGCACCTCTAGCCTAGTGCGTTCTGCCTGAGCTATCTGTAGATCGAGCCATTTTTTCTCGATCTCTCTTTCATGCTCTTCGCGCTTCCTCTCGTGCACTTCGCGCTTCCTTTCGTGCTCCCTTTCCTGCTCTTCGCGCTTCCTTTCGTGCTCCCTTTCCTGCTCTTCACGCTTTCTTTCGTGCTCTTTGCGCTTTCATGCTCTTCGCGCTTCCTTTTTTCTTCATCCTCTCGCTTCTTTTGTTCATCCTCTCGCTTTTTTGTTCCCTTTCCTTCTCCAACTCCTCCTTAATTAGCTCCGAACATTCTACTATCTCCTCCGCGTCCGCACCGAAATCCTCAATTGCCCTAATAAATTCAGATTTTCTACGGATCGACCCACAATCAATGCCCAATTCCCCGCATACGAGAATTAGGTCTGGTTTGCGCAGCTTCTTCCAGTCCATGACTATTTAAGCAACGGCAAGTCTCTACTCACGTGGTCAGAGGAGCCCCGGCTGCCTCTTATACCAACCTTCGATTGCCTAGGCTAACAATTTTCCAAAGTTGTAAAACCTGGCAATGCTCCAAGAGAAAGACCGCGCACTTACCTTACCATAGTCAGAACCAGGCGCAGACCATCCCACCGCTGCCAACCAGTTGATATGCTTGGGTATCGGGACCGACGTCTTCACCGCATTACGAAGAACTCTGCAGACGACGGAGGGAAGCCTTCAGGAGGGTTCGTAAACTTGAAGGTTTATTTACATATTTACAACAGAAGCAGGGAGACCAAAAGTCAGATGAAGAGCCGTGAAACCAGGCAAATTGCGGCTTAAATACAGTGGTAATTCCCTAGGCGCCTAGCTAGGGAAACCGGTGGCTGATCAAGCGTCCAATGGGCAGACACACACTTCATAGTCTCCGCCCTAACAAACACGTGCACAGGCGATAAGGAATCCAGACGCCATGAGGTCCTGGAATGCAGTTTCCGACGGGTTGACCAGGTGCATAAGGTCGTTGGCTTTGTAGGCGGTGATCCCCTCCGTGGAAAGATGCGTCCTGACGGTCCCGGTGAATTCCAGAGGGTAAGATGAATCAGCCGTGTCCGCCCCCGGTTTGTCTGGCCGCGCAGGTGCAAGCGAGCGAGGAGGGTCCGGCGCCTTTGTTCGGGTTTTCCTGCTGGTCCACGTGAGGGCGCAGTTCGGGAGAAACGCCGCATTCCATACTCCGGACGAAGGGATTAGAGGCCTTTCGTCACAGCTCGCCGTTGCCAGGAGCCGTTCCTAATCCTCTTCTCAGGACGACAGCACCTTTGGTCAAACATAGTTCGATGGCGCCTGCAGGGCTCGTCTGTTCCCGCTGTCGGGGCCTGCGATCACAACAGGATTCATGGCAGCTTTCCCGCGCAGCTCGGCGTGCCCACATAATTCCTTTTGGAACTGACCAGCGGCGCGCGGCGCATCGCAAGTCTTTTGCGCAGCTTCACGGCCCTGCACCATAATGGCGCTTACAGGCGTCGTTCGCGGCAGCGGATTTCAAGGCAATGGGCGACTCCTAGCGCGCACTCAGCATACCTCAGCGCCTCCGACGACTGTGGCGTGTTGTTGGTGGCAGCGCGGTCGTCCACTGCGGTCATAGGCGGGAGAGATCTTCGGAAGCCCACCAGACTCTTGCTGCAAGTGCCCATGGATTAAAACCTGCTTTACCTACATTTTCGTCCTGTCGCAGCGGTATAGTTTGTGTTGTGTTCGCGTCGCTGACTTTCAACCTACCCCCACCGGATCACCTGTGCCTTGATCCCCTCGATCTCGCCTCCCACGCCGTATTGTGCCGCACGCGCGGTCTTGCTATACCATGGGTGCGGCGCGCCAGGGCTCCTACCTCAAGACGTTGCCCCTTTCCATCCGGCTCCAAGCAGTCTTATCTCCACACTTAGTCACAAGAAAATAAAACGGGGGTGTAACGAGGATGCAACGCGTATGTTTGAGCGTTCGCTGTGCCGTGAGAAGGCGCAGGACAGAAGGCCGCGTTGAATCCATATATATATATATATATATATATATATATATATATATATATAGTTGCAGCATTTTATTTCATCCCCGGATTTCCGTTGGCAACGTCGTCAAGGTATGTTGGTTTATGCTCGTTTTATATTTTCGCCTAATAGAATTAATTTTTTTTCCTGTTTTGATAACATGCTCAAGCTTACTCCGAGGCTCGTGCGAGAGGAAAAGCGAGAGGGCGGTTTCACCCTGCCGAAAATCCGACCTGAAACCGCGTATCTGTATCGTACGTCTATATGGCATTTTCTTTTGGCACCCAGGATGCTCTTTACATGGGTTTGCTTTTGCGTGTGCATATATGCTTTTGTGCCTTTTAGAATGTTTGCTTAAGGTGCATAAACTTTCTGCCTGTATTATGTTTTTATTGCTTGATTTTCTCAATTTCTCAGAGCTAGAGAAAAATTTGGCCATTATTATATGCTGGTGCCGTAGTGCTCCGTACATTGTGTTAAATGGTGCATACATATGCGTCTCCTCTCTGTATTCATTTAAATGCAAAGAGCACACCTAATAAACTGAAATTACATCTGTATTGCGCGGCTATTTCCTGTTATATGGGCGGGATCGGGCGACATTATGAATTCATATTTCCTTTCTGGTGTAAAATTCTAGCACATTACTTGTTCTTAAAGCGGGAGCAGTGCAGCACGAAAGAAAGAAGAAAAGGAGGCGGGCATCGACGCTAACAACCAGATTTTTAATGCACGTTCGTCGAATATAGACATTCGCTCGTATAAGAAGGAAAATAAAGCATGAAAAACGCATAAAATGTACACGTGGTAAAATATTAAGACATAGCACGCAGATAATCAATTTCTCTCTCACGAAGAGCTGTCGAAGGTATGCTTATGCATACGTCGCTCTTTTGTTGGATGTTGAAGGCTTCAATCTCCCTGGTCCGTTGATCAAAATATGACCTGATGACCATTGTATTGCTAAGCTGCAGGTCACATACATGCTCTCTGCAATGTTTCGCTAATTTACTGCTGATGGCGCCTTTAGGGATCTTTTGTGCTCTCGATCGAAGCCGTTCATTCCAACAGCGCCCTGTTTGACCAATGTAGGTGCGTCCGCATTACAGAGGTATTTCATAAACCCCCTTTTCACAAATTTCACGTGTTTTTTTTTTCGGTGCTTTTCCTTGCATTGATTTTTCTTTGCTCGCTCTTGACTTTGGAACACATGCTTCTTAATTTGTTGGGTGCTGACATGAGCACTTTTCCACCAGCTCTTGCGCCTACCTTTTTGGGACTGTGGGAAATGCCATTAAAATTACCGGGTACGGCTTTCTATGTTCTGATGTGGTTGTGACATATTTTCTGCCTCTAAGTGCTTGCAGAATCCCTTCTGCGACACTGGATAGCAGTCTCGTCGGGCAACCTGCTGCTTTCAGCCGACTGTTCCGGCCGTCAACACTGCCTTGAACTTCATGATGACAGGATCTCGTCAATGCGGCTCTCAGTGCTGCTTTCGATAAGGACTAGAAATAACGTGTGAACTCCCAGAAAACAACGTTATGCGATTTCTTGACTTGACGCTAGCCTTTCTAGGGGCTCACATATGCTGGCGGTACGGACCACGAAGCTAGAAGGGACTGCTCCCCTACACATCTGCGCACTCCAAGATCATCAAGCGGAGATTCAAGGCAGTTTTGACACCCAGAACCGTCGACTGAAAGCAGCAGGTTGCCCGACGAGACTGCTATCCAGTGCCGCAGAAGAGATTCTGCAAGCACTTAGAGGCAGAAAATATGTCACAACCACATCAGAATAAAGGAAGTCGTATGCGGTCATTCCTTGCATTAATGGCATTTCCCACAGTCTCAAAAAGGTAGGAGCAAGAGCTGGTGTAAAAGTGTTTATGTCAGCACCCAACAAGTTAAGAAACCTGTGCGCCAAAGTCAAGAGCGAGCAAAGAAAAAATCAACGCAAGACACCGCAAAAGCCATATGAAATGTGTGAAAAGCGGGGTATATGAAATACTTCTGTCATGCGGACGCACCTACATTGGTCAAACAGGGCGCTGTTTGAAGAAACGGCTTCGAGAGCACAAAAGATCCCTAAAGGGTTCCCTCAGCAGTGCGGATGGCTGGAAGGTAGGAGCTTCCCCATAGAAACGAGGTGATGGCAGTTGCCACCGTGCTCAGCTTTTTTAAATTTTTGTTTAACTGTGTTGTATGTTATTAAAATTCGCCACGGCTAGTTGTGATAACGTTTTTTGGATGTCTTCAGGAAAAATGAGCACCTCCTGGGGAGATTCCAAATGTCCTGATGGGATATTTCTGTGAGATTTTGAGGAGATTTTGTGTTTGTTCGGCTACGAAAGGCACGCCGAGAGTGTTTCGGCAATTTTGCAGATCCGGTGGAGCCCCTGAGGCTTGCTGTCCGGCGCACATCGTCTCGCTGCCACCTGCTGCGACGGAGCGGCCTATCCTGTTCGCCGCATCCATCCGGGGAAGCTGTGGCGAGACCAGTCAGCAGTCACCTCCGGCTGCTGCTGCCCGGGCGACTACTGCAGAATCCTGGCCTGCAGTTTTCCCACCGGCCTTCACTTCGCGGGACTGCGGACACGGTAGTCCGCGGGCCATGCGAGTCGTCCCAGAGGAGACCTTCACGCCGCCTTCAAAATACCGGGAAGTCTGCGTGGACGCTGTCGGCGTGACCTCCGCTGCAAGATGTGCCTCAAGGAGATGAAGCCCAGAAGTCCAAGGAGATGAAGCCCTGCAGTCCACTGTGTAGACTTTCCCGCGATGCACCGTGCAGCAGCTTCCTCGCCTCGAAGAGGATCACATTCCCTTGTTAGTTACCTTAACTAACGAGAGAGGGCGCCAGCGTCGCAGCGCGTAAGACTGCTCGACGCGCGAAAGGGCAGAATGTGCTTCGGCTGGGATCGTCGGCGCAAGCGGACGTGTCGCTCGCGGCTCCGCTCTTCGCCAGCGGGTCGAGGAAGCGGCGGGTAGACTGGCTCCCGCATCTCGTCCCGTCCGGCCTCGGAGTATATCCCTTGCCCTAGCGCGGGCGAACATTCGCTCGGAACCTTGCTGGTGAGTCGGGCGACCTCGATTCATTAGCATATCTTGTTGCTAGCTGGCGTTATTGTTGCTGTAGCAATAAAGGCCTGTTTGTGTCAGCCAATGTGTCGTTCCTTTGTTCCGTCAGAGCAAGGGCCGCCGTGGTCGGCGTGAGCTCGATTGCGTACGCGATCACGGGGTGGGGTCCGGGCGGCTTTGAACCCCCCGATTAAAACCCCACACTACCTCCAATGCTTTCATCAGCGTTTCCTTGCCTCTTAGGCCTAGTTTATTAATTAGCTTGATTGGAATTTCGTCTATCCCTGCGGGCGTGCATTTTGGAATATTTGCTTCCGCCTTAATTTCACCAGTTAAGATCGGTCTGTTCTAAGCTGTTTTCTATTGTGCTGTCCTGTGCTGCTTCCTCATCTGAGGCGATTATCCTATCGGCTTTCCTAAATGACATAGCTATAACTGATGCAATGTAGCCCACAGAGTCATCTCCCTCCAAACATTTTCCCTCGGCATCGTGAATCTGTTCCTGCTTTCTGTGATTCCCTTTAACCAGCCAGCTTATATGTGGTTCCAGAATTTTCTTGGTCCGCCTTTAGTTGCATCGCGAACTTCAGCCAGCCAGCGATCAGAGGACTGCTTTAGTTTAGCCTGGACGAGGACCTGCACTTGCTGTTTCTTTTGTCGATAAGATTCCCATTTTTGGCCTATTTACTCTTCAGATAACTGCGCCCTCTTTGCTTCTCTGTGTTCCCGTGATGCCAACCATCGTCGTTCGATGGCCTCCCTAAATTCCTTATTCGACTAACTTCGTGCCTTCCTCTTTCCTCTACAGCGGTTTACTCCTTTTACTTCTTTTATTTTTGTACTAATGAATAGTTCTACTTGATTACAATCCTACTTTTCCATGGGACGTTTCTCTATTGCTTCCTCTATGCCGGCCGCTATTAGCGCTATTTGTTCGTCATTTAATTTTGTGTACTCTTTCTGCATTTATCTTGTGCGTGTGCGCAGATACACCGCGCCCCTAAGCCTGGATGGCTCGCCCCTTTCCTGGCATAGACGACCGACTCTCGTGGCTTTCTGCGGTAACAAATTCGTGCAAGCGAACCCCTCGGTAAGGGCAAAGGGAGCCATATCCCCCAATACTGCCTCGTTCGTGGTTTTCCCATGGGCACCAATTGCTAATCTTCCAACAGCTCTCTGATTTACTTCTAATCTCAAATGAACTTCTGCCCTAAAGCACAGAACCGCATTCTCAAATGTAAGCCCCGGCACCATAATTCCTTTCCAAATACCTCTCGGTACTTCATACCTGTTGTACCCCCAAAATGCCCTATGTTTCATTATCCCGGCATCTCTTCGCCCTTTTGCTTAAGACACCGTTCATGTTTTCCCGTGCACATCTGCCCTTCGTTTACCACCCATACCCCGAGATATTTGTATTCGACCCCTCCGTGTATTTCAAGGCCTTGTATTATTAGTACCTGATGAGGTGTATCATTGAAAGTCATTACACCTAACTTAGTTGCAGTAAAACTAAAGCATAGACTGTCTCCTTCGTCTCCACAGCAATTAACCAGAGTTGGCAAACCTTCCTGGCTATCTGCTAAGAGTACAAATCGTCCGCATACATTAAACCCGGTAGTCTTTGCTCAACAAACTTTCCGTTAAATCTGTGTGACAGATTGCTTTCTAGACTGCTTCCCTGTAGCCTTCTTTTTATACTTATCACATAAAGCATGAACAGCAGCGGTGATAGAGGGCAACCTTGTCTTAATCATTTGTGTACCTTGACAGTTGTCGTACTCTTAATTCCTTCCCATGTTATTTCAACTTTCATGCCGCACACACCTGTGGCGACACTGGCACCTGGCCGCTCTCACTTAGGCCCGCCGTGGTGGCTCAGTAGTTAAGGTGCTCGGCCACTGAGCCGGAGTGCCTTGGTTCAAACCCGACTGCGGCGGTCTCATTTCGATGCAGGCAAAACACAAAGGCGCCCATGTGCTGTGTGATACTAATGGACGTTAAAGATATCCAGGTGGTCGAAATTACACCGGAGACCTCCACCACGGCCCCTCTTTCTTCCTTCGCTCCAACTTTCCTTCCCTAACGGCATGGTTCGGGTGTCACCAAGATATGAGAGACAGTTACTGCGTCATTTCCCTCCTCAAAACCAATTTTAACTTTCACTCTCACTTCATGCACAACGCAATGCTCTGCCACACATTGAGCGCCTGCAACTAGCTCCTGAGTGCGGCCCCTTTATTGCCCGCCTTGTGCAACTGCCGCAGTCCCGCATTGAATGCATGGCAAACTTATTAATGCGAAAGCATTATTTATATAGCTTAGCTGTGTCCGCAGAGTTTGTCTGCAAACATGCATACGGTGGGCGCAGCTGGCGATGGACACGGTTAATCGGAGAGACATGGGAGAGGGCTTTGTCCTGCGTGGGCGTAGTAAGGCTGATGATGATAATTTTCTGAATGATTCTGTGCATATATCCAAGATGCATATCCATTTATGACTGCAAATAATTGTATAACATATATTTAACAGACCTTCGATTTGGTTGCATCTGAGCTGGTTGGTACATAGCTTGTTTGACGTCAGCTCGGGAAAAACATAAGTGAGGGGATGAAAGACAAACCTAACATTAAGAGCAGTCCGCTATCATAGATAGCCACTGCTTGCTTAATCTCTCAGGCCAGGTTGTTTCTGCCTTTTTCAATCACAGTGACCTGCCTGGCTTTTGCTTCACACTTGTGCTTCCGATGATGCAGGGCAAGGTTATTACTTCGGGCCCATTTGAGTGATGTCATGCGTTCTTGGGTTCTGTTATGAAGACAGCGGCCATTTTGGCAAAAGTAATATCGCTGACACGAGAATGGAATCTTGTACATTACACCCTCTTGACATGCGCAGAATCGCTTCAGGTATTTCTTCCCAAAAAGTGCGAGAACGCTGCTGTCGTTAACTTGGCGGCACGAGTAACCCTTGTTAGGGGCGGAGCACAGGACTTGACTCAGACTTTTATAACTTATCACCATTTTTTGTGTAAAAAAAAAGTCATGTGGCCCCTAGATATCATTATCGTGAGTAAAGCTGTTGTTGGTACAAGCGTTGTCCTTCATCCCCTCACGTGACTTTGTTTTCTCCCGAGCTGATGCCTAGCAAGAAAATTAATGGAGGTGACTGGATTGACGCAGTGGTCTCCAATCTTGTAAATGTGATGAAGGGGACACTTTGCTATAACTGTCATTGACACAGTCTTTTAAAAGTTCATTTTCATCACCCTTTGTTCACACCAATCTGCGAATTTATAACATTGGTATTTAGTAGTTGCTGGCTCAAAGCATTCATGACGACAATGACACAGACATCAGCAAACAATTTTACAGTGATATGTTCATCAACATAATGAGCAATCACCCTGACATATACAAGAGACGATAGTGGTCCCAGCACTGATCCCTGCAGTATGCCGGAAAGAACCTACAAGCACTCGGACCTAATTCCTCCATGTTCTACAAAGAGTCTGATTTGTAAGTATGCTTGCATACAAATGAGAAGCTTGTCCTGTACCACAATTTCTTTTAGCTTTTCAGTAAGCAAGCAGATCGATACACAATCAAATGCCTTTGACAAATCCAGGAAAATAACACCTATCTGCTCATGATTATCAATAGCCAAGGAATAGAAGTGAATCACAGATAAGAGCTGCTTTGTTGTTGATACATTTTTGCAGAAATCGGGCTGAAATTTTATGAAGTTGATGATTTGATATGATTGTATACATCCTAGGCTATCATGTGGTCATACAACCTGGAACACATGCTTATAAGCAAAATAGGTCGGTAGTTTCCAGCATTTAACTCTTCACCACTTAAAGACTAGCCCTATTATAGCCACTAACCAATCTGATAACTGCGACCAAGTAAGCCATTAAAAATGGTGTGAAGGTAGTAGGAAAGTATATGAGACCATTGATGCAGGAAAGCATTTGGAATACCATAAGAGCTATTTGACTATTTGTTTATATATTTAGAAAGGCGTGTATGCGTCCTGGTCGCTATAACCCATTTCGGTACACTAGGACAAGGGAATAAATTAACTCTGCAGCGATATGCGGAGGCAGAAGTTTATGTGAATGCTCTTTGAAGAGCAATAATAAATTCACTAACAATGTCTAACATTGGAATTAACATTTTCACTAATACTTATCTGAACGCCAGCCTGGTTGCTACTGGACAGAAAGCACCAAAACTTGCCGAATGAATTGTTCATGAAAGCAGCAAATTTCATTTAAAAGTTTCTGCGCCTATTTTATAGATTGAAAAACAGCTCCTCTTTAAGAGGACACAGCTCAGCATTGTTAACCTTTAAATTTTTCCTCCATCCTTAATGCCGTTTTAAGTGGTAATATCATGCCAATCCTTGGATTGTGATGCATCTGTATCTTATGCTGGATGGGAACATATCTTTTCACACATTACATGACCATAGTCTTCAGCCAGTTCCAAAAGTAGATGTCTCCAGCACGTCTGAACTCCGGTAAAATAAAATGCAACACGTCAAGAACCGACTCGCCGTCTGCAGCCAACAAATCATGAAAGGTTTCCACAGAAAGCGCTACTTTGCTGCCATGTACATTTAAAGCTACATGAAATGACTTGTGATCACCAATACCATCTGTGACAGACACAATGCAATCTTCATAAATAAATAAAAAAAATAACATTAAAGACTAGCACTTCTTTATCTCACACATGTTCAAGCAGCAACCAGTTGAGAGAGGCAATGTGAAAATGCTGCGTAAAGAAGGAGACAAACAATTTCGGCATATTGCGACATCTAAAGAGCAGTCAATACAAGGGAGGCTGAAGTCACCTGCGCATACAAATGTGTGATCACCCGCACCACCAAATCTGCCTTGCGGCAAGCATCTGCAGCCTGACACTCCCTGCGGGCGGACCTTGCCGCTATGCATTGAAACCACCGATTCTCCCCTCCACCTCCCCTTGCTGTGTTTTATTTTTCTCTTCACTCATTCTGTTACTCATCTTGTTCTTCTGTATCGACATACCCCCTTTACTTGCTGTAAAGGGGTGGGAACTTTGTCAAGTGTTAATCGCTTTCATTCCCCCCCCATCAGCGAACGGTGATGGAAATTATTATTACCATCATCATCAGGCCAACTATGCCCACTGCAGGACAAATGCCTTTCCCATAATTAACCATCCTTTGCCAGCTGCGCCCATCGTATGCTCACATACTTCTTAATCTAATACGCCCATCCAAATTTGGATCACCACATACTACGCTTGCCTTCGCTTGGAACTCACTCCATTACCCTTAAGGACCAGCGGTTATCTTGCCTTCACGTTACCACATTACGTGCCCTGCCCAAACCCATTTCCTCCTCTTGATTTCGACTAGGTAGGATGTCATTAACCCGCGTTTGTTCCTTCGTCATCCACTCTGCCCGCTTCCAGTCTCTTTACGTTACGCCTATTATTTTTGTTTCCATGACTCGCTGCGCTGTCCTTAACTTAGGCTGAACCCTTTTTGTTAGCCTCCACGTTTCTGCCCCGTAGGCGAGTACCGGTAGGAAACAGCTGCTGTATACTTTTCTCTTGAGGATATTGGTAAACTGCCATTCATCATCTGAGATAACCTGCCATATGCACTCCACCCCATTCTTATCCTTCTAGTTATTTCCTGCTTGTGCCCTGGATATGTGGTCACTACCTGCCCTAAGTAGACATATTCCTTTACCACTTCCAGCACCTCGCTACCGATTGTGAACAGCTGGTCCCTTGCTAGATTGTTGAAGATTACTTTGGTTTTCTGCATCTTAATTTTTAGACCCACCGTTCTGCTCTGCCTGTTTAACTCGTTAACCATGCTTTGCAATTAATCTCCTGAGTGACTCAGCAAGGCAATGTCATCAGCGAATCCCAGCATTTTAAGGTATTCTTCATTAACTCTTATCCCCAACTGTTCCCAATTCAGGCTTCGGTATACCTCCTGTAAACAGGTGGTGAACAGCATTGGCGAGATCATGTCTCCCTGCCTGACACACTTTTTTAGTGAAATTTTATTGCTGACATTATGAAGGACTATGGCAGCTGTGCAGTTGCTATAGATGCCTTCCAATATTTTGACATAAGGCTCTTCTACACCCTGATTACACAATGCCTGCTTGACTGTGGAGGTTTCCACCCAGTCAAACGCTTTCTTGTAATCAATAACGGCTATATATAGGGGTTAGTTATATTCTGCGCAATTTTCTTATCACCTGATCGATGGTGTGAATATGATCTATTGAGGAATATTCTTTACGAATGCCTGCCTGATCACTTGGTTCATTGAAGGCTCTGTTAGCGATTACCTTATTATTTACCCTGTAGGCAATGGACAGAGAGCTGATCGGTCTGTAATTTTTCAAGTCCTTGGCGTCTGCTTTCTTATGAACTCAGATAATGTTAGCGTTCTCCCAAGCTTCTAGTATGGTCAAGGTCAGAAGGCATTGCGAGCGACTAGTTTTTCTAGCACAATCTTCCTTCCGTCCTTCAATAGAGCTGCTTTTCCCCTTTGCGTTGCTTCTAATGATTTCTTTATTTTGGTTAACATATTTGTCGTGCGAATAACACCCTAGTGTTTGTAGCATTCTGCTTTTGCATATTTAGTTTTAAGCACCGCGCGTAATAGTGTTTGGTTACACTTGAATGTAGAGTAAAGTGTTGAATGATCTGCTGTTTATGCCTCACACCTCTAGTCTCTGACTAATCAGGTGTGGACCTACTGCCAGTCAGCAATCCTGATCTCTTTTGCAAGCAGGGTGGAAAAGTTTGTTGCTCCGACCCTCCAAACTTGCAGAGAATGCAGCAGTGGGACCCTTAGCATCAATCAGCCCAGCTAGTCTCTCCACAATGGAATGTGAAGGTGTTCCAATGGATATAAGGAATCTATGGTTGACTGCTGCCAGCATATCTCGTGTGAATAATGCTCTACAATAAAGCTTTTGTTGCGACTCATGTTTAAAGAGTAATGCTTGGTTTTAATGGCAATACAAACTGGTGAAACCCAGCACTGTACTGGCACTAAGCAAGGACTCTTGACCATTGCTTTGACTGCAGTTCATCCATCCAGTATGCTCACTTTCTAGCACTGTTACCAGTTCCATAAACACTGAAATTGGATAGATAACCTCTAAGGCTCAAGTGCCATGCCTACAGCAAGCCGTTTCAAGGTTGGGTCAGGCCTGGACTGGAATAACATGTGTATGTGAGCAAATGTAAACTCAAGGGCAGCAATACAGTACGCATTTCCATTTTTAAAAATTCCTGTTTTGCTTATTGCAGTGTGGCAACACATTTTTCGAGCAAATGGACGTCTGATACCGCCAGCTAGGAACTGTCACTAACTGCTTTGGTTGCTGTCAGAAGTGCTACACAGGTGCTTGAGTTCAGTGAAAAAATAAAATCGTGAAATAGTCAGGATAAACGAAAGGACAAAAAAGAATAGGAAGGTTGAGAAGTGCCTTAATCAAAGTACAGGTTGAGAATTGCCTTAATCAAAATACAAAGTTGGTAGTAATTCATTAACGCATCAGCGTACAAGCATAAATGAGTATTGCTGGGCATCACTAATTGCCGGTGCTTTTGGCTGTTGTCGGTGGCGCAAAAGGCAAACTCTCAAAAAGTGGGAACGGCGCGAGGAACGAGACGGAAAGCGGCGCACTGCCTTCACGGCCATCACAAGCACAGAGAGCAGCAAACCGAACGAGGAAGTACTACGCCGTCCACTTGAGGCAGCGTGTGTCGCGGTGCACGCCGAGGCACTTGGCGGAGCAGTACCTGGAACCGCAGGAGACACACGTGTAGTTCGACTGGAAACCGCACACGGCGCAGAAGTGCCTCGGCGGCAGCTTCGACGGCGGCACGTTGGCGTGGCTGTAGTTTGGCGGCTCCGGGTTGCTTGCTTGGTGCTCCTCCAACAGTGCGTTGAAACCCTTCTTGAAGCGTGCCTTGAACGGCTCACCTTTGCTTCGGCGCTTGCGCTTCGCTTCGAGCGTTTCTTCAAACTTGGGCGCTTTCTTGTGCATCACGAGATTGGCGTGCGGATCGTCGTGGAAGTTGTCGTCCTCAAGCCCGTCCACGGCCTTTTTCTGGCGGCGCATCCGAGCCGCCGAGTCGAGAACGCGCCGCAAGTTCGCGTCTTTCACGCGTCCCGACTCGCGCTTGTCGCTGCCACCAACTTGGTAGAAGGATGCACTCATTTTGCACCGTACGGGAACTTCCTAGGGTTTATCTCCGACAGCAGGCGCCCCACAATACGGCACCAACAAGTCCAGCGTGGGCAATATGGCGATGGTCACGATAGCGCTGTTGCTAAAGTGCATGGGCTCGTCGACTGACTCCAAATGGACCGCTATCAGCACTGCTTGCAGAAAGAACAAAGTCGAAATAACGAGCTGTGAAAGCAAAGACCGACAGCCAACGACGGGAGCCACAACAACCGCACCTTCCGAGAGCGCTCGGTGCGTCACGCAGCGGAAAGGAAAGCGACGCGAGCGTCGCTGATGGCAGGCTACTAGTGCTGCCCAGTACCGCGCCTGGCCGTCCAGTGGGGCCCCGAGATACTCCTTTCGGTTTCTGGCCATTCGAACCAAATTGGATGCGTTTGTCATGAGCGTGGAGCCCGCCGATGGTTAAGGTACACCCTCCGCAGGGCAATGGATCGACGCCATCGGACACCGAGCGGCCGCCGCGCGCCCAAAAGATCGCCGCTTGCAAGAGCCCCGAGAGCAACCCGGACTTTGCCACCATCCGCATCGTCAGCCGCGTGGTGTTGTTCGTTCTCAGAAAGTGCTGGATGGTCTGCGGAGTTTCCTTCGTCACGATATTCGTCATCTACTGGTACTGCAGCAGCATCCTAGCGCTGCTGCTGCTAGTCTTCGCGATCACAGGTACTACCGCGGGCCGCCCCGCCCGGGCGTTGCTCTAATCTGTCTCCCGAGCTAAGAACGCAGGGCTGCTGCACAGCTACTCACCGTTGCGTTGCGGCGTCTCGTAGTGGTAGTGGTGCTGCTGCTGCTGCTACGCGAGGCGGCCGTGTGGCCTTGTCGCTGCCGGGGAGAGGAGGAGGCCGTCGCAACCTGTCTGCTGCTCGCAGATAGCGGGCGTATTTCTGACGTCGATAGCTCGCGGGTGTCATGCGCTTTTCGAGCGGCCCGCGGGGACTGCACGATATGAGGAACCCCCGTCGAGTGCAGCTGAACGTGCTAAATCTGGCCGTACCTGGTTGTGAGTAGAGGAAAAGGCGTCCAACCGAAATACTAATTCATTTCGGGACCGCACCTGCGTGGATTGCGTTCGATTCAGTTGACGCCCCGCAGACGCACTGCGTGTAGCGAGGACATGGTACAGCGTCCACAGCTCTCGACAGACTAATCATGTCTGCATTCTGCGACCTCCAAGAGAGAAAATACCGGTCAGAAAAGGTGACAGGGTGGGAGGCACAGCCCCTCCCGCGCCGTTGTCCAGCATAAGTTTGCAGGAGGGGTTTGACTAGGGAGGGCAAGGGATAACAGTTAAGAGTGGCATGCATTGCCAGGCCCCACTTTACTGTTGATGTGGCCCTGCTAAGGAGACTGCCATGTGCATGGTGGGCCAAAAAAGTGCAGTAATCAACGTTACAGCAGGTATTAACATATTGGGAGCAGCAAACTTATCTAAGCCAAGTGCTGACTGCACATTCGAGAACTTGAGCAAGAAACTGGTAGGAGTGTCTTTTCTTCAGGCTTGGAGTGCATTCAGCAGTCATCCTCAGCTTGTGAACAGCGCCTTAAATAGTTTCCCCCAAAGAAAAGCTGAACAGCCATATGCAGCCAGCACTTAGGTCAAAGTTGAAGGCAGATGAAAAGTGTGGCGAGCTAGGAAATGCACTAAATGAGGGGGCTCGCAAATTGAGCAGCATCTTACGAACAAATGGGAGTTCCTAGCGGAAATGGAATACGAAGGAATGCTCGTGGTGCCAAGATGCTTATTGTGGAGAACAAATAACCTGTGGATAGGAACCCTTGGGAGGCCAAGAGTCGGGTGGGTGTGTGAAATTTTTTATAAATTCACCTGTGTGTTTGTGGCCGCAGTTACAGCATGGTAGGGCTAATGGAGGCCACTGTTGTTGCGTTCTGCTTTAGGCAGTTTGAATCAATTTTTTTCATAAAATTATCCCCTTCAAGTGCTGTGTCCATATTTGTACATGGAACCCAAGCACTATCAAATCTTTATGTACGAAGGTACATGTTCCCACATGTATACACTATCAAAATGTGCTAAAATGTGAGAAATCATGTGTGCAGCTCTCTCTAACCGGGCACATAAAATGTGTTTAGAAAATCACTTTTAAGCTGCCGCGGTGGCTCAGTGGTTATGGTGCTCGGCTGCGAACCTGAAAGACATGGGTTCGATATCGGCTGCGGCGGTCGAATTTCGATGGAGGCGAAATTCTAGAGGCCCGTGTACTGTGCGATGTCAGTGCACGTTAAAGAACAGGTGGTTGAAATTTACGGAGCCCTTCACTATGATGTCCCTCATAGCCTGAGTCGCTTTGTGACGTTAAACCCCCATAGATAAAATCAAATCACATTTAAGATCGGTCTTTCATTTTTTATGATAGCTCTGGTGTAGCTTCAGTGAGTATGTTTTTATTTGCTTGCATGATTTGTTTACCTGACGGCTCCTTATGAGAGGAATTAGTCAAAACAAATACCATTCAGACCTTGAAAGTAGAGTTGAAGGTAACTTCAAATTAATGATCAAAGAAAATCGAACTGTTACTGGAACTTTCACTCGTGAGGTTTCATGATTGCCCTATCAATTCTTTCTAGACTGTAACTATTTCAGGAGCGATGTCTTGTTTTAATCAAAGCCAGTTATTTTTACGCCTAAATAATGTATTCAGGCCTCAAGAAAGAAAATCAGTAGTGCAGGAAACCAGCTGGTAAGTTTTTACAAGGATGTGCAAAATTCCATACAAAGTATCAGATTTGTTATAAATAATACATCAAAATATCCGGACTTTTCAAGTAAGCGCCCGGGGATCGCGCAGCCGCTTTTTGTTTCGAAGATGCAGTTGCGCTCGGAGCTGAGAAAAAACATTGTGTGTTCACTTGCTCCAAAATCTGTCTGCTTTAAAATCACGGTCGACGTGCTACCCAGCTCACTGTTCTGTGAAACATTATTTACTGTATTCGCTGTATGGCACAAAAAATGCACTCATTTGCTACAAGAAGGGACCTAAAATCACCTGAAACACTGAAATCAGTGCAAGGCATAGTAGCACTCACTAAGGAAAAGCTGTGACTTTGTTGTGTACACAGTTGTATGCAAAGCTTCTTAAAGGTTTAATCTCATCATCATCAACCTAGCTATGCTCACTGCAGGACAAATGCCTTTCCCATATCTCTCCTATTAATCCTACCCTATGCCAGCTGCGACCACCCTAATCCTGCAAACCTCTTAATCTCGTCCGCCCACCTAACTTTCTGCCACCCCTGCTCTATGCTTCCCTTCCCTTGGAATCCCTTGCTACACTTAAGGACCAGCGGTTATCTCCTTTGCCTTGCCCAAGCCCATTTCTTCCTCTTCATTTCGACTAGGATGCCATTAATCCGCATTTGTTCTTTGACCCACTCTGCCCTCTGTGTTTCTTAATGTTAAGCTTATCATATTTCTTTCAATAGATCCCTACACTGTCCTTAACGTAAGTTGAACCCTTTTCGTTGGCCTCCACCTTTCTGCTTGATAGGTGAGCACCGGTAAGATACAGCTGTTATATACTTATCTCTTGAGGGATATTGGTACACTGCTATTCATCATCTAAGAGAACCTGCCATATACGCTCCGCCCCATTCTTATCCTAGTTATTCCCCTCTCGTGCTCTGGATATCTGGTCACTACCTTGCCTAAGCAGACGCGTTTCCTTACCACTTCCAGGATCTTGCTACCAATTGTAACTGCTGTTCCCTTCCGAGACTGTTGAACATGTCTCGGCGGCATGTCTTAACTCATTGAGCATGTTTTGCAGCTCATCTCCTGAGTAACTTAGCAAGGAAATGTTGGTGAATCGCAGATTACTAAGCTATTCTTCAATAATTGTTATCCCCAACTGTTCCAAATCCAGGCATCTGAATACCTTCTTCAAACAGGTGGTGAATAGCATTGGCGAGAGTGTGTCTGCTCGCCTGACGTCCTTCCTTACTGGAACATTATTGCTGACTTTATGGAGGACTATGGTAGCTATGCACCGGCTATAGATATCTTCCAGTATTTTCACATAAGGCTCTTCTGCATCCTGATTCCTAAATGCCTGCATGACTACTGAAGTTTCAACTGAGTCAAATGCTGTCTCGTAATCAATGGGGGCTATCTTTAGGGGTTGATTATACTCTGCACATTTCTCTGTCACCTGATTGATAGTGTGATTATGATCTATTGTCAAATATCCTTTATGAAAGCCCGCCCGATTGATTCGAGTAACGTTTCCGTGACTCTATTAGCGACTACTTTAGTGAATGGTTTATAGACAACGGTCAGTAAGCTGATCGAGCTGTAATTTTTCCAAGTCCTTGGCATCTTCTTATGAATAATGTTGGCGTTCTTCCAAGCTTCTGGTACGATCGATGTCATAAGGCGTTGTGTATACAGGGTGGCTAGTTTTTCTAGCACAGTCTCCCCTCCATCCTTCAACATTTCTGCTGTTACCCGCTTCTTTCCCCCTTTTAATTGCTCCTAAAGCTTTCTACTCTTCCTCTTTCGTTACTGACGGGATGCCCCACTGCTGTGCGCTACTGCCTCTCTCATTTACGTCCTGATTGCATTCGCGGCTGTATAGATTTGTATAGAACTCTTCTGCTACTTATACATCTCGTTTTTACCTATGCCTAGTTTCTCCTTCATAGCTTTTAGGCTACTTCCGTTGTTTAGAGCATGCTCGATTTTCTCCTTATTAATCTTTCTTATGTCGGCTACCTTGTGCTTATTAACATTGATAGCTCTTGCAGTTCTGTCTGCACGGTTGGATGCTTTCATGCTTTGGTATTTCTTAATCAGATCTTTCATCTTCTGAGATAGTTTCCCCGTATCCTAACGAGCCAGTGTACTGCCTACTTCTACTATTATTTTGTAAGGAAAGCTGTGAGGTCAATACTCAATTCTTGAACATTAAGGTCATCGTCCTCTGTTAAGGCTGAATATCTGTTCTGCAACGATATGCTGAATTTCTCTACTTTCCCTCTAACTGCTAACTCTTTAATGGGCTTCTGCTTCACTAGTTTCTTCCCTTCCCTCTGAAGTATATTCAAAGTAGAGACCCTACCATCCTGTGGTTGCTACAGTGCACCTTTTCGAGGACCTCCACATCCTGCACGATGCTGGGGTTAGCACATGGTATGAAGTCAATTTCATTTTTAGTCTCACCATTGGGGCTGTTTCATGTTTATTTCTTGTTCCCTCGTTCGCGGAGGAAGACGTTCATGATCCAAAAATTATTTCTTTCTGTAAACTCTACTAATAAGTCCCCCCTGCCAATCCTAGAACCCATACCACTGTCGCCTACTTCGGGGTCTCCTTCTTGCTTCTTCCCTACCTTGGCATTGAAATCACCGATCAGTACACTATAGCGTGTTTTTACTTTGCTCATCGCAGTTTCCACATCCCCATAGAAGGTTTCTACGATCTTTGTACCACCTTCAGTTTATACTTCTTATTAAGCCTAATTACATTAGCTGCCTCTCTCTCGTTAGTACTACAGAAATCTCCTGTGTTGCCAGCTACATCTTGATTGATGAGAAATTCCACATTTATTTGTTTTCATGATAGCATAGCATGGGACATGGTTTTCGTCAAACATATTCATGTGAAACACAGTTACTGTCATTCACTAATAGGCTACACAGTATACTTGGTAATTCATATTGTGCAGACTGCATTCTTTTAGACTTTTCGAAAGCCTTTCGTAAACTGTGTCATCAACTGTTACTTCATACTTTAAGTCATCTTAATGTCAATCCTAATGTCTCCAGATGGATTGAATCTTTCCTACTTAACCCCCGGCAATTTGTATTCGCTAATGGCGCTAAGTCACCGCTTACTAACGGATTTCTGGTGTACCACCAGGATCCGTCCTTGAGCTGCTTTTATTTTTAATTTGTATTAATGACCTTCCTTCCACTTTAACTTCTGCAATCAATCTTTTAGCAGACTGTAATTTTCTGGGAAATCAGTAATCATAATGACATAGATACTATCCAGTATGATAGTAACCTTGTCTCTAACCGGTGCAGAAGATAGAAAATGGAATTAAACATTAACAAATGTCAGTTCATCACTTTTCCTGTACTCACAGAATTCTTCCTTTATATCATTTGAATGATATTCCTCTTTATTTTCTTATAGCATATACGTATCTAGGCGTTCATTTCGCACGAAACTTAACATGGCGTACCCATATTGAATATGTGACTAATAACGCTAATCGCATGTTAGTGCATTTATGTCTCAACTTCTCCGCTGCTCCATCGTCCCTAAAACGTTTAGTGTATAAATCACTAATATGTCCTAAACATGAATACACAGCATCCATATGGGACCCCAGACATAAAAACCTCATAACTTTTCTTGAACTTATTCAAAATAATTCCGTTCGCTTCTTCCTTTCCATACCTCAATTATCACAGCCATGAAAGCTTGCCTATTCTTTCCATCCTTACATTCTCGCTGGAAAATGAGTCGCTTAACACTTTTTCGCCATGTATACCACCAAGTCACGCTGCATGAAGGTTTCATTTCACCACCTGAATAATTTCCCGTTGCATTGATTATCATTGCAAGGTTGCAAAATGCGTACCTAATGCCTGTTTTCAGTCTCACCTTCCCCGGACTTCCGTCAAGTGGAACTGGATATTGCAACCATTGAAGATAAGCTTAGTTTTTGCGATGCAATAAAAAACAAAAAATTAAAATTGGTTTTTGGGGTAAGGAAATTGCACAGTGTCTATCTCACATATTGGCAAGGGAAGGGATAAAGAAGCGGGTGAGAGAAGAAAGGAAGAAAGAGGTGCCGTATTGTAGGGCTCCAGAATAATTTCGACCGCCTGAGGATCTTAACATGCACTGACATCACACAGCACATGGGTGCTTTAGCATTTCGCCTTGGCGGAAATCCGCCGCTGTTGGGTTCGAACCTGGGTACTCCGGATAAGTAGCCGAACGATGCAATAGCTAACTCTAAATATTCTGGAGAAGGTTGAGTTTACATTTGAATGACATTCAGTGTATTGTATTTGTTGTTTTCTTTTATCATATGTAACCCACTCCCCTCTGCAATGCAATTGGCCCTGAGGGTACAATAAATAAATGAAATGAATAAATAAAAAACCTTGCATAGGAATAAAGTTTAAAAAAAATGAGTTTCGAGAAAGGGACAAAGAAGGTTCAGAATAATTGTATATCCCATAAACAAATGTCAAGGATGGTTAAAATCCACCATAAGGAAGATTTCCAGATACGCTGTTTGTCAGCTGTCAGGCAAGCTTTGTGTGTGGAGACCAAGTTTCATCCCGACGTGCTTCAAAATGTGTTCCCAAGTTGCCGTTGTTGAAATGACACAGTATCTCACAAACTTGATTGTTCGTAGGCTAACATAACCATCCAATGTGTTCCAAATGCATTGTGTCGCTTTTGTGAGTGTTTTAGTATAATATTACATACAAACAAAAGTGGACACAGATAGTAAGAAATAATTATTGCTATTCTGATCTGAAAAATAAAGAACTATTTATTTATTTTTTTGCCTACGTTAGTTGCCCACAAACAGCATTCCTACCTGGGGTTTGGTGCACCATTGTATATTCAATCATGTCACAACATTTCAAGCGTGAACAGCATGTAGGTAAAATAAGGTAGTCCTGAAAGCACAAGGTCTCTAGATCGTGCATATTAAAACTGTGAAAGGCAAAAATGTCCACAAATGCATTTTTGAACAATTCAGATGTATTAAACATGTATTGAATGCGTAGTGATGGACGGAGACATCTGTGGTTGTCAGCATGAAACAACCGATGGCTTCTTGCATTTTGCCTGAGCACTGTCAATTTAAGTGCAGAGGTTAGATCAGGGCAATTTATTAATCCTTGCAAGCATTTCTGTAAGAATGCACCACCATGAAGTTAACGCCTTGTTGACAGTGGAACAAAATTCACTGTAGACAGTAATCGATCATAATCAAAGTAGTATCGCCTCCCCATATATCAGTTGTATAAGGTACGGACCAATCGCCTTTGTACGCGTTCAATCATTGCGTGCTCTACAGATGTCAAAGGATTCCATACAACACTTGAGAATTCCAATTTTGGCAGAACAAGTGACTTGTGGAGCATGAGAAAACAGTCTTTAGATTCAAATTGCTTAATTAAGCACGTGACTGTGCCCAAAGTCTGAAAAATCGAGCGCGTTAAATAATTAACATGAGCCTCAAAGTTGACTTCACTATCAGTATGTACTCCTAGGTCTGCTGCTGCAAAAATTAGCTAGTTATTTTGGCGTAAAACTTGTTTTTGAGAGACGTACAGGTGGTTACAACTTTGGCTGTATTTTTAAAACTGTGTTAATTAGAAACATAGTTTTGCTGCAGTTCATTCACAAATGATTGGGTATTTTGGTGCAATGGCTTTTTAAAGATTGATTTTTTATTTTCTGAAAAATATTGAGTTTTCAAAGTGGCCTCATACGTTGCAAGGGGCTCTGAGAACAAGTCGAATTCTTTTTGCTGGTAAAAATGGCTTGTGTCGCTCTTTCAAACCTTGTGGCCATTTTTCCAGTGGCAAAAGGCCATTATTGTTGAGAAAAAGAGCTTTAAAAATTGTACCTTCGTTTTCCTTGCACGCAGCTCAAACTTGCCCAGTCAACAACGATGCGAACTCCATGAGTGCCGTGCAGAAGAGAATGGCCGCATGGCCCAGCCTCAGAGATCCGTAGCATAAAGACTGGGAAGACACACTAATAAGCCGGCGTTGGCAACATCAGTAATTCGTATGTCGGCATTTTCTAAGTTATAAAAGTTCTGTTTTCAGTGTGAGTAACGTATTTTTGTTTACAAGGAAATAACTTATTCCTACAGGCAAACTTTAATTTGTCCCCTTTGAAGATGCATTTCAAGATGGTACTTCTTAAGGAAGGACGCAGCATTAAAATCGGGAAAATCTAAAAGTAATTGAATTTTGAAAACACCTGATTTCATATCTGTAAGGTCTTTTTAATCACATCGCGAAGTATTTTTCCTGGAAATGGCCCAGAAGTGACTTTAAAAAAAACAACGTTTTGTGACCTTAAGTACCACAAACCTCGCTGAAAGCTTGTTGAAAATGCCAATTTTCTCAAGAGTGTTTTTGACCTTACTGCCCTGTTTGCAGCAGCATAGCAACTGCTTTACGAATTTTCATGCAGTTTGTTGCATTTTGTTCCTTGATCAATTTTTTATGCAGTGACGTTCCTATATTTGTAATTACTTTATCATTTTTTTATTTCGTCACTAAGTGTACATGACAATAATGAGTGCATTATGCAAACGTGCTTATAGATTCTGAGCATAAAAATATCAAGCTGCTAACAATATTTGGATAATGTCACGGCATCAGCCATTGCTGCCTTGAGTAAAACTTAGGAGTGATTGCAGGCTCCTACCATGCATTTTTGTCATGCAATTCTTTCTGCAACTTTTGTTTGGCAATGTAGCTTATAGAAATATACAATGTTAGAACTACTTGAGGTACTTGAGTGAAATTTTGTATTTAAGCAAATTTCATTGCGTTAAGCAAAAAAAATTAATTTCTCCTCCAAAAGCCGCATCGTTCTTGAAGTGGCACAGAGGACAAACTGAAATTGAGCTTTAAGGGTAGATTACTGCCTTCTAAAGAAAAAGATGTTATTCACATTGAAAATGGAGCTTTTATAACATAGCAAACATTGCTTCGTCACCACTCGCTGATTTCATAAATAAACTGTCGTGTGATGATACAGTTTTTATTGCGCGGATCCCTGAGGCTAGGCTACGCTTCCGTTCACTTGAAAATGGGGATCACGGAGGCCTTTTTCAGTGTCAAAACTCACAGGTTTTAATGTAGTAGCGGGAAAATTTTGTTAATGCAATTTTCTCAGCAGTAAACGCATCTTTTGCTGCTGAATGAAAAAATTACCTGAGGCACTTAAGGAAGTTGGTGCGAGTAATGCGAAAGCATTCCAATTCTATTCCACCTCTGTTCTATTCCATTGTAGATGATGCATTTTTAAGTAGTGGTACTGGCCTTTACTGGCTAACATTTCATGCTTTCCCTCTTTCAATGACGTCGTACTGTTTCGACCAGTCGCGAGAAAGCCACCACTTTTTTGGGATGCTGGGTTTTCATATCAATGAGCCATCTAATGCTTTCGTGTTAAAACAACTTATCCACTACTTTGGCTCAGTGGCTTTGGCATTCAGCTGCTGATCCCGTGGTAGCTGGTTTGATCCAGGTCATGGTGACTGTATTTCTATTTAGGTGAAATGCAAGAACACCCGTGTGCTGTGCAGTGTGAGTGCGTATTAAAGAAGGCCAGGTGTCGCTTCAAGATCTTGAACTACACAAACCAAACAAATAAATATCAGCATATCCACAAAGAGCTGTAGAATTTATTTTTTATTAAGAACAAATATTGTGCCAAAATTTTATTAGCATCCCTTTTAGAACGCAGAATGTGGTGACCTTTAAAGTTTCATGCTGATTCTGCGCCACCACTGCTGTTGTGTGTCAGGGCTGGTGTACCAGGTTGGGGACTGGCTGCTTTACCACCCGGAGCAGCCAGCGCATTCACGGCTGTATGTGCCATCGCCAGGCATGCTGGGCCTGCCTGCAGAGAGCCTACAGCTGAAGACGCGCGACGGCATCACGCTGCATGCCTGGCTCATAAAGCAGCCGCCCGAGCTGTTCAGTCAGGCGCCCACCCTTCTCTACCTGCACGGGAATGCGGGCAACATTGGACACAGGTGACACTCTCGCCCTCATCATCATAGTTCAAATATGGCGATCATCATCGTCATCATCAGCCTCACAGCAGGACAAAGGCCTTTTTAATTACCCCTCCAATTCACCCGGTCTTGTATCAGCTGTAGCTCCCTTATTCTGGCAGGCTTCCTAATCTCCTCCTTCAATGGAGGAACATTATGCGTCATGGAATCAAATGCGTCACTAGAGCACGGGTTACCTGGCCTGTGTGTAAAAAAGTGGCAAGTCACTCGTCGCAAGGGTCACTGAGGAACACAGGAGGTTGGATGCCAAATGAACTACTGTGCACTGCCGCATTTTAGTGCGCCACTACATCATCATTATCATCATCATCAGTGACGACGTGACTACGCCCACTTCAGGAAAAACGCCTCACATATCTCTCCAAATAACTCGGTTCTAGCATTATACTGGATGTTTCACCTAAGATGTTCTGCAATTTTTAAAGCCTGGCTTTTTGGGATAGAATGCTTTTTTCGGTATCGCATTGTCATTTTTGTAGTGCACCTGAATACAGCTAAGACTTGCTAACTAGTAAGCTGGTTAAATTATATTGAGTATTTTCAACAATTACTGTTGGTCTCCTTATGTATTGAGACTTGTAGCCCACCATAAGTAATATTCATATCAGCTTTAATGCGAAAGCGCTGTTGTGATGGGTAAATCCTGAGCAGTATCTTGTGATATTTGTTGCACGCCTCATGTTAAACAACAACACATCTGCACTGTGCATTCCATCTGTGGCACAAGGACACAGACAGAGAATTGTCTCTCTTCATCATCGTCATTATTGTTCGTGCAATTCTGCTTTCTCACACGTGTCGAGTTTAGGCAAAAATTCTCAGTTATTTTTTTAGAATTTCAAAAACGCGGTTACTCTCGGTGCAGTGGCCCAACAAATTCTGTCTACATTGTGCCATAATACATGCACTTTGAAGAATCTTGCAGGTAATGTAACCCGTCTACTCATCGTAACCCGTGTAACTCATCGAAATAGCAAAAATTTTCTGGGCCACAGTGCCGAGGGTAACTGTGTTTTTGAAATTTTAAAAACTGACACGGATATTACTTATGGTGGGCTACATGCCTCTCACTAAATAAGGAGACTGATAGTAATCGTTTAAAAGTTTACTTGATATTAGTTTGAAGTTCATTTTCATTTCCACAAAGAATGAGGGACCCGAGACAAAAAGTCCTGCTAATTCACTTGACGGTGCTCAAGCCCCATGGCTTTCCAATAAGAGAATTTTTCACATTTTCAACAGGGACAGTAGATAATACAGAGTACAGCTGCTAACATTGTATATTTAATATATATTGTTGTGTCGTGTGCAATCTTCAAGATTACAACATAACACAGAGGCAGTAAACATGAGCACCACTTGAAATTGCATGTCTGTGGAGATACTCTGGGTAGAAGCTTGAATTCCTCAGTTCACTGTGCGAACCCCGTGTAAATGCGCTGACACGAACCAACGACCTTTGCAGGCTGATGTGTTCGAAATTGTTTTGCCCCCAAAAGGTGCGGCAAGGTTCATGAAACCTCCTCCAAGCGCATGCCCTTGTGGAAGCAAGAGACCAGGCCTAAGGTCGCTTGTACCCAATATTACTGATGAGTGTCCAGCCACGGGTTTTGAACCAACCACGTCCTGCAACCGAAGCGGACGCCCAGACTACTAGGCCACGATGGTTTACACCAAACAAACATAGCTTCAGATACTGAAAGCACAGTTGCTAGAATTGAGAAAAAAAAAGTACATTTGCGTGAGAAGAAATGACATGAGAAAAATTAATGTTGCTTTATCAACATTCTGTATCTGTTTTGCTGTGACGTGAATAGTTCAACAGGGCAGCCAAGTGTAGTCCGTGAGAAAGTTATTATCCAATTATCTCTTGATTGTTTGTAAAGCATATGTTTGTCTAAGCGCTGATAAATTGGCAAGTGAGGTTAGTGTCCTCTCAGCGGTAGTTATTTTCTGCATGCAGCAAACTGCTAAATTATGTCATTAGAGATTGTGCTAAAATTCTCAAAAAGCGGTATGCTATGAGCATTGTGGTCTTCCTGTACTCTGTGGTGCCACATGAGCTGGTTGCGCCTTATGAGTCACTTGCTCAGCACTTGCGGCAGTTTGGTCCTCTGAGGACTCGGAGGATAATGTGGGCCAGAGACAAAACAGTGGTGGCATGGAGGGGAAACACCATTGTCTCTGGTGCAGAGGCCACTGCTGTAGTCTCGTGGGCTGTCAAGGCCGACCTGTTTGTGGAAACTGCAAGGTTGGCTAGGTTGTAGTGGTTCGTTCTGTGCAGGTAAGCAGCACACTGGTAACAAGGACAGTAAGACGTATATCAGACTACACAGCAGTGTGTATTCTAGGGTGTGTTCTTTTGTGCTTGCTGTTTGGTTAGCCACAAGAATGGGTTAGCTTGTTTGTTTTGAACCGGAGTTGATTGTGTGCTGGATTCACCTGCAGGAAGGCTTCCACCGTACTAGGCTGTGTATTGATTTAGCAGCTTGAGTGAGGCCCTTACAAGAGAGGTGGGCTTACAAGGTTGTGTTAATAGAACGGCTGTTTTTGAAATGAACAGGACTTGTGTGGAGGAGGGCACTTGTGCTAACACGATTGGGTCATTGGGTGCAAGTGCTGTGATGGTTGTGTTTCCATTTCGAGGCAGGAGACTGATGGCAGTGGTTGTGGGCGTAATTGTGGTATGTAGGCTTCCCAACGTCGGGGGTCTGTTCCACCGGTGTGGGTGCAACATTCTGCTGCTTGAGTACCGGGGCTACGGCCGCAGTGAGGGCACGCCCAGCGAGGAAGGTAAGCCAGCTTTACTTTTTTCATTTTGGGGCTGCCCTGACATAATACATCTGTCTGGGGTGCTCACTTGGTCACCTAAAGCTGACCAGGCTTTCTCGCCAATTGGTTGGTAGGGAAACATTTTCGGTGTGGTCCCTGGTTCAAGTTCTACGTGGGGATGAATTTTTTGGCTATGTTATGTTATCTGACAGAGAGTTCTTTCACAGCCATATTTCTTTCATGTACCTGGGGAAATTACTTATGAGTACAATAGAATCTCGCTGCTACGTTTTTCTGTGGGACTGTGGAGAAAAAAAATGAACCAGCATAGAAACATGTTAACCGGAAAGCGCGAGTGAAAAAAAAATGTACATTGTTGTCTGCTTTTGTTTTTTTTACTTCTGTTGCGGGCAGCATGCTTCGCTGGAGTTTGTGCAAGCTTTGTGCTTTTTACAGTCGTTCGCATGCACAGAATGTTCTAAGTGCCCTGCAATGGATCTCAGTCTACCTGAGCAGTTGTTGGTGGAAGAGAAGCAGCAATAAGAGGGAGGTTGCAGGTAGAGGCGCGCACATTTCTGCACCATTTCTGCAGCAGCCGGTTTAATCTGACAGACATTCTCCTCTAAGAAGTGCGGTTTGAAGCTACAGGCGACAAGGCAAATATGGATGATGGAAACATGCCTTGGGAGCCAACCTGCACAACTGCACTTCATACAGCGCTGTCCGTGTGGTGTTTGCCATGGCGGCAGAGTTTCGTTTTCACACCTTCAGTCATTCGCCGTCATGTCGCAACGGAGATAGAACTGCTACAGCAGCCGCAGCAAAATTGACGCCACCCGTGAATGTACTACTCGGTGTCAGTGTGGGTGCAGTACACTGGAAGCCCCTGAACATGGTGGCAGCCAAGTGCTGCTAAGAGTCCCGCTTTGGCCATTGTGGCGTCACCGTTCCGAAGGCTGTTTCACATGCAAGTGACTGGGTGAATCGTGCAGCACATCGTGGCGAAAAATTGCCAACTTTTTGGAACCTCGTTGCTCTGGCTGCTCAAGCCGCTGCCACCGCCTGAAACCGGTATTTGCGCCGCGGCGACAGAAATCACGAGCGTTTTCGCCTGCATGTGAGACAGGCTTAAAGTGGGCTGTCAGAATGCTGTTGTGGGGCAAAGCACTTTTGCAAAGTTACGTTCGTGGCATAGCATGCAGAAACGCAACCACAGTTACGCCGTAATGGCCAAGTCTAGTACTGCGTGGGTTTCTGTGGGAGCTTGGATGTGACCAGCTCACGAAAATGTAACAGCCAAGAAAATGAAAATAATAAAGTGTTGCTTTACTCTAAGCAGGACCTTCTGAAAAGTGCAGTGTTGGTCCCAAATTGTGCTCTGCATGTGTGGAAGGATGTGTGGCCAGACACTGTTCCCGCTATCAGCTGGATGGGTGCTGTCACTTAGCAGGTCAGCCATAAAGGATTTGGCTATTGCGTTCGCGCATCCTTCCCTCAGTGGAGGCGGCTGTTCAATGCCAGTATAGCCATCAGACACAAGAGTTTGTGATTGTGCAGCCAAGCCCTTTTCACCAGCTGTAAGCAGAATGTACTGTTCACTTCCCTTTAGGCGGCAGGTGGCTGTTCCCTCCTTAGTAGTGTAGGAGGTGTGGTCAGGTGCAAGATGTTTGGGTTCCTTGGACATGGCGGGGTCATGCGTTGTGGGCAGCTCATTGAGGGCTTGGGAGGGGATAGATTTTGGTAAAAATGCTCACAGAGTTCAGTCCACGTAAGGCGTGGACGGTTGCAGCATTCAGATTCATGAGTACTGTGTTTAGTGCTCACCCAGGTAATGTGGAAGGCTCTGGAGCTGTAGAGGCGCGCTGGAGAAGCAAGCCCTAGAAAGAAAAAAAAAATCGAAAGCTGGTGTGGTGTGGTGTGCAGGGCTGTACCTGGACGCCCAGGCAGGCCTGGAGTACCTGCTGTCGCACCCAGGGTTGGACCAGACACGGCTGCTGGTGTTCGGCCGGTCCCTAGGGGGTGCCGTGGCGCTTGACTTGGCCTCACGGCCCGACCAGGCCCAGCACCTGCTGGGGCTCATTGTGGAGAACACTTTCTGCTCCATTCCAGAGATGGCGCGTGTTCTGTTCGGGTGGCGGCTGCTGCGGTGGCTTCCAGACTGTTGCTACAAGAACCAGGTAGCCTATGGCATTGGCACTTCTAAAGCGAAAGCTTTACTGACCTAGCAGCGCGAATTTCACCGTGGGCAGCAGTTCACCTTCATTTGACTTGAGCTGCGCCGTAGCCTTGGCAACGCCACCGCTGGCGGCTTGGTGCATGTGCTCTTCGCAGCTGGATCGCTGCCTGACCACGTCACTCACCACGCGCCTGGCTAAGCGGAGTGCCGTGCTGGCCTAGTCACAGTGCGGGCTTGGCCATGCATGAGAGCGAGGCCAGCCGTCTTCTCTGAGCGTTGCGCGGGAGCGGGAGGCTTTGAATTTTGTTGGAAAGTGGCGTCTGACCATCCCGCGAATATCGCCCAGCGAGCTGCTTTTCTGGAGAGGGTTCGGAATGCTAAGCGCACTAAGCTTTCACGCCAGGCTTAGCCACAGATAAGCCACGGCCATTTTTTTTTCCTCCAGAGCAGAGGCTTCACATGATGAGGCTGGGACAGGACGGTAATGAATAAAAGGTATCTTGCAGAATGGTGCTGTCAGCTGCCGAAGATAAATAATATTCTGGGTTGAAATCGAAACACCAAAGATGTATGATGATGTGGGCAAGTGCCTGAAATCAATGCCCAAGCTCAGCCCCAAGCAGGGACTCCGGCTCGTTCTTGGATAACAGAGGGAGAGTGCACAAACCTTCTATAATAAAGTAACTCGGTCCAGAAAAAAATATTTTTTATATCAGATATTTACTATATCAATTTTTGCTGATGGCATGCCTCTAAGGATGCTATCTGGCAACTTAAATACAAAGTATTAGTTTTTAAAATAATCATTCAGAAATGCCTCCCATCCTTCTTATCGTTCCTTTACATATTAATTATTTATTTTGAGTTATCACATTTTATGTTGTCGTCTTTCTGATTTAGTTTGTATCTTGTGGAAGTATCACATTTGCACATATACAACGTGACTATGATTATAATGCAAGTTTGATTCCATGGAATCGGAGGACATCAGCCGCCAGTGCAGCACGTGTGCAATGTTTGAAAGGCACAAGCAAAGACCGAGTTTATTGAGCCACAGTGGTGAGGGTAATTAGGTTTTGGTTTCCTAAAAAGTGGCACGGCCATTTCTAACAACCAGCTGCAAATCTCTTGAAACTTTTAGCGCTTGCAAACGAGGACGAACATGAAGAAGACGTTACGTGCAAGCGCTAAACTTTTCATCATGACATACTAACTCGCCCAAACAGCCACTCTGCAAATCATCTCTGATTGCAACCAGGTGCCTAAACACAATTGGTAACAAGTTAACTGCAGACGAATCCTGCTGTTACGTTCCCGGGGTGCTGCGTGTTTCCGGCTGTCAAGTTTTCATGAGCCAGTCCTGTCCAAGCTTCCATACAAACCCATGCAATACAAACTTGCCTGTTGTGTCGCAACTGTGGCAATTTTCCAGTCTGCCGTGTTGCGAATGTCACTTTGCGATAGGGGTTTACCCTTTGCCCGCATTTTGACAGCCTACATTTAGCATGCATGGAACGTGCATTTTCTGCGTGCAAAATACAATTGCAAAAGCCGCAAAACCTTGCTAATTCCAGAGAAGCATGCTTCCCTTACTAGAAGTAAAAAAAAAAGACAACAATGCACATTTTTCTCGCTCGCACTTCCTGTCTACTAAGTTGGTTTTTTTTTGTGTGTACCTTCAGAAATGTAACAGCGGTGTTGTGCTATATTAGCATTTAGATAATTTTCATGAAATTAGTTTCATAAAATGATTAACCAGCTTGATAGTTAGCAGGATTCGTTTCTTTTCTGATGTCCACCAACGCTGGTATTAAAATGCTGCAGGAGGCAGGTCTGTACCTCAAACAGCTTGTTAAAAAGAAAAAATCTGCTTCACCTTCGCTGAAGCAGCCAGTGTGCCTTGTTCAGCTTGGCCAGTGCACGCCTTTCACGTCCAGAGAGTTGATTTTGTGGAGGTGTTCTTGGTGCCTCAGCTTTGATAGATGTCTGCCTCAGCATTTTACCCTCTGGATCCACCAATGAGTGTCCCGTGAGGTGCGTGGGACAGGCGCACACCTAATCAGACAATTGTGAGGCACACATGTGAGCATGCTCTAAAGAAAGGCAGTAGCTTAGAAGCGGTCAAGAAGAAACTTGGCATAAGCAGAAAAAGATGTGCGTGCTAAGAGACAAGGTAGGAAATGTCATTACCAACATGGATAGCATAGTTAAGGTATCCAGTGATTTCTACGCACATCTCTGCAGTAGCTGAAATAATCGGGATGATAATGAGAGAAGCAGTAGTGCGAAGCAATTGGACATCCCATCGGGGAGGTTGTGTTAGGAAAACTGGCCACTCTGTATATGCAATGTTTCATGTCCTCAACCATATCGGAATCTGGAAGAGTGCTCATCATCATCATTAGCCTGACTGTGCCCACTGCAGGGCCTCTCCCATGTCTCTCCAATTAACCGTGTCCTTTGCCAGCTGCGCCCACCCTATCCCTACAAACTTCTTGATCTCATCTGCCCACCTAACTTTCTGCTGCCTCCTGCTATGCTTGCCTTCTCTTGGAATCTACTCCGTTACCCTTAAGGACCAGCGGTTATCTTGCCTTCACAGTGCATCCCCTGCCCGAGCCCATTTCTTCCTCTTGATTTCGACTAGGATGCCATTAACACGCGTTTGTTCCATCACCTACTTCGTCCGCTTCCGGTCTCTTAATGTTGCATTTGTCATTTTTTTTTCCATAGCTCGCTGCATTGTCCTAACATCATCCTGATCCATAAGAAAAGGGACATCAAGGACCTGAAATCTTGCAGACCAACCAGCTTACTGTTAATTGGTTACAAGGTATTTAGGAAGGTAATCGCTGATAGAATCAGAGAAACCTTAGACTTCAATCGACCAAAAGAGTGGGCTGGCTTTTGTAAAGGATACTCGATGGTATAACATATTCACCGTCATTTAGGTGATTGAAGTTTCAGAGGATAGATGCACCGATCCGACGCAAATGCATAGCATTAGACTTTCATTCCCCTTTGCTTTACATGACACCTCACATACACTTCTTTACTTCCAGTTTTATTGTACGCTTAGTCTTCGCTGTACTTTAACCCCGTTATAGAAGACATGGATGTGACAGTCAGGAATAAGGGACATTTTTCACCCACCTGGTTGGCTGCCCAATCTCTCCCGTTAAGCGGACCCCTTTTGTGACAGACATAGAGTATAGACGATATTCGGAAATAACAGACAAGTAACTTTTGAATTTTGATCAAAAGCTTTGCTTATGTAAGAGGTATTTGAACTTCCCCACTCCGCGAATCTGCTCTCATTGCTCTCTCACTGTGGTCACGTCCATGCGCTATGGAGAAGTCAAGGTTGGGACACTCATGGAAATAATATAGAATAAGCTGATTAGAAGAAAAACATTGATGAGGGCACATTAATTTGCAAGTGCTGCATGAAGACTGGGGGGGTATGGGCACAAGCGTCTGCTTGCACTGAGAAGGGCTGGAGCACGCAGCAGGAGTGCACAGTAGTCCTGCTTGCGCTATTCCCGCAATCAGGCTCGAAGCTTGAGCAAAGGGCCATCAGTCAGCGGTTTGTGTGCGCCATCGAACATGCCTGCACCAGCAAATTGCAATGTGCGCCACTGTGTAGTTGGCACAATTTCAGTGCCACGCTGATAGCTGTTGCACGCTGCCTGTTTTGAAGCCGGATGAATTTATGACTGGGATCTTGGAGAACTTGCTGTGGGACGGGCGGCGAGTTCATTTCCGAATGCAGTGACGGCTGTGCTAACCGAAAAAAGGGGGACAGGGGAAGGAGCACGATCCCTTCTCAGACAGCGGCAGCCGCAGGCACTCATCAATGTGATCGTGCGCTGCAGTGTTGCTTTACAAGGCTCCTTTTATTATAATTTAGTGCCTGGTTTGCATAAAGGAGTTCGCTCAAAAAAGGAATGCTGAACAGAAGGCATAAATTTTTATAATTCACTATCACTAAACTAAAACTAAGTGTAAAAAATTCTTGCCAACAGGTGCGGCTGCAGTGCAATGGAAATCATATGGACTCTTGTCATTAGTATGTTGTGAAGACGAAAGTAAGCAGCGACTTTTGCAGCCAGCAGGCTATAGACTACTTTTCTGAAACTTATAGCGTGTGGTTGATCATTAACACAGAATACAGATGAGCCCAAACGGAGGAGGGCTTCCCGCTCGACAAAAGTACCGTGGGTAGTAACCATTAACACAGCGAGAGGTCAGTAAGTAATGAAGACACGAAGCACTGCTCGTAAGAGACCTCTCTTATAACAAAGCAAAGGGCCATCAGTCAGCGGCCTCTCCAGTACTTGTCTGATGTAAAGGGGTTTAACTGTACTATTTTTCTTGGTACTTGCATTTCTTCAGCTCTGCGTTTGGTGCTTTGGTACTCTTGAGAGTAGGATCTTCCTTCTGTTGCTGACTTGCTCTCCGAATGCGTTGCTGTTTGGCTAGCCACACATCTTCGACGCTTGTTGAAGGTCTTGCTTCCACGAGACCCTCTGGCAAGCACCGCACAGTGCCATTAAACCGTCAAGGAAAGCTTGCACATAACCACATCAACGGAAGAGTGGCATCCAGCGCATGCGCACTGCTCTGCTATTTTTTTCAGCTCATTTTCCTCCTCACCCTCCACGATAGCCACCCATGTGGTGTTTCCCGTGGCAGCTACCCTCAGGTTGCGGGTTCCTCTGCCAGCGTTGCAACCTCTTCCTTGCGTGCTAGCCACAGTCTGGGTAGTACCTGTGGCAGTCCTCTTGCAGCCTCTCCTTCCTACAAGTGGAAACCATGGCAGGTGGTTCTCGGAGGCTTCAGAGAACGCTGCCAGCGGCCGCTTTTTTCCAACTTGGGGGTTTTAATTTTACACATTAAAATGCGCAGAATATAACTGCTCCTATATACGGCCTTCATAGATTACAAAAAAAAAATGATGCAGTCAAAACCTCAGAACTAATGCAGGCATTACACAACCGGGATCTTAATCAGGCACACTTAAATTTACTGGGAAATATCTAAATGCTGCACAGCCACCATAGTGCTCCATAGAGAAAGTAATAAAATCTCGGTCGAAAAGGGTGTCAGGTGGGGAGACACAATCTATCCGGTACTATTCACAGCGTGCTTACAGGAGGTATTCAGGAGTCTCAATTGAAGAGAATCTGGCATAAGAGTTAATGGAGGATACTTCTGTAATCTGCAATTTGCTGATGACATCACCTTGTTAAGTAACTCTGGACGAATTGTAAAGCATGATCAATGACTTAGACAGGCAAAGCAGAACGGCAGATTTGAAAATTTCTATGCAGGAAACTGAAGTAATGTTAAACAATATTGGAAAGGAGCAGAGTTTACGGCTGGTAGCTAGGCGATGGAACTCTTAAGGTAATATGTCTACGCAGGCAGTGACCACAGATCCGGACGACTAAAGTGAAATAACGAATAAGAATGGGATGGAGGGTATGACAGGTTTTCTCTGATCATAAATGGCTGTATCTTACTGGTACTCGCCTATGAGGCAGAAACGTGGAGGTTAACAAAAATGGTTCACCTTGAATTCAGGACAATGTAGCAAGCTGGGACAGGAAAATCAAAGGTGTAACGTTAAGACATAGGAAACAAGCAGAGTGTGTCAGGGAACAAACAGGATTTAATCACATTGTATTTGAAATCAAGCGAAATGAATGAGCAAGCCCAAGGAATGTGATGTCAAGGCAACACAACCGATGGTCCCATAAAGCAGCAGCTGGGAAAGGGGCTCTAAATAAAAATGTGGAACGCCTGGGGTGTTAAGGATGCCACTTCACGTGTATCCCCCAGCAAGAAATTTTTAATTCATATTGCAAATGCTGAGTTATCTGTAAACAGAATTTAAATTTCTACGTATTGATGTCTTTTCCTCTTTTCTTGTCACCTTTGGCATGCTGAAAGGTCAGTGCTTCTCTGCTGGCCCTACCCCCTCGGCCCCACCGCTGGCTGCCGAGGCGCATGGGAATTCACCAGGAGGTGAAACTTCCTTATCCGCTGGAGTGGGGCGGCTTATTGGCTGCAGCCATGGCAGCTGTGTGGCGTCTGAAAGAATCTGATCAATGGCCATCTCTGAACAGAAATATGCAGGAGCGTTTGAGAAAGGAAGGCACGAGCATGAAAAAGTCACTGGGAAAGTGCTCACCAACTTTTGCACCCGATTATGGGTTCTCTCCTGCATGTAAAAGTGTATTATTTGGCTCAAATGCTCACAACAAGAGAATGCAGTGATTGAGTGAGTTTATGTATCCTTCTCAGTGGATGTTTCAGGCCCCCTTTAAGGTAACTGAGTGGATACCAAGAGAGGAGAAGCGTAGCAGGGGATGTCGAGCATCAGATAGGTGGATGAGCTGAGGAGGACAAGGTGGCCGCAGCTAGTGAAGGAAAGGATTAATATTTAGATACATGGGACACTTCTTCGTCCTGCAGTCGGGCTGCTGCTGATGATGATGATGACAGGAAGGTTGTTGCCAATAAGAACCACAAGTGCATTTCTCGGAGTCTGTGAACATGGAGTAGTGGTTGTACTGCTTAATTAGCCCTCTCGTCGTTCACAGTTCCGGTCCATTGACAAGGTGCCCAAGGTGACTGTGCCAGTTCTCTTTGTGTGCGGCCTCTCGGACGCCCTCATCCCACCCTCCATGACTCAGCGCCTCTACCAGGTAGGAAGGACCATACTGCACTTGGTCAGCTTGGCCAGAGGCTAGTGGCAGATTAAGTTTTAATGCGATAGCATTTAGCTTGTCGCCTGACAAAAAAAACTTCTGGCTTCTCTGTTACGAACTTCTCTGATTGGTTGAGAGGGTCATGACGTCAACACCATGTGGCCACCAGTGGACCAGTCATAGGGCACCAAGAAATTTGAAAAACTGAGGACCTCCAAAATTTTGGAAGTAGGCTTGCCCCAGAACATGGGTTAAGGTGGATTAGTGTGTTAGTATACTCTCATTTGGTAATTCAATAGAAGGCACTCGGAACATTCTAGAAGGTGATGACTGATGCATACCATATAAGGGCAGTGGAACTGGTTCCTGCCGGAATTTTAGTTGGAAAATCGCTACAACAACATTATACACTCATTGTAGGTACTTCTGTAGCAGGCAACTTAAATGCTGTTGTATTTTCTTCTGTGGTTAAGAAGGCCCCCAGGTTCTTGCATTGTGTTGTAGAGCATAGGCAGAGACAGGACCTGTACCCAGCCGCCTGCCAAACCCCGGAAGCAGAGTTTATTACACTCTCCTTGAGCCATCCCTCAGCCTGAGTTCTCTGTTATGCACCTCCTTTTTCTCTTTGGCCACTGATGCCAAGACGATGATGAAATAGTGCAATGCTACAGCGTTGAGCATCAGCTTGTGCTTCCTCCTCTTATTCGATAGGAGTGCACAGACAGTTGCAGCCATTGCTCTGCAGAGAAGTTTCAGTGAGGCAGAGGTAGCCATTGGTGGCTACCTTAGCCTAAGGTACTATACCCTAAGGTTGGCACTGTATTTACACGATTGTAAGTCGACTTATTTTTGGAAATTTGAAAATCCGAAGTGAGGGGGTCGACTTACAATCGAACCGGAAACACGGCACTATAAGTAAAGGCAAGACAAACGAGGAATCGGGCATGCTACAGCGTGGTTGCATTTTTGCTGTGCGGCTCTGTCGCATCGCTCTTGGTGCTGGCCTTGAGAAGCTGCTATGTCAACGTGCAGAACTGGCATCCCCTCTCCCCGCGGGCGGCTGCCAATGGCGGCTATCGATAAGCATCAAACTGGCACCCCACACTCCCCACACGTGGCTGCAGACTGCGGCTGCTGATAAGCGGCGGCGGCCCGATAACGCAATCGCGTTCTACTGGAAGCTCAAGCATCCAACACGTTTCTTTTTACTTTCAAATGCACGCTCGGCACTCAAGGGAGCGCTGATAGTTGATGGAAGGGCCGCTGTTCCAATCGAGGCGGCACCCCCACTCAGAATGGCAGCGGCGCGGGGAGCGTTGGAAGCCGACGGAAGAGCCGACGCCATTCACGCGTAGTTGCTCTGGCTCTGACACATTTGACTGCTCCCGGCCGCATTTCACTAGTTTTAATGTAGTGTTCACCAGTCGTCATTTGTGCTCCGTGTCCGGTAAGCGACCGGCGCTCGTTCACGGCAATGTTCAAGATGGCTGTCATTCTTTACACCGAAGAAACGAACAACTGCGCGCCGGGCCACAAGACCTGATCAGCATGATGTAAGCTTTGCCTCTTGTTTCAGAATGTATGAGGGGTAAACAGAGTTTCAGAAGACCAATTTATTTTTAAATTTTTGTTATTTATGTATTCTATGTGAGCATCCCAGGTTAGGTTATCACTGAAAAACTGAAAAATACTCCTAGATATTGATACATGGCACAGAATCATTTCCGTTATTAGTTAATCTGTAATTATTTTGTGACATTTCTGCTGCACAGTGGAATCTTCATGTTTAGTTTTACTTGCATTACACATTTTTAACTTCATTAGTGCACTACTCATGGCTACGAAAAAAACAGGACGCAAGAAACTGCACACAAAGACAGAGTGTGTGGTTTCTTGCGTCCTGTGTTGTTCGTACCCATGAGTAGCGCACTAATGAAGTTAAATATGAACCAACTAGGCCCATTTGCAGCTTTAGTTATGATGAACACAATTCCGTTATTAATGCAAAAGCATATTATGTTTATGTTGCGTCAGCAAGAAGTGTCCGCAAATTTTGTTCGCACGATCCAGTCGTCCTATATGAATAGATCTGAAAAAGTGTAATTGTGTTAGGTAATGTGTGAGTACATCTTGAAATGGGAGAAATTTGGTTGATGAATTGCAGTTAGTTAATTGATTAAAGGGATTTATATAATTAATTTCTGCATGTGAGTTTTGTGTGGCTGATTCGATGAAAAATGATGTAAATGCGTGGGAGGGCTTACTTAGTATAAACAGAAATTAAATAAAAAATAAAATACATAAATAAAAAGAAATAAAAATATAAGAAAACAAAATTTTTAGTAATAGTTAGATATAAAGAAATAAAAACAATAGAATTTCAGATCATAAAAATAAATAAATAAACACAAAGGGAGAAAAAGAGGAAAAGGGAAAGCTTTGGCATATCCCCTCTTAAGCAGACTTGGATGCAATCCTGTAATTTTTTTTCTTCCAAGTTGGAGTGAAGTGCTGGGACATCCACCCATTGGGGTAGTTATTTGTCTATAAATTACGCAACCATCTGCAAAAAGCTGTATCGATAATGTGATATTAGCTATGTCTATGTCGTTTATATAAACTAAAGAAAGTAAGGGCCCGAATTCTGAACACTACAGGACTCCAGATGCTACGGCAGTTGTTTTTGGAATAAAGTTCTCTATTTGGACCGACTGGTAACAATCGGTTAGCAACTGCTCGATCCATGTAGTAGTTTAATCGTCTGACTAAATCACGGGTCTTCAGTAGTAAGCGTTTGTGAGCAACACGATCAAAAGTTTTTGAAAAGTGGATGAAAATGGCATCTGTGAAATGCGACATATGCAGGCTTTGATGAAGGTCAGTCACAAATTGAAAATGTTGCAACTGGCATGATCGAGTTCTTCGGAATCCATGCAGAGTCTTCAAAAGTAAGTTTTTTAGGTTCAAATGGGTCGTGATGTGGGAAAACAAGATATGCTGTAGTAGCTTGTAGCTATACCTGGCTGCACTGGTTGAATTGCTGCTGAAATCAGTGTTGTGGTAGGCAACCACACAGTCAACTCCTTTAAGGGGCTGTCATTGAAGTTGTGGTATGTGTGGGATGCCTAAGGACACCCCGATTGCACGAATATCTTCCAGCAAGAATTTTTTCAATACATTTGTTAGAAGCTGCGTTACCTGTAGTCAGAATTGTAATTTGAGCGTTTTCATGCCTTTCCCTCTCCTGCCGTGACATTTTGCACATCCAAAGGTTGGCGCTCCTCCTCAGGCCCAGCACCAACATGCACAGGAATCCACCTGTAGAGGGTGTGGAGTTTAGTGGCTGCAGCCTTGAAAACTGCCTAACATCTGAAAGAGTGTCACCAAGAGCCACAGAGACATGCTGGAGATGTAGGAGGGCGTGAATAAGTAGCCGAAATGGGCTCGCCAACTTTCGCACTTGACTGCGTGTAGAAGCATATTTGCATGGAAACACACTGCGGTGATTGAGAAAGTTTGTGTGCTCTCCTCAGAAAGTGTTTCAGAGCCCCTATAAGGAGGAAGTTTTGCCGGATGGAATGTTTATGGTAATTGGTCAAAAACGTTCCACTCCATAGTGTGGTGCTTGGTGGTCCTGCTTGTCCACGTGTGTGCCGAGTGCCAGTGCTGATGGGTGACATGTTTCCCCCGTGCAGGGCTGTGCGAGCCCCATGAAGAGGCTGGTGACGTTTGAGTCGGGCACGCACAATGAGACCTGGGAGTGCCGCGGCTACTACCACAGCCTGGCGCTCTTCATCAACGAGGTGAGACTCGGTGGCCGCCTCACCCATGTCGCTTTTCATGGCACAAGTGCATCCTCTACAGAGTTGGAACTAACATGTTCCTCTTCACACTAATACCGTATTTACTCGAATGTAACACGACCACGATTGTAGCACGAGGGTCGACTTTTCAGGTGTGAAAAGGGGAAAAAAAAACTACGTTTGTAACGCGAGGGCAGACTTCGGGCATGCGAGAGAAAAACCGAAAGAACCCGAATTTGACGCGAGGAACCGGGACCGCACAGTTCTGAGGGTCAAAGACAACTTTATTGAAATACAAGCCAAACAGGCATTCCTATACACCCTCATCCTCACGGCACTTGTCGCCGTTACTGTCATCACCACAGCTTGACTCTTCTTTGTCACTAGCTGCCTCCCACAGCAGGTCGTCCTCACTTCCGTCTAGAGCATTTGAAATTGAGCATTTCTTAAATGCGCGGTAGCCCAAATCATGAGGCAGCCCGTATCAGGCCGCTGAAACCCAGTGGGCAACGGTAGACGCGCTTGGGCATTTCAGCCTACCTGCAGGTCTTGTTGATCCACTTTCAATCCACTCCCAGTATAATTGTCACAAGCGTTCCTTGAAGGGCTTGTTCATGCAAACGTCCAGAGAATGGAGGTCATGCCACCCGGTATAACAACGAGATGCATACGGTCACGCTGTAGCTTTTGTTTGACACCGGCTGTCAGGTGACCTTAGAAAGAGTCCAGAACCAATATTGCTTCCGGATGCAGCATTGCGCCTGGCCTTCGGTCCCACACGCTTTGAATCCAATCTATGACAAGATTCGAGTCCATCCAACCTTTTTCGTGACAGCGCACGATAACGTCTTTCGGAAAAGTTTCCTTCGGGATCGTCTTCCGGCGAAAAATGATGAATGGAGGGCGCTTGCGGAGTCAGCCAAACATGCCAGCATAACAGTAATCCGATTTTTTTCGTTGCCTGTGCTTCTAAGGCGAACTTCATGCTCACTAGACTTGTGCACTGTTCTGGACATAGGCATGTCCAGATACACGGTGGCTCTGGTCGGCCGATGTGTCCAAGTGGCATGTTGGTAGAGCGACGAAGATCGATAACGTAGCGCTGGAACTCTCGAAGTTTTGATTCGAAGTCCCCCGGCAGCTTCTGGAAAATAGAAGTCGTGCGTCGAAGGGAGAACCCGGCCCTTCGCATAAACTTCTGCACCCAGCCTTGTGATGCCTTAAACTGGTCTTGGGTCAAACCCGTCTCCCGCACAAGCTCTTGTGCTTTGCACTGAAGCATTTCAGTGCTTATTCCAAGTAGTCGGGAACGTTGCTCGCTAATGAACTCTGCAAGGTGACGCTCCAACTCCGGGAAGCGGCCTTTCTTGCGGGAAGCGGCCCCGAAAGCCTTTTCGCAGGCTGTTGCAGTTAAACAATTCCTCGCGATGTTTCCTACATCCCCTGATGATCGATTCGGTGACGTCCAGACATCTTGCAGCCGCTGAATTTCCCACTTTCTCAGCAAGCATTCTGCTTGTGCTTGAAGCCAGCTCTATACTGAGCGCGTGAGACGCCATTCCTCTTGAAGACAACTCAACCGTTTCATGGGGATAGGCCTTCGCACAACTACACGCACTGGCAGCAAACACGAGAAAGAGCGAACAAAGCGCGCTGCTCCACGCCCTGCTCCCTGTTAGTCACGTGGCCACATTTTTGCATCAGTTGCAAGGATTAATAGACAGATGGCGGTGGGATCGCTCGGTCCTTTGCTGGCGTCTTGGCGGCGATTGCGAGCGCTTGGTGCTTCGGAGATAGCTGTTTCATTTTGCGGTCACGGAGGCCACACAGCCTCGCTACAGGTTGCAAGCATTCGCCTAGAGGTGGCGCCCTCTTGTCGCGCCAGTGACCCTAGCTGGCGTCGACTCTTGTTGGCTTGTTCTCACTGGCGTCGTCTTTTTTTTTTTTGCGTTTGCGATTAGGTTGCCGCTTTGTCCGAGTAGTTGTGACCTGTGGTTCGTGTACTGGTTGACCGGCATGTTGGAGTGCGTGATTTCGAATGACCAGTACGATCAACGCACACATTTGACACATGAAATGATTTTAATAGTGTGTGTTTGGTGCCCTTCATATCGTTTTTAAACGTAGTATTCAATTGTAACGCAGGGGGTGACATTTCCTTTCTACTTTCGGTAAAATAAAGCTCGCGTTACATTCGAGTAACTACGGTAATGCTTTGAAACTTCGGAAAACGTGTCATAGGGCTCACTGCCCGAACTGTCTGGAGATAGGGCGGGTGCAGAAGACATTTCCCGGAAGAATGGTGATTTGGTTTGGCTTATGTCAGATAGCCATCAGAATTGTTAGTGCTCATTCTCTCTCTGTCTTTTCTTTCATCCCTCTGCTTCTGCACGATTTTCTTAATGAAAACAATCGTTATATGGATGGTTACCGTATACTGCCATATAAGTTGACCTTCCGAAGTTTGGGGGTTGATTTATATTTGGAGTCGACCTATGTGGAGGGCCACAAGTAGAGTCTTGGGTGCTCTGCTACTGAGCCGGAGTACCCGGGCTCAAACCCGGCCGCGTTTCGATGAAGGCAAAACGAAAAAGGCACCCATGTGCTGTGTGATGTCAGTGCACTTTAAAGATCCCTAGGTGGTTGAAATTATTCCTTTTTTCTTTCTCTCCTTCCTTTTTCTCTTCCCTTAGGCGGGTTCAGGTGTCCACAGAGATATGTGAGGCTGTGTCCTTTCCTTTCCCCAAAAATCAATTTTAAATTTTCCAATTTTTTTAAGCGGCAGGTAATATCAGGTGCATTCAAGCATAATTCTATAATAATTGTCGACTTAATACAAAAGTGGGCCGCTTAAAAAACAGGAATTTATCTAAAGATGTGCCCCAAATTTTTGTTTTCATACAACCAACGCTTTCTAGATGAACTGCGGGCATTCCACGTAAAAACTGGCAGTGCTATGCCTCAGATCCAATCCAGTCCCAAAACACGCGATAAGTCACATGCTCTCAGAAGTGTCTTCGTGGGTTTTTTGCATCCTTTGTCGCCATTCTGCGTTTTGCTTCGTTGGCGCCGGACACCTTACTCCGGGTCGTCGACCATCAGTGGCGAGCGTAATCTGTGTGCCCGACAAACCCCAACATGCCGCCACAAGCTCAGCAACAATACAATGCGCGGCTTTCAAGCGGCAAGTGATCCTCTATGCAGAATCGGAAAACAAGGTTGCAGCAGGGTGGAATTTTGACGTGTCTGGAAAGTGCGTGAGGGATTGGAGGAAGCAAACAAGTAAAATGTTTGCATGCTCTGCTAAACGGTGTTTCTTTTGTGGACCGAAGTCTGTATGATACCCTGCCATTGAAGGTGTGGTTCGAGACTGGGTTCACGACCAAAGAAGCAAGAGCCTGAGTATTTGCTACAGTAACATTGAAGCGAAGGCACATGCTGTCATGGAGGAGATGTGCATCCCGCACACCAACTTCAAAGTCTCCAACTGGGCGACTGAAGCGCGCTTCTCTTAGCCAAGTGGCACAGTGGGTAAACGATGCTTGGTATAGACTGCCAACCATCTCAGGGATGTTTTCCACGTGCGGCATCTCATCACTGCCTCTGACGGTCAGCAGCAGCAGTGGCTCAGGTGACCGCAACTACATCCTTCTTGCGAGCGATGACGAATCGTGAGAGGGGATTCTAGTACAAATAAATGTCTTAAAATGACTCTGTGTTCTGAAGAACTTACTGGTGAGCTATGTCCGCATCGCAATTTAGTGCCGACCTATATTCGGGGTCAAGCTTTTTTTTGCTAAGGAGGTTTGCAGAGTTGGGGGATTGACTTGTAATCGGCAATATACGGTATTTCCAGATTGATCAACATTAACCTTTTACCGACATCAGAAGTTGGGCTTGTTGGTTCTTATTCGCAAAGCTGTTGAGCATCAGAAGACAAGGAACAGAGACAGGGAAAGTTGGCAGAAAAAATTTTAAATGATGTTTTTTGCGTGTTCATTTTATTTTTGTTCAAAATTATGCATTGGTGACATTAACATGCAGCACATATAAAAATGAAACCAGGGATGTGTTCCATCATCCATTTCAAGTATAAACAAAATATGTGAAATTTTACTTGTCTGATGCAGACTTAGATTACACAAATGCTTCTAAAAAAAATGTTAAAAAGTAATAAGTACAGTGGAACCCCGTTCATACGTTTTTCACCGGACCGCGAAAAAAAACGTAACAGCCGGGAAATCGCAACATTGAGGAAAGGTCCGAAAATTAATGAAAACAGTGCAGCTTTGCCTTGAAACAATTTATTTCGACATCAAGTGAGCTTAGGTCTTAAAAAAAATCGAGAATGGTTGATTGCCGTTTTTTCCGCTCGCTGGAAAACACCACGCGTTTCTCGATGGCCTGGAAAGCCGCATTGCTCTCAGCGTCGCTTTGAAGTGCGACGTACTTGCGGAGGAGGTCCAGAGCCGTGACTGCTTCTCCAAAGCTCGGGTCCGCCAACTCCCCGGAATCATGCGGCTCATGCTCCTCGTCGTCATCACAGTCTGAGGCTTCACTCGCGACCGAGTCTGCAACGATCTCGGCGATACTCTGACACTCGGACGTCATGACAGCAGCATCCACGGCGACGTAGTCGTCATACGTGACTCCCGTGGCACCCAGCGCATTCAAAGCTTCACTCAGCTCTTGATCATGAGAGGCTGCTTCCGTCTCTTCAGCTTCCGTAGCAGTTTCCTTTCCGCCGTCCATGCGAAAGCCACACCGTGTGAAGCAGTGCTGTGCAGTTGACGTGCTCACTGCAGAACACGCTGAAGCGACGTAGTGCATAGCATCCAGTATTGAAACGATCGTAGGCTGCTGTTCTTTATGACGCCGGCATCCAACGGCTGCAAGTGGCTTGTAGTGTTTGCAGGAAAAAAAACAAGCTTAACGTTCCGAAGAAACGACGGGTCTCTCGGGTGGGCAGCACAATTGTCCAAAAAAAAGGACAACACTCCTGCACTGGGAGCCCATCTTGTTGTCGAAGTAACGGAGAAATTCTTCGAACAAAGAACCCGTCATCCATGCACGACTGTTGCTTCTATAGTGACATGTCAGCAGGCGAGCGTTCTTTAAGCACCGTGGATTTCGGTATTTTCCGATTGCCCATGGCTTCAGAAGCGTCAGGGTTCGGGCTAGTGGGTAATCAGCATGAGGATTCATAGCGCACAGAATACACAGGACACAACACAAGCGCTTGTGTTGTGTCCTGTGTATTCTGTGCGCTATGAGTCCTCATGGCTTCAGCTTGTCCTAGCCATCCATGTTGCAGCAAAGGAGCACCGTCAATCATTCTTTGCTGCATTTGCCTCCGTGGCATGCTTCGCCCTTCAGGCTTAACGACATGGATGGCTGCGCCCGAAAGAAAAGACCCGTTTCGTCGGCATTGTAAATGTCACGAGGCTCATACCCCTCAATTATGGCAGATAGTGTGGCCTTCCAATCGTCGACTGTTTCCAAGTTTACACTTGCTGCTTCCCCGGATACCATCTTATACGCGATGCCGTGCCTCTTCCGAAAACGGTCGATCCAGCCATTTGACGCCGCAAAGTCACTGATGCCCAGTCGGTCGGCTATTTCCATCGCCTTCTCGCGCAAAATGCTGCCGTCGAAGTTAACACCGGCAGCGCGAGCTTGTTTAAACCAAGTAAGAAGCGACTCGTCGACGTTTCCATACTTGGCGCCACGAGCCTGCTTAGCTTTCGGGCCGAAGAGCGCGGCATTCCCTTGTATCTCGGCACGCTTCGAGACGACGCTCTTAAGCGTCGAGAACAGCGCCGAGGGTGGCAGACCAAGATCTTTGGCGATGTCAACTCTTTTTCGCACTGGCTGCCTGTCGACTGCGTTGAGAACATCCAGCTTTTCCTTGAGAGAAAGCGCCTTGCGCTTGCGTGACGCCATCAAAGGACGACAAATCGCTCGCGGTGTTAGCGAGGCCTGACGAGGCATAGGCAGCGTAGGTGTTGACGGGAGGACACGGACGACTCGGATGGGTTGAACTGCACAAACAAGAAAGACTGGATTAGCGAGGCCTGAAGAGGCGTAGGCAGCGTAGCTGTTGACGGAAGGATACGGACGACTCGGATGGGTTGAACCGCACAAACAAGAAAGACTGGATTGCTGCGGGCCCGTGGGTTTTACTCGCTTCGGCTGACAAGGCAGCGGCCATCTAGTGGCAATCTCTCCAACTCGCGTGCGGCTTTTTATGGCCTCCGAGATTACCCACGCGCGTGCAAGGGAGTGATCTTGGAGGCCATGGTCTTGTAGCCAAGCCTGGCCAAGACTCGTCAAAATGGTGGTTGGCGCGCATTGCCCGGCCTGGTTCGGGGTGCCAGGTTGCGACGTATCATGCGGGAACGTTTTCACAGCTACAACGTAACAGCGGGGTACCCAATACATTGGATCCTATGGGAGCTATGCCGGGACCGGACGAAAACGACGTAACAGCCGGGAAAACACAGCAGTAAGGAACATAACAGCGGGGTTCTACTGTATTCATAAACTTGTATAAATGCCTAAATGTCATGTAAAAAGTGCTGTGTGAATAGCAAAATATTGTGTGCAAAGCGAATCCGAATATTAAAAATTGAGTACAAATTGAAGTGAATATTTTTTAACATTCCCAGCGTTCAAAAGTTTTCTACGAAACGTGACCTGTAAAGACTAATTTGTTAGGATTGTATGAATACCAAATTTTTAGGTGTGAAGCGAATACTGTGGTCTCAAATCCAATTGAATAATTTTGGTTATCAGTACGCATAGTTCGAAATAAATAAAACACTTTTTATAAAACACAGGTATAAAAAAACGTTGCAAACAAGTTTTTTTATCAGCATTATTGTTTATATCTCTGAGGCCTACTGCATGTTAACTAAGGGAGCAAGAATTATGTTGTAATAATAGCAGTAAACTATTTTTTAGTTTATGTTTTTATGTATCTATTGTCACGAAGTGGTGACTGTACTCCGGAGAGCAGAAAGGCTGCGGAAATGGTGTCTAAACAAAACTCTTCATTCGGGCTAACTTGCGCCCACAATGGACTGAATCACTTGGCGGCGGCGTAGCAACAAGCGTGCTTGGCGGTTGTCTAACAGAATGCCTGCCGCTGTCGGCCATGGTCAATTTAAAGCTGATAGTGAGCTTCCGAGATAAAGCGTGCAAAGTTACTAGAACATTCCGGAACAACGTAGAATCAGCTCTGCCTGGCTGCGATCAATCGAGATAAATCTAGTTGCGTCCTGCGTCGCAAACAAAGCGATAAAGGGGTGTGGCAGCAGATTTGAAGAAGCAACTAACACTGCAGATTCGTGGCACTATACAGGGTGTCCCAGCAAACTTTAGCCAGGGTTTAAAAATATGCCGCGGCTCTCTAAGTTGACGCGACCAAATGTATGTTACTGGCTATTTTATGTAGCAACTCATACTATATTTTGTATTGTGCTTAATTGCATAGTTAGTCGAGATTAATTAACCAAGTTTGCAAGCAACAGAGCTAAGCGATAAACTTTAATGATAAAGTTGTAGAATGGCCCGCGAAACGTCCAATTCAACCGTTTCTAACTGTCCATCTTATAAGTATCGTATTTTTTTTGCTCTCTGCAGAAGCCTGCGAAATACAAAAAATTAGGGGTGTGCGAATATTCGAAATTTCGAATACGAATCGAATATGTTTCATATTCGGTTCATATTCGTATTCGAGAAATCATATTCGTGAGTTCGCGAATGTTCGAAAATTCCCGAATACTCGGCAGCGATCGTACACCGTGCAGACTTTCGTAAATTTGTTTGTGGCAAAAGCGCAATATCTGGGCACATTATCTGAATATAAAGTTTAAAGTTCCAGGAAAACAATATAAAGGCCCTGTTCTCTTTCTTCTCCATCGTTTATCGCGTGGACCGATCGCATTCCTATGCTGCTAGACTTGACCTTGTGCGCAATTCCGCAAGTGGGCTTTCCCACATGCCTCACGTGCTTCGATGATGAGGGACGACCCGCTTCTAACAATTGCAACGCGAAAGCGCGTTTACTTTTTATCCTTTCGTAATATGTTATCTAATTAATGCCCACACCCATGGCATTCGTTCTGTCACCTTAACTCTCTAAGCGTGACCACCGCCATCTTTATTTTGGTCAGCTACGCTATGCGGGAAAGCCTACTTGCGGAATTTCGCGTGAGGCTCCCGAAGGGGCGAGTCAAGGTGTCGCAACAGGGCAAGTGATCCTGTAAAAATCCCGCGTATTGCATGGTGCACTGTAGCCCATGCACCTCTTAACGGCAGGCGTGACAATGGAGGGCCCCTGTCACTAGGTAAAAAAAATAACCTGGCCGCGTAGTTTTGGTTTCTGAGCTTCGCCAGTAGTCCAATCTCAGCACCGTGCCACTTTCAGACGCTGACTGAAGCGTCTCTGATCATTTTTTTTTCCTTTTTAGAAGCAGTCTCGCCATTCCAACGTCAATGTGCATTCCCATCTCGCCTACGTTTGCGATTTCCAGCACGCCGAAACTCTGTGCTTGTCACGGGATTACAGGTGTTTGCACTATAGAGCCACCTCATAAGACTACCGCATTTTCAGTGGTTTTGTTTTTCGCGGCAGCGGGGCATTTTATAAATTGACCTTCGAACTACCCAGGCATTTCTATCGGTTCTTTGAACTCCGTATTAATGAGGTTTTACTAGCCATCATGTTATTTTTGTTTCCAGTCTTGTCATGTTATGGATTTCATTTTGCCTGACCACATTATAGGTTGGAGACTGTTATGCTATTCAATTAAGTAGTATAGATTTCTGCGCACATCATATTTATTTTTTTTATACGTTGCTCAGGCAGTCTAGTTTTGTTTATTTCAGTTGCAAAGGCCATACACTATTTTGAAAAAAATATGAGCAACAATGTTTGGTTGTTTATCTTTTCTGAATTTATTTTTTGTGCTGACAAGACATTCGATTCGATATTCGAAGCCATTTTTTCTTCATATTCGTGCACGCCCCTACAAAAAATACCACATGGCGTGTCCACTCACGCACAACGATTGCAGTGCTCTCAAACGTTCCGCGTAGGAACGAACAGAACATTAGCCTGGTGTGCTGCTGCTTAGCTGGAATGGGCATATAATCAACATCTGTACATCATCCTTTCGGAAACTTAGATTAAAAGGTGCTCCTTTTAGTGCAAAGCTTTTAGCCTGCACAGTCATCGTCAGACCGAAACTTGAGTATGCATGCATCATCTGGGACCCTTACGCAAAACATAAGATTGAGGCACTGGAAATGATCCAGCGAAAATCTGTGCGATTAATCTTTAATAAATATCGTTCTACTGACTTTCCAACCACTCTTATAGTACAACTAGGCCTGTGCGAATATTCGATATTTTTGAATAGTTGAACGAATAATGCGCTATTCAATATTTGCTATGATTCATGCAAAACTAATGTATTTAAGTATTCGTTCTTTCCCCATACTATCATTAAGTGGAATGGTTTACCTGCTGATTTTGTCAATTGCGAATCGGTGAATTTATTTTTACAAGCTCTGAAGGATGTATAGGGCTCTTATGTATCCTTGTTTTGGGCCAAGTCCGATGCCTTTGTTTGCTGCCAGGATCGATGTCATCATATGTTCTATGTCTTTGTAACCGATTTTATGTTGTATGTACTGGTTTTTGCTCTGTTTGCTATCTGCTTCTTTTGCAATGTATTTTTCATTTTTATCAATATGTTTGTACCCCACTCCTGCCTAAGGCCTGTAACACAGGCCGGCAGTATTTGCTGAATAAATAAATAAATAATTCGAATTTTGTTATTCGTAAATTTCGAAGTATTCGGCTCGAACGAACAGCCACACGCGGCATGGAGAAGGCGTTTTCGGAAGTTTCGGTTTTGGATTCAGTAATACTTTTCCCAATCCAATCCAATCCAAACCAAGCCGGGAAAGCTGAGAAGAAAGGCGTACAAAAACGCATGTTGTCGGCGTAGTGGTGTGGTCGATTGCATTTAGTGGGCGACTCTGTCTCTGCCGCGGTGGCATTTGATCAATTCCTGCCGCCTTGGACCACTCCAATGGGAGGCTTGCGTGCGGCCAGCAATCCGATCTGGAATTTTTTATAAAGATTCCACTGGGAACCGAAACTCGATGTCTTAAATGCAAGGCAGTCCTGAAAACCTCGGCAAGTACGACAACAACCCTAGCAACGCATTTAATAAGACACCCTGACTTGCACAAGGACTACCAAGAGAAGCGGGACGCACGCGAAAGGCCATCTAAGCTCAAGGGGGAAAGCAAGGCAAGTGGTCAACAGCCATCCATAGCCGACAGTTTCAAGCCGAAAATGAAGGCGACAGCCCCAAAAGCCCAACAGATGAGAAAATTGCCGGTGGTTTATCTCTGGTTAAACCTGGAGTGACCCGATAGCTACAGCTGGCTGGGTGAAACTAGCTCATTTGAATTGTAAAGCCAGTCTTTCACCGCTTCGTTTCACTTGATGTTCCTTCTTCATCTTTGTCCCACTTGACACGGCGCATGCGCACAGCTGTGGCAGCTTGGTTTCGCCGGCAGCAGCTGCTCTGCACCACGTGGCTGGTCATGTGACGAACCACGTGATCAGCCACGGCGCTGCGCCACCGGCAGCTGCTCCGCACCATGTGGCCAACCACGCGACAGTGTGGCAGTGCAGCCACGGGGTGGTGGTGCAGCCACAGGATGGCTGCGCCTCTACGCTGAAGGCTCGAAATGCTACCGTAGTGTAGCTATTGCTACAAAATGATAGCTTGCTTCGTAGCTCGTGGTATGCACCCCTACAACATTGTCGAAGAACCGGGTTTCCTCGACATGATGAAGTTCGCTATGCCGGATTATGCCGTGTCGTCTCGGACAACGTTCTCAAGAGCCATTATTCCGGACCTCTACGCATCAAGCAAAGAGAAGGTGAAAAAGAAGCTCAGGGACATTTTTGCAAGCGGAGGGGAGTCGCTTTCAATCACAACTGATGGTTGGACTTCACGGGCAAATGACAGCTGCGTTTGTGTAACTTGTCACGTCATGGACAGGGACTTCGTGCAACACGTGTATGCATTGGCTTACACATAATGGAAGGAACTTCACTTCTGCAATAGCGCGGTCGTCCTGGAGTGGTGTGCAGTGTTTCGGACACACCCTTCAAATTGTGTGTCCATGATGCCAAAAGAGAAGTGTTGGTGTTTTTGCAGCTCTGTGCTAAGGCCAGAGCGATTGTGGCTAGATACAAATGGAGTGCCAAGGCCCGAGGATGGCTTCAGGAAATTCAGAGAAACATGCAGCTGAACACTCTCGAGGTTATACAAGACGTCTTGACGCAATAAAACAGTGAGTATGCCATGATGGCCAGGCTCGTGAAGATCCCTACGGTCATCACTGTAGAACTTTCAGAATCTGATACAGTTCCAAACTTGAATGCAAGTGAGTGGAAGCTTGTGAATGCAGCAGTGCAAGTCTTGAGGCCACTTGACCATGCCACAACTGAACTGCCTGGGGACAGATATCCCGCGCTGCCACAAGTCATTCCCCTGTTGCAGTGTACCGAGGTGGTTCTAGCTGAACATGTTTCCGAAGGTGTTGAGGCAGCATTGCTTGCCTGAAGCCTTTTGCATAGCATCAAGATAAGTTTCCCTGATATCAAGATGTCATGCCTTCCTGCATTGACAATGTTGGTCGATCCTACATACCACGATGTCATTTATGCTGAACGACCCGCAAAGCAATGGGCGTTCACTCTGCTCACAACGGCAACAGAAGAGACTGTGCCAGTTTATCAACATGGTACAGCAACAAGTGAGAACAGCACCTGCTTTGCAGACCCATCAGGGGACTCTGTGTGGAGTGCTTTTACACACTTCAGTTTGCGTGCACCTCATCAGTCAAGCTGTACAGTCTCGGATGAGGTTGCTGGGTACTTGAAGGCCCCCCTTCTTTCCCAGTCTGAAAACCTCCTTGTGTGGTGGAAAAGCAAGGGCAGCCACCTTTACCCAACCCTGGTTGCTGCTGCCTGTAGGTATCTTCAAATATCAGCCACCCAGACAAGAAGTGAAAGGCTTTTTTCGACTGCAGGAGCCGTTGTAAGGTGCAGAAGGCAGCACCTCAAACCCCAGCATGTGGAACAGCTAGTTTTTTTGCACGAAAATTTGTAGACTTTCGTAAATAATCAAGTTGTTTACTGTCCTTGAATAATTCCCAGACCTTAGCCTTCTGCCGTTTTTTTTTCCTTTACTTGCTTGTATTCGAAGTGTTCGCTTCGAAATTATTCGAGAAGAATTACTACTGGTTTCGAATTCGCTTCAAACCAAAAAAGCACTATTCGGACAAGCCGAGGCACAACACAACATATAAACATTGCAAACACGAAAAATTCAATTACTCAAAAATAACACTCTCCATGAGCCCTGATTTATTTCTTAAGCCGATCACAACGTGACTAACACGACATCATCACACGGAATCACGAACATTGTACAGCACTAGAATCAATGCTTTCAAATACTCATTTTTTCCTCACACAATAACTCAATGGAACGAACTCCCACGTGTGGTTGTAAACAGCATCGATGCCATTGATGAAATTGCTTATTGATAGTTTGAGTTGTTTTTTCTTGTTCTTTACTTTGCCCTATTGCTCATATGTTAGTTTTCTGCGATATAATTTGCCGGGTTTCTTTTCATGTGTATTTTTCTGCCCCTTCTGTTTGGACCCTTCTTAGGGTCTGCAGTATAATATAAATAAATAAAAAGGTGACAAGGCTGGGATAAGGACTGTGCTTGTTATCAAGCACCACAAGGGAAGCATACCGCTTGCCTATATCACACACACACACACACACGCACGCACGCACGCACACACGCACACCAGACAAGCAAAGGGAAATAAGGGGCTCGTTAGACAAACATATGAAGGAAGCCAACAGTCACCGAAACCATGGTGCACAGGGGAATGTCTCTATTTTTTTTATTTTAGAGCTGATCAATGAGAGAATAATACTTTGATTAATCTATCGCTTAAAGAAAATTAGTTAATAAAGCAGCAGAAAAAACAACCATGTTGCCGGTGGGATCCAAACCCACGATCACCGAATTTTGCATCTGGTGCTTTACCAACTGAGCTATGGCGACTGCTGTCCCATCTGCTGCTCTCTTGGTTAATTATGCTTTGTGTGTAAGCGAACCTTGAGAGTGTTCACCAGTGCCACCCTCACCCTTAGTGGCGGACGTGGTACATCCTGTATTACCATGAGTGTGACGTGGAATGTCATCTAACGGTGGAGGCTGTGCGAGAACCCCCTTATGCTTCCTTATTGCATCAAGACTGCCAGAACTGAGACCTCGTTAAATTATTGCCAGACAAGGGAAGGGAAATAAGAGGCTCGTTAGAGAAACATATGGAGGAAGCCAACAGTCGCCGAAACTTCCCCCAAACCTCCTAATCTCATCCGTGCACCCAATTTTCTGCCATCCGCTGCTACACTTGCCTTCTCTTGGAATCCACTCCGTTACCCTTTAGGACCAGCGCTCTTTTTGCCTTAATATTGCATGCCTTACACAAGCCTATTTCTTCCTACTGATTTGACTAGGTTGTCATTAATCCGTGTTTGTTCCCTCACCCACTCTGCCCGCTTCCTGCCCCTTAACGTTACAGCTATAATTTTTCTTTCCATGGCTCGCTGCGTTGTCCGTAACTCAAGCTGAACCCTTTTCGTTAACCTCCACGTTTCTTCCCCGTAGGTGAGTACTGGTAAGATACAGCTGTTGTACACTTTTCTCTTGAGGAGTATTGGTAAACTGCCGCTCATGATCTGAGAGAACCTGCCACATGTGCTCCACCCCATTCTTAGCCTTCTAGTTATTTCCCTCTCATGATCCAGATCAGCGGTCACTACCTGTCCTAAGAAGACATATGCCTTTATCACTTCCAGCACCTCGCTACCAATTGTGGACTACTGTTCCCTTGCTAGGCTGTTCAACATTACTTTGGTTTTCTACATGTTAATTTTTAGACCCAGCGTTCTGCCCTACCGGTCTAACTCGTTAATCATGCTTTGCAGTTCATCAGTGTGTCATAGATTACTAAGGTATTTTAACTCTTATCCCCAACTGTTCCCAATTCAGGCCTCGGAATACCTCCTGTAAACATGCGGTGAATAGCATTGGCAAGATCGTGTCCCCTTGCCTGATGCCCTTCCTTATTGGAATTTTATTGCTGACTTTATGGAGGACTATGGTAGCTGTGCACATTCCTATATACATATATCTTCCAGAATTTTGACATAAGGTTCTTCTACACCCTGATTCTGTAATGCCTGCATGACTGCTGAGTTTTCGACTGAGCCAGATGCTTTCTTGTAATCAATGATGACTATATATAGGGGTCGGTTATACTCTGCGCATTTCTCTATCACCTGATTGATAGTGTCATAATGATCAATTGTGGAATATCCTTCATGAAAGCCTGCCAGATCATTTTGTTGATTGAAGTCTAAAGTGGTCATGACTCAATTGGAAATTACCTTAGTAAATACCTTATAGGCAACAGATATAAGTTGATTGGTCTCTAATTGTTCAAGTGCTTGACGTCTCCTTTGTTATGAATTGAGATAATGCTTGCGTTCTTCCAAGCTTCTGGTATGGTTGAGGTCATAAAGCATTGCATACGCAGTGGGTTAGTTTTTCTAGCAAGATGTCCCCTCCGTCCTTCAACAGATCTGCTGTTACCTGATCCTCACGAGCTTTTTTTCCTTTTTTCATTCTTCCTAAGGCTTTCTTTACTTTCTTTTTTGTTTCTGGTGGGATGCCCCATTGTTGTGTGATATTGCCTATCTCATTTACATCCTGATTACATTGGCTACTGTGTAGATTTGCATAGAACTTTTCAGCTGCTTTAACTATCTTATTCATATTGCTAATTGCATTGACCTCTTTGTCTCTTCATTCATGCAATTTTTGTTTTTGCCTAGTTTCCTCTTCACTGCTTTTATGCTACCTCGGTTCTTTAGAGCATGCTCGATTCTCTCCATATTAAACTCTCTTATATCAGTTACCTTGCGCTTGTTGATCAACTTTGATAGCTCTGCCAGTTCTGTTCTGTCTGTGTGGCTTGATGCTTTCATTATTTGGCATCTGTTAATCTGATCTTTCATCTCCTGAGATAGCTTGCCAGTATCCTGTCGAACCATCCTACCGCCTCCTTCTACTGCACACCGTAATTACAGGATTGAGGTTACAGGTCATTGTTTCAACATTAAGATAGCATTCCTTAGTTAAAACTGAATATCTGTTCTGCAGTGAAATCCTGAACTCCGTTACTTTTTCTCGTACTGCTAACTTGTTAATGCGCTTCTGCTTCACTAGTTTCTTCCATTCCCTTTTCGCATCTAGGCTAATTCGAGACCTTACCATCCTGTGGTCGCTACAAAGTTTGGAAGGAAAAGGCTCCCAAACTTTACATGCACATTTCAGATGAAATCTGATCAGTGTGTTATAAGCAAGGAGTTTAATGGCAAAAGGAAACAACTTAAGTCTGTGTCTTATTAAACCTGGCTTCATCATGTTGACATGCAGATTTTATCCATGTGTGTGGACCAACTCAAGTGATTGGTACTTGCTACACCAAGGTGTGTGGCCAAGGTAAGAGTTGAAGGTCTGTGGTCGACCCAAGTGTAATTCTGGCATGCCCTTGGGTCATTGTGACATCTATCTGTGCAATTGTTTTCTGTGAACATGTTGTTGTTGTTCTGCACCTCTTGAGGCTGATGCACAGAACATAAGACTGTGTGCATGTGTGTTTCAGCTGGTGGCCAACAGCCACCTGCAGCAGGGCACCCCCGAGTGGCCTGTGGGTCACACCTGCATCCACGTTCCGGCCGACGTCATCTGAGTTTGCTCCCCCTGCTGGATCTCACCACATTCGGTGGGTGGCACCCGGATTTAGCTCTCCAGAAGTCACTGCTGGTAACCATTTCTAGCCTTGACAGTTGTGATGAGAAAAAATTTTAGAGCCTTCTTAACCACATTCTCAAAGACGAAAATGCTATAGCATTTTGAAGTTTGCCCACCCCCAAAAATTCCAAAGGACCCTCGCAATTTTGCAAGTAGGCCCAACCCAGAAAATGGATTTAGGCAGATTATTGGTGGAATAAGATAGATTTTTATAATCCTATAAGATAATCAATTTGAAGTTACTCAGACTTTTGGGTCCTCAGATTTTTGTATTTGATGGTGCTAATAATGTCACAACCCTCTTGACCTACCTGGGAGTTTCGTGACAGAGTAGCTGAAAATTTTTTGTTACACAACCTAACTGCTGTCCAATAAAATGATCGCTAGCTGTGGATATTGCTATCAAAATGTGTAAAGTGCCCTCCATTTAGTTATTTAGTTATGAATGAGGCCACTGGTAGACTATCAAGGGTGGTCTCGTTGTGTCATGCCAGCCCTGTGCGCACTCAAGGGCTGTTGCACAGCAGACCCATAGATTTCAGGAGGCCCGCTATACTGGCAGAGTTGGCCTGCCAGAAGCTGTTCAGGAAACCCAAGTTCATCGCCTCACAGCAGTTGTGAGGCATCAAAAATGACACGGTTATCGTCTTATCCAGCTCTTTCGTGGCCTCAGGAATTTGGCAAAAAGGCTGACGTAGGTTGATAATGCCCCTAACTTTCCGTCGCTGAAAACTTTAAATTCCACAAATTGAGAACAAAAACCTCATGATGGAGACACTACACCGCGCATTATGTTCTGAAACAAGGTATGCATGAAGTTTGAATTTTTTTTTTTTTTCCGTGACCTTCACCACCGGGCTTGAGAGCCATTAGGAGAAGACAGCTTTTTAATGACCATAGGGCAAAGCATGCAGCGTGCAAGTGCAGAGGGGAAGGTGGCTATGGATATGGAAATAAGGCGGTGCAGGCCGCTGAAGGAGAGACGGCCCTGAAAAAATTGGGTGGAGTTGGGAAAGCTAAGAAGGGCAAAGGAGTGCAGGACTGGGCAGCTCAAGACATTGCTACTAAGAAAAGAAGCGCCAACAGAGACAAGACGTAAGAACTGACATGGACAAGCGGATAAGCGAAGTGACACGGACAAGACATTGAGTAATAGGGGTGCGGCAGTAATGTTGGCAGCTGCTGCATGGTAGGCTACTCGCATGACAGTATTGTAGAGCTGGCTTCGCTTGATTGTGGCACGTGCATCTGGAGTGTTGCCTTCTATATAATGTCCAAGTATCCACTGCTTCTCTGTCTTATTGTGCTGTCCGCTTTCATGGGGGCCACCTTAAGCCTGTGATTGGCCTGAATAGTTTGAGGTTTCATTGTGATGATCCTGAGTTCTCAGAATTACACCTTAATGCATAGGCAGTGTAGAAACACTTGTTATTATGTGCCTAAAGCTGCCGGCCCGGAAGACGCGGGTTCGATCCCGGCCGCGGCGGTTGAATTTCGATGGAGGCGAAATTCTAGAGGCCCGTGTACTGTGCGATGTCAGTGCACGTTAAAGAACCCCAGGTGGCTGAAATTTCCGGAGCTCTTCACTACGGCATCTCTCACAGCCTGAGTTGCTTTGGGACGTTAAACCCCTATAAACCAAACTATTATGTGCCTAAGAGAACACTTCAGGTCACTAAAAACTGACCCACAAGCCCATTTTGCTACTGCTCACTATAGGGCTTGCGTATGTTCACTGCAATTCAGCGAGTTAATTTAAGCGCCCTGATAACAAAAATGTGGCAAGTACCGTATTTACTCGAATGTAACGCGACCACGATTGTAACACGCGGGTCAACTTTTCGGTTGTGAAAAGGGGGAAAAAAAAACTACGATTGTAATGCGAGGGTAGACTTCAGGCGTGCGACAGAAAAACCGGAAGAACCTGAATGTGACGCGAGGAACCGACATCGCACAGTTCTGAGGGTCAAAGACAACTTTATTGAAATACAAGCCAAACAGGCATTCCTATACACCCTCATCCTCACGGCAGTTGTCGCCGTCACTGTCATCACCACAGCTTGGCTCTTCTTTGTCACTAGCTGCCTCCTACAGCAGGTCATCCTCACTTCCATCTAGAGCATTTGAAATTGAGCATTTCTTAAATGCGCGGTAGCCCAAATCATGAGGCAGCCCGTATCAGGCCGCTGAAACCCAGTGGGCAACGGTAGACGCGCTTGGGCATTTCAGCCTACCTGCAGGTGTTGTTGATCCGCTTTCAATCCACTCCCAGTATAATTGTCGCAAGCGTTCCTTGAAGGGCTTGTTCATGCAAACGTCCAGAGAATGGAGGTCATGCCACCCGGTATAACAACGAGATGCATACGGTCACGTTGTAGCTTTTGTTTGACAGCGGCTGTCAGGTGACCTTAGAAAGAGTCCAGAACCAATATTGCTTCCGGATGCAGCATTGCGCCTGGCCTTCGGTCCCACACGCTTTGAATCCAATCTATGACAAGATTCGAGTCCATCCAACCTTTTTCGTGACAGCGCACGATAACGTCTTTCGGGAAAGTTTCCTTCGGGATCGTCTTCCGGCGAAAAATGAATGGAGGGCGCTTGCGGCCGTCAGCCAAACATGCCAGCATAACAGTAATCCGATTTTTTTCGTTGCCTGTGCTTCTAAAAGAACTTCATGCTCACTAGACTTGTGCACTGTTCTGGACATAGGCATGTCCAGATACACGGGGGTCTGGTCGGCCGATGTGTCCAAGTGGCATGTTGGTAGAGCGACGAAGATCGATAACGTAGCGCTGGAACTCTTGAAGTTTTGATTCGAAGTCCCCCGGCAGCTTCTGGAAAATAGAAGTCGTGCGTCGAAGGGAGAACCCGGCCCTTCGCATAAACTTCTGCACCCAGCCTTGTGATGCCTTAAACTGGTCTTGGGTCAAACCCGTCTCTCGCACAAGCTCTTGTGCTTTGCACTGCAGCATTTCAGTGCTTACTCCAAGTAGTCGGGAACGTTGCTCGCTAATGAACTCTGCAAGGCGACGCTCCAACTCCGGGAAGCGGCCTTTCTTGCGGGAAGCGGCCCCGAAAGCCTTTTCGTAGGCTGTTGCAGTTAACAAATTCTTCGCGATGTTTCCTCCATCCCCTGATGATTCACACTCAGTTAATAAACGCAACCACACAACAGAAGTGATTAAACACAACCACTAGAAAGTGATGAAACATGCGTGACTCTGCCACGAGCCACATTATCACCTTTTTAGGGGTGTGCGAATATTGAAATTTTCGAATACGAATCGAATACGAATGTGAAAAAAAAAATGGCTTCGATTATCGAATCGAATATCGAATATCTGTTCAGTACAAAAAAAAATTTCAGAAAACGATGAGCAAGCAAACATTGTTAACCTTATTTTTTTTTCAAAATAGTGCATGGTCTTTTCAACTAAAATAAACAAAACTAGACTGCCTCAGTACCACATAAAAAAACATTATGTGCACAGAAATGTATACTGCTTGATTAGACAGCATAACAGTATCCAAACTATAATGAGGTCGTGCAAAACAAAATCCATAAAATGACAAGACTGGCAACAAAAAAATAACATGACGACTAATAAACCTCATTCATGCGGAGTTCAAGAGACCGGAAGAAATTCCCGGTTCATCCGAAGGCCTTTGTTAATAAATTTGCCTGCACCGCCCCCCCCCCCCCCCCCCCCACCCGCCCGAAAAAAAAAAAAATGCTGCCGAAAATTCTGAAGATGCAGTAAGGCCTTATGAGGCGGCTCCATAGCGCTAACACCTGTAAGTACATGACGAGCCACCCGTTTTGGAGTGCTGGAAGAACAACACAAATGCAAGCAAGGGGCCGGGGAACACACACTCTCGTCGGAGCGGCGAGGTGGTTTCTAAAAAAGAAAAAGAAATAAGCCGCGCGGAGCTGGGATTGGACTATCGGCGAATGCGTGGGCCGACATTTGAAGTTGCCGAGGTGCAGCGGTGAAGCTCAGAAACCGAAACTACGCTGCAGGCTGTTTTTTTGCCCTAGCGAGAGAGGCCTTCCGATTGTTGCCACGCCTGCCGTTACGCCCGTTAAAGAGGTGTGCAGGTCACAATGCACCATGCAATAGGTGAGATTTTAACAGGATCGCTTGCCCTATTCGGACAGCTCGACGCGCCCCTTCAGGAGGCTCCCGCGGCATTCCGCAAGTAGGCTTTCCCGCATAGCATAGTTTATAAAACGGGATGTCGGAAGTCACGCTCGGAGTGTTATGAAGGCGACAGGACGCATTCTTCGGTTGTGGGCATTAAATGTGTAACGTATTACCGAAGGATTACAAAAAAAAAAGCGCGATTTCGTGTTGCGATTTCTCGAAGCGGGCCGTCGACCATCTTGTTCGCAGCACGGGTGATATGATAGAAAGCCCACTTGGAGAAAATCTCACGAGGTGAAGCCTTGCGGCATCGAGATGAGGTCGGTCCGCGTGATAAACGGCAGAGAAGGAAGGGGATAGGACCTCTGTACTGCTTTCCTGGAATTTTTAACTCGATTATCAGCTAATTTGCCCAGATATTGTGGTTTTGCCACGGTCGAACTTATGAAAGTATGCGCAGTATACGATTGCTGGCGATTATTCGGGAATTTCGAATACAGTAGAACCCCGCAGTTACGTTCCTCACTGCTGCATTTTCCCGGCTGTTACATCGTTTTCGTCCGGTCCCGGCATAGCTCCCATAGGATCCAATGTATTGCGTACCCCGCTGTTACGTTGTAGCTGTGAAAACGTTCCCGCATGATACGTCGCAACCTGGCACCCCGAACCCGGCCGGGCAACGCGCGCCAACCGCCATTTTGACGAGTCTTGGCCAGGCTTGGCTACGGAATTGGCTACAAGACCATGGCCTCCGAGATCACCCCTTTGCCCGCGCGTGGGTAATCTCAGAGGCCATAAAAAGCCGCACGCGAGTTGGAGAGATTGCCACTAGATGGCCACTGCCTCGTCAGCCGAAGCGAGTAAAACCCGCGGGCCCGCAGCAATCCAGTCTTTCTTGTTTGTGCGGTTCAACCCATCCAAGTCGTCCGTGTCCTTCCGTCAACAGCTACGCTGCCTACGCCTCGTCAGGCCTCGCTAATCCAGTCTTTCTTGTTTGTGAGGTTCAACCCATCCGAGTCGTCCGTGTCCTCCCGTCAACACCTACGCTCCCTATGCCTCGTCGGGCCTCGCTAACACCGCGAGCAATTTGTCGTCCTTTGATGGCGTCGCGCAAGCGCAAGGCGCTTTCCCTCGAGGAAAAGCTGGATGTTCTCAACGCAGTTGACAGGCAGCCAGCACGGAAAAGAGTCGACATCGCCAAGGATCTTGGTCTGCCAGCCTCGACGCTTAACAGCATTGTCTCGAAGCGTGCCGAGATACAAGGGAATGTCGCGGTCTTCGGCCCAAAAGCTAAGCAGGCTCGTGGCGCCAAGTATGGAAACCTCGACGAGTCGCTTCTTACTTGGTTTAAACAAGCTCGCGCTGCCGGTGTTAACTTCTACGGCAGCATTTTGCGTGAGAAGGCGATGGAAATAGCCGACCGACTGGGCATCAGTGACTTTGCGGCGTCAAATGGCTGGATCGACCGTTTCCGGAAGAAGCACGGCATCGCGTATAAGACGGTATCCGGGGAAGCAGCAAGTGTAAACTTGGAAACAGTCGACGATTGGAAGGCCACACTGTCTGCCATAATTGAGGGGCATGAACCTCGTGAAATTTACAGTGCCGACGAAACGGGTCTTTTCTTTCGGGTGCAGCCATCCAAGTCATTAAGCCTGAAGGGCGAAGCATGCCACGGAGGCAAATGCAGCAAAGAACGATTGACGGTGCTCCTTTGCTGCAACATGGATGGCTCGGACAAGCTGAAGCCATGGGTAATCGGAAAATACCGAAACCCACAGTGCTTAAAGAACATTCGCCTGCTGCCATGTCACTATAGAAGCAACAGTCGTGCATGGATGACGGGTTCTTTGTTCGAAGAATTTCTTTGTTACTTCGACAACAAGATGGGCTCCCAGTGCAGGAGTGTTGTCTTTTTTCTGGACAATTGTGCTGCCTACCCGAGAGACCTGTCGTTTCTTCGGAACGTTAAGCTTGTTTTTTTTCCTGCAAACACTACAAGCCACTTGCAGCCGTTGGATGCCGGTGTCATAAAGAACTTAAAGCACTCGTACAGGAAGTTCATCGTAAAGCGTTGTCTGGCGCGTATTGATCGTGGACAGCAGCCTACAATCGTTTCAATACTGGACGCTATGCACTACGTCGCTTCAGCGTGGACTGCAGTGAGCACGTCAACTGCACAGCACTGCTTCGCGCGGTGTGGCTTTCGCATGGACGGCGGAGAGGAAACTGCCACGGAAGCTAAAGAGACGGAAGCAGCCTCTCTTGATCAAGAGCTGAGTGAAGCTTCGAATGCGCTGGGTGCCACGGGAGTCACGTATGACGACTACGTTGCCGTGGATGCTGCTGTCGTGACGTCCGAGTGTCAGAGTATCGCCGAGATCGTTGCAGACTCGGTCGCGAATGAAGCCTCAGACTGTGATGACGACGAGGAGCATGAGCCGCATGATTCCGGGGAGTTGGCGGACCCGAGCTTTGGAGAAGCCATTGCGGCACTGGACCTCCTCCGCAGGTATGTCGCACCTCAAAGCGACGCTGAGAGCAATGCGGCTTTCCAGGCCATCGAGAAACGTGTGGTGTTTTCCAGCGAGCGGAAAAAACGGCAATCGACCATTCTCGATTTTTTAAAGACCTGAGCTCACTTGATGTCGAAATAAATTGTCTCAAGGCAAAGCTGCACTGTTTTCATTAATTTTCGGACCTTTCCTCACTGTTGCGTTTTCCCGGCTGTTACGTTTTTTTTTTTTGCGGTCCGTTAAAAAACGTATGAACTGGGTTCCACTGTATTCGGAAATTCACGAATATCAATTTTCGGATACGAATACGAATCGAATATCAAACATATTCTATTCGTATTCAAAATTTTGAATATTCGCACACCCCTACACCTTTTCGTTCAAGCACTGAAAGCACTAAACGTCAGCGCTTGCGGCATGAACAATCAAAGCACTCTCTGTCCTCTTCAATACGGCAGAGTTTTTATTAGCCTAAGATTTACGTTACTGTTGTATATTCAATATTTTTCAGCACACTAATGATCCGTTGAATGTATTTTGACCTTGCGCTGCATTTTCACGGAAATATTGTTTATGAGGCTGTTCTTTTGCAATCAAACAAGGTAAAGGTTGCGGTAATTTAGGTAAAGATGTCGTTCCACGAGTGAATGAGTAACTGCGATAATGCGGGGAAATTTTCTTTAGTGCGTGTGATGCATATTTTTAACAACTTTTAGATCGAAAATCTGAAGTTTGGCTCCTCGGAGGGATGCACACGCTGTGGCTTTATCGCCTGGTCAATACAAATTTCATAGCTGCTTGAAACAGAAAATATTTATTTTCTAGTTTTTCGTTACCTTTACTGACTACTGCAAAAGTGTGGCTGGCCAAGGGTTTGGCTTGAAGTTTTTTGGTGCTAGCTGGTGCCAACAGAAGACTTGATTAAGTGGCGGAAAGATGATATTTTCCTGATAACTCACCTGCGCTAATCCCTCAAATGCATTCAAGGAGTGCCTCATATGCCGTGCTGAATCAATATTCAGCACTGTGAAGTGCGAGCAGAATTGATGTAGTCATTCCGTGTCTGAGTAAGCCTCACGGAAGCGATTCATACTATCTTGTAAAATAATCTGACATTATTTTGAAAACATCATTCAATGCAGTATATCATAATTTTGATGAGGAGTACTGGTCACTAGCCAAAGTCAATAAAGATGGAAAGACGTTTCAGAGCACTACGGCTCCCTTGTTCAAGCCTTCGACTACATATCATAATTTTATCTGTGACAAGGCAAAGCTCTCTATAAAGGGCACCTTTTCTGTGACTCGCTCCTCAGGTGGCATTAGATCTTGGAATTGTGGTAGAGTTGCGTGCAGTCGCAACAGTCGAACGAACGCCTTAATCGCTCTAAGATTAGCATACCCTTCATCCCTAGACAGAAGATAGTATAATGCCATTAAAGCTACCACGCTAGAGCTCTGGGGCACTCGGAAGAGAGACTGCCATGTGTGCTACGAAAATCAACGTTTCTATTTTGCTCCACGTCAGAAGCATGCGTATTTACTATAAATAAAATTAACGTCTGCGATACAAACATTTTTCACGGAAACCCACACTGACTCAGAAATACAATTAAAGTGGCTATAATAGGCATAATCCACACGCCAACAGATGCAAGTAGAACACACAGAAAATGCCATCGAATAAAAAAATGAGCCTGTGAAACGATGCACCATGAGCACCGAATTAAGCAAGATTATCAGGTTCATGATGATATCGCAGGAAATTTTAAGTATGCACTCTAGCTTAGGTACCACGAAATGCACAGTACTTCGCCGAGGTCAGTGTGCTTTGTCGAAACAGTCCTTAGGGGAAATGTTGTGGATTCACTTTTTTTCTTCGGCTGATGTCAATATTTTCCTCGACCAGTCGCGAAAAGCACGACGCCATTTTCACTCTGGCTTGTGCACTGAAATGCTCCGCAACCGGGCATAACATGGCACTATAAGTAAAGTTAGAATTGTCGCCGTGTAACCCAACGCACCTGGACCAGCAGCAGAGGCAGACGGTCTGCGCATGGCGCCGACGAAAAACGAAAACACAAGAAAGCGATCTTTCGCGCGAATTTCCCAACCGGTGGTCAGAGGCGCCAATCATTGTTCAGCAAATCAGAAAAGCGCCAAGCAGAGAGTCGGGAGAGGAGGATGTGCGATAGTCTGCGCCGCAGCGGAAAAGTTCAGAGAAATGCGCACTTTCAAAATCAAGGGGCTTTACGGCACTCACCACTCTGGCGCCTTCTATGAGCAAGCGGTGGTACTTTCGTTCGCTCAGCACAACTTGTTGGAAGGGAGCGCGCTCCCCTTCTTCGTGTCCCCTTCCCTCACGCTCGGTTGCTCCAATGGCGTTGCGGACCAACCCTTGAGTGGGTGCTTAAAAGCTGCCTGCAGATAGGCAGTGGTTCTCTGCTTTTAAGTAAAAAACTTCATGGCAGTGACCGTTTTTAGGAATGCCATCATTTTGTAACGCATTCCCACTGCTGGGAATACCAAAGCAGAACTGAGCTAAAACAGTATGGCCTTCTTCACAGGAGCGACGTTGTAGTGGTGGGGCCTTCCACACGCAGCGGTGTCCTTGTTAGGAGGCTACACCACACTACAAGCAGCACGTAATGAGCACACACTATTGACGCACAGGACCGCGCAGACAGATGCGAAGGGAACGCACATTTGCGCGGTAATGGTGAGGTGCCTTCTGAAAGGAAGGAAGAAAATACCAGCGACGTGCCAATTAGCGTCCGGCAGCCGATGTCGTCACGGGCTGGTAGCGAAGCTCAGAAAACTAAACTATGCCTCGACAGGGCAACTTCGATCGACACAGGCCCCCTTCGGGCCGCGACGGAGCCAACCTGTTGGAGGGGCCGGATTTTCTGTTCACACAATGGCTCAAACCTGACTCATTCAACCTCGATCGCTGCTCATTCGCGCACCAGGCACGTCAGAGCAAGACAAAAAGTTTGAATTAACTGAATTTAAAAGAAGTGGGGATACCAATGAATCGGCTTTAAAATTCATTGAAAATTTAATCAGGCAAGCAAAATTTTCAAATTTTTTTTAATTAACTAAAAGTACAAATTAACCAAGTTTGATTTATCGCGAGTCTATTTTATTTAACTTTGGTCATTTAGAACAGACGAAAATTGTGAATTGCTTCAGCTAGTTGTGTCATAGTCGAGAAGCCATGCTGAGCTGATGAAAGAATAATAGAATCAGTATCAACAAATAGGGTGATGTGTTTATGAAAGAAGTGCTCCAGCAATTTAGAGCAAGTACAGGTTAGAGCTATTGGCCAATGATTTGAAAGAAGTTTCCAGTTTTAAAGGTGCACTAGAGAGGAATCTGAACTCGTCTTTTTACCGCAGGAAATCGATCCTCACGTTCTGAGCATTCTTCTAAACTTGAAATTATTGTCCTGTGCGGCCGGTTTTTCTAATTTAAACCTGATTAAACATCCCATCTCCCACCTCCTTTTTGAACTCAGCGCTGGGGCTAGCAGGATTCAGCCAACACGTGGAGTGCCCTTTCAGCCAGTCCCATGGCGGCTTCGCTTTCGCTTTAATTTGTTTTTTAGGTTTCTGTGAATAAATAGTTTGTCGCAGACAACATAGCCGCAAATTAGGCCCACGGAAATAAAATGCGCATGGACTCTGATTTATGTACTACTTCGCCTATGGCAGAGCAGCAAGCCGCTGCAGGACCGGCTGAACGGCACTCCACGCGTTGCCTGACTCCTCCTACCTTCAGCATTGTGTTAAAGAAAAAAAAGGTGGGAGCCGGGACGTTTGATCCAATTTAAATTAGAAAAACCGGCTGCACAGGACAATCATTCAGTTTCTAAGAATGCTTGGAATGTGTAGATCGTGTTCCCATGGTAAACAGACGAGTTCATATTAATCTTTAGAGCACCTTTAAATAATGGCTTTATTTTGGACAGTATTCAGTCATCCGGCAACATACTAGATGGCAGGGATGCATTGAAGATGACCATCAGAATTTTAGAAGACCGTTCTCAACACCTTTTTACAAATGCATTGGGCATTTCATCTGGTCCAGGCGATTTATTCTTATCTAAATTCAATAACTGATGCATAGTTTGGTTATTTCCAAATCATCAGTGGCAGAGAGGCTTCAAAATTTAGCATAATGAGGTGTGCATGAGTTACCGCATGTGAAGACCGATTTTAAATGCTCGCTGATTCTGTCTGGGATTTCTATTTCGTCAGACGTTAAGTGATTGTTTATCATAAGGGTGCTGGTACGAGACATTTTTGGTGATATGTCCTAAACTTAGCAGATGATTTCATTGTCAGCCTACTTAAGTGATCATTGTAAAATTCTTTCCATTCATAATGAGTTTTGTTCATTTTCTTCGTGTAAAAAAGCTTGATTTCATCGCATAAGCTTTGAGTATTGTTAGTGCTTCTCGTTTTGTTTTTAAGATGGTCAACTTTTCTTCTCATATGAATAACATCTCTCGTGATCCATGGATTAGACACATTAGTTTTCCTTAGTTTAAAGGGAACAAAGAGGTAAATGTGAGCATGCACAGTGTTCTTGAACTTAACATTTTAAGAGTCGTTACTAGCATTGTTTCTGATAGTTCCGATTCACCTGTAATGCTAATCTCATTTGGAGAAGAAAAAACATGAGTGCGAGCTACATTAGCTGACTTTGCTTAAGTAATGAAACTGAATTCAATTAAGACATCTTTATGATGGGAAATACCATCCACGACATCACACTGAATTTCACCTGGGATGTTGCTATGTACAAAGACAAGATATAAAACAGCTTACTGGCACCTTGAATATGTGTGTAATTTTTAACCAACTGATTTAAACTGAAGCAAACTGCAATGTCAGTAAGCTCTTCATTATTACCAACGTCACTATTACAAGCAGAAAACATAAACCAGTCAACACTTGGAAGGTCAAAATTACTACACGAAACAAGCTTGGTATTGTTGTTCGTACTGTTGATAATGTAGGTTTTCAAATGCTCTAGCACTTGTAAATCAGCATATGATGGTCTGTAAACAATACCGACCATTACTGACTGTTGATCACTCAATGTTTTGCAAAATAAACCTTCAATTGAAGGCTAGTTGGGTCATTCATACGCATGACTTTCTTAAACGATTGTGATTTTTCTTAAACAGCAGCGCAATAACACTGCCCCTATTGCTGCGATCTCTACGATGTACTTCGAAATTAGGACAAACAAATTCATTATCATATACCCCATAATACAACCTAGTGCTGTCACGTCAGGGTTGTGAATGAAAATCAAGTACTTCAGATCTGTAGCTTTGTTTACAATGCTTATGCAGTTAACATTAAAAAGCTTCAGTGTGAAGGCAGCATAATCAGTGGTCATTAAGGGTGAGGCAACGATTCCAAGAGAAGGCAAGCACAGTAGGGTGTGTCAGAAGGTCAGGTGTGTGGATGAGATTAGGAAGTCTGCGGGGTGTGGTCGCCGAAGCTGGCACAGGACAGGGTTAATTGGAGGGCAGTGCTAATGTCCCTTGTCCTATAGTGAATGTAACCATTTTGGCAATTACTGAGGGTACAATGTGTGCTTTCAGGGCTTGCCAGTTATCAGGGAATTTCATTGTGCATTCAAGTCAGTGGCTGGTCTCTCAAGCAAGAGGATAGAACAGGACCAGATGTGAATAAGACAGTTTGAAGACACTTCCCACAGCTGCAAGGGCCTGTTGGTAGCCTGCATCAAACTATGCCAATTTGTCTTGAACCACATCTTTGCTTGTTGAGCAGATAAGGGTAGAGAAATGGGCTTCCTACAAATGGAAGCCCATTTTCTTATTTTTGTCAACTTACATGGAATATGGGTGGAAACGAAAAAAAATTTGAGGGGAAGGTTTTTTTGTAATGGTGGCGACATGCAGAGGTCTTGGTTACGGATCTCACTGGCAGCATGGGGGGGACTTTTCTTCATCATTGTAGCGAATTATGTTCGGTCTAAAATTACTACGTTGCTCATCTAGCAGTACAATTTAAAGGTATACTAAATAAAAATCTGAAAATATTGAGAAAGCGTCACATTTTCATTCGTAAGATGCAATTACTCAAATGCACAGTCATCATTCCACTTATTTTTTGAGTTAATGGTTGTATTTTTGATGTCTGGTGAGTGGCCGCCAGGCTGCACTCAGTGGCGCTGGTGGACATGACATCAAGCCTACCCTCAGCATATTGTCATAGGCAAGCTGGCTGGCAGTGCACAGTAAAGGATTCGCTGTCTCATCTCGTGCTTATGAGCATTTATGCTGAACCTCGCATGAAAACGCTGTGACACCAAAAAATCTAATACTGCTTTAGGTCCGGCATCGTATGTAGAGGCCAGATATAAATGCAGTTTAAGTGGTTCAGGCAAAGGATCTCAAGCTTGCTGCTGCCCAGAAGGAGACAGCACTCATCCTTCTGGAAGGCGTGAGATGGCGCTACCGGTATCGTTTCTGCGAAGTCATGCTTTTTTGGTGCGCCATCATGCAGACTGTGTGTACCTTTAGTGTGAAAGCACTATCGGCCTCATAACCGGGAAAATGTCAGTGTGTGGTGAAGCCTCTGCAGTTAGTCACTGGTGCATGAAATGGGGGAAAATAAACGAGACTTTGAATGAGGGTGGCCTTGGCCAACCTGGTGAAGTAAAATAAATACTGCTACAACTGGCTTTCGAACCTGCAGCAGTGCAGACAGCTCAGCTTTGCTGGCCACTGCACAAGAGCACTATGCTACTGCCACAGCCGATTATACCTCTGGTTAAACGTGCTGTGCATTGCACGTCGTCGTCTTCATCACCTTCCATCTGTGTGCAAGTCACGAATGGAAAGGAAATGCACTTTGAATAGCGCTTTCAAGCATTTGGCATGGGTGTCCACCTCCAAAAACCTGCTTTCGCACAATATTTCTTGACTAGCAATGCAAAACCATTAGAAATTTTTTTATTCTGGCCAAATCCGGCAAATAGTCGCCCAGAGTATACAACCACGAAATGCAGGCAGAGAATCTTGAAGCATGGACGAAAGGAAGCTGAACGAAATGCACTGCACAATGAAGGAAAAGCGCTTCAGACACATTATCTTTCTTGCTGTCCATGCTACAGGGGCCAGATAGGTGCAATGGTTTGGGAAACATTCATTACAATAATTACTTTCCACTTTTTTTCTTTTTCAGACTAATGTTGTTTTGCTCAGTCTCAGTGCTGCAGCTATAATTTGGGCCAGAAATCTGTTGCAAATATTTCCTTCAGTATCCCTTTGAAAGGGGCTCTGAAAGGGCTCTGAGTAAAGGTGCAGTATTCCTGAAGACTCTGCTTCACGAATTTTTTTAGGCTAAAGCCCCAACTCAATGCACAAATCCTAGGCCTACCCCGCCTGCAGAGTGCCTACACACCCAGGGCCGCAACAGGCGTGGAAAAAAGGCATCCACCTCCATGCTCCCTGTGCTGGCGCCCCCTCTAGAGCCCCCTCTAGAAGGAATTTCAAGCGTGAAGCAAGGTGATTTGGGGGGTGCTGAAAGGACAACTTAAACCGCGAAGAAAAGCCATGAAGAAAAGAGTCCCCCAGAGCCCAGCCATCCTCCTATTGTTGTAATGTTGAAAACCCCCCACCCTCCCCCCCTGCTTGCCCTGCGCACAGGGCACAGATATCACAGGATCCAGCGTACACCTGTGCGCATAGGCGCTCCGCCAGTACGCCTAGGATGTGTCCATGAGTTGGGGCTTAAGTTAGCTGTAGTCAAAATTTGAATTTCTGTGTCTTCGTCCTTTCCCTCTTCTCTCGTCGCTTTTTTGCACGCTCAGAGGTCAACGCTTCCGCTTCCGACGTAACGCAGGAATTCCCTGGGGAGGTGGAGCTTCCTCACCTGTCAGAACAGCTGACTGGCCACGGCCATGGTAGCTGCATAACGACTGAAAGAATCTAACCAAAAGCCATCTCTCAACAGAGTTACGCAGTAGCCTGTGACGGAGAAGGGCGCGAACATGAAAAAATTCATTTGCACTTAAGTCTGCTTATGAGCGGAAATGCGAAAGCCTTTCCCTGTCCTCTCTTTCTCCCTTCATTTTTCATTTTTAAAGTTTTAAAGCGGATGCTTTACTACTCCTTCACTACTCCCCTCCATAGCTTCTTTGCCATATGCATGAGTTCGATATTGAACCGAGGAGAAACCACGTAACAGTTATGACGTCACTCGGCCACCGCTGCCCCTTAAACCGAGCGCTTGCCTGCCTCTGTTTCTATAGGCCGTCGGCATTCATTGTGTTCATTGGCGTCGTTGTTGACAGCGTTCTAGACTCCGATGATTTTGAGGAAACGAAGGGCGCATGACTGGCTCCCTGGGGTCGCGCTTTGAGGTACGTGGCGGTGGTGAGAGATGTGGGCTGCATGTATATTTGCGCCGACAACGTTGTGGCAGACACGCGGCACTGCAGCAATAGGCCGCAGCGTTCATTGGGTGGCCAACCTCTCGCGGTCAACCGTTAACTGCCACCTGTCAGGGTGGCAGAGTGGGCATGCTACCTATCCAGTGTGTGGAACGCACTCAACATTACTGATGCCAAGCCTCATCTGCTCGCCGATACACCACAGCTTCTGCTCTCTAACCAGGTTCAGCAGTAGTAAAACTGCAGCATTTTTTTGTTTATTTTTATATTTCTCTTTCATCTTTATTTCACTTGTTTTTATTTTTATTTCTAACTTTTGAATTTCCTTTTTGTATTTAATTTCATTTTTTGGTTTTTATATCATTACCTTTATATTTATTATTATTTATATATTTTTCTTTTAACTTTTTTACATTTCGTTTGATTGACAGGCGTAGCGGACACTTCTTGTACACGTTTTCTGCGGACAGGTCTTCCGCACACTCATGGGCCAAGAAAGGCTTTCTCCCTAAATGTCGCCAGAAAGGACTCACCAATTTTCGCAAAAGATTGTTCCCTGCTGCTTGTAGGAGCCTATTATTTGGCATAGGTGTATGACAAACTACTGTTGCGATTGAGCGAGTTGATGTACTCCCTTCAGAGGGTGTTTCAGAGGCCCTTTAAGAAACAAAAATTCCCCTAAGGTTTGTTTAGTTTCAGTGACTGTTAGCTCATTCATGCAGGTTTTACCTGTGGCAAGGGTTGTGGGAGACAGCATTTCCATCTTTCCGTCTGTGGGATAATGCAAGCTATTTCTTCTCTTTGCAGTATGGAAAATCTGGCCACAAGAATGCCTTCCCTGCTTCATGGTTGCAAATAATAAACAAGTGCACTTTTACCTATGCTTTAACAACTTTCCTCTTGTTTTCTTGATAGTCAGTATGCTGATCCCAGCTGCAGCACATCACAACAGTTATTATGGTTGCACTTTTCGACACGGTCTTAAAAATCTTAATAATATAAATGACTTGCAGAGCCCACTAGCTAGCTTTCCTGTGAAGCTGAAATTCCTTCACAAATGCGCCTGGCATACTAATACTGGCAGTGTGGCGAGGGCTCATTGCTACAGCTAGGGGGTATCTGTTGCTGAAGCCGTCATCGCCACTTAGGTGGACACGGCTGTGGCGACGAGCAGCTCATTAAATCCTTCCTCTCTCATCTCTTTCAGCACTCCTCTGCACATGGCTTGAGCTACGCCATTTCACTTTTCATTCTTCCTTAAGGCGCAACATTTAGCGCGCGGTGGGCAGGTGTGTGATAACATGCCCTTTCGGGGCTGCGATCTACGGGCTGCCTTGCTTCATGAGCTATCTCTTGTTGAAGCAGTGTTTGATTCGGAGAACTTGGCTGTTAGGACGCGTGTCATCTCAACTCTCATTTGCACCTGGCAGTGTTTGTAGCTGACCTGGAGCCAGTCGACAAGTCTGGAGCCAGATCCCATTGCGGTTCCATCTGGGAACCAGTTTCTTTCGCCTCCTTTCATTGGACTCAATGGAGCCCTGGACTAGGGGCCCAACCCTGCTTTGAAGCTCAAGAGTCTACAGCGATGCAGACGATGACCGAATGCTAAACACTTTAATGGACCAAATAAAGTTTTTCTCTCTCTCCGGAGGCGACTCCGCATTTTTCGTCTACGTCACGGGGCGTGGCCACGGCGCCGAAAGGAACCGTTTCGCCTGCCGGCACAAGAACCGCAGCCAGTAGGTCTGTTTCGCAGGAGCCGCTGTTGCACGCTTGTAAACAAACATGGCGGCGCCCATGACCCCGTATCTTTTCGCGGCTCTTTGCGGCCGCACTGGGCAGAGAAGACCTAGAAACAGGGAAGATGCCTTCGATCTGCCGGAGTAATATTTCCGCCGCCATTTCAGGATGAATAAGGCGCTGGTGCGTAGGCTGTGTGCTGATCTTGAGGGCGAAATCAGGGCAAAGGGGCCGACTGGAGTGCCGACAGAAGCTAAAGTTCTTTGTGCGCTTCGGTGTTTTGCAACTGTTAGCTTTCAGACCTCTGTCGGCAGTGAGGTGACCATCCAACTCTCACAATCCTCAATGAGCCGCTGCATCAGCGCAGTAGCGCTGGCTGTAACTCGCGTAGGCAAGCGAAAAGGGTGGGTAACCTTTCCGTCCTCGCCAGCGGAAAAGCAGCAGGCAGTGTGAGAATTTTTGCACCGCGGCCGAATTCCTGGTGTTGTTGGCTGCATCGATGGAATCCTCATTGCCATCAGTCAGCCCTGGTGAAACGCAGGCATTCATGGCCAAAAAGGTCCCTAAATTAACACGATGTTGGTAAGTACTACAAGTCTGTCCACTCGTTAAAACAAAATCATAATTCGTGAATTTCAGCCGCTTGCGTGGATTTCGTGCATTTGTATGCTTAAATTTGAATGCACTCAAAATCGGAGTGAGGAAACGCCATTTACATTGTCGGGTAACATGCTAACGATACTTATGAGAAACAAATTCTGCCAAGGTTTCCGCATTATTTTCTTAATATATTGCATTCTGCGTCGCAATACGGTTAGTGTGGCCCTATATGAAAACAGTTAAAATTGATAGATATATATATATATATATATATATATATAACAGCGATACTCGGCAAGGCAACACATAAATGGCATCATTTATTATTAGAACAATTTCTGGCGTCAGAACATACGACCCTTTCACGAGTCACAGGGGTTCCTCCATGAACTCTACAAGCAGAGTACGCTGTCGCGGCGAAACATGGGGCCCAAGAGGCCGACGAGTCGGTGCTTCTTCTATTGCGAGTCTTGTCAGAAACGGAACCAAACATAGACGAAACTTCAACGCGTGCCAAAACACGTTTTCCCAGACAGCACCGCGCGCGCGCGTATGCGACACCATCTACCTACAGAAAAGAGAAACATAATAATAATTGGTTTTTGTGTGGAAAGGAAATGGCGCAGTAGCTGTCTCATATCGGCAGACACCTGAACCGCGCCGTAAGGGAAGGGATAAAGGAGGGAGTGAAAGACGAAAGGAAGAATGGGGTAGCGTAGTGGAGGCATCCGGAATAATTTCGGCCACCTGGGGATCTTTAACGTGCACTGACATCGCACAGCACACGGGCACCTTAGCGTTTTTGCTACAACGAGCAGCAACATGCGTTGAAAGATACGTGAAGGAAAGAGGACTAGCCTGCTCTACAGAAAAGTCCGAACTATTGAGGGTAGGAAGACATCCCACCGACGCGCCGCTCGAAGTGAAACTAGAGGACAAAACATCCCAAAGAAAAACATGATAAGGGTCCTACGAATGTGGCTGCAAGCAAGCAGAAAATGCAGCCACACACACACTGCCTGCTCGGCAAATCAGCCGAACAGGTAGGCAGAATGATAACCAGAGTCTCCAACCGATGACATGGAATGAAAGAAGGCACACTAAAACTAGTACGAAGCCTCATAGTCAGTAGGGTCATCTACTCGCTGTCATACCACCCCATGATCAAAAGCGAAACTGAACAGGCAGAGACAATCCTAAGGAAGGCATACAAGACAGCACTCCACCTACCAAGAAACACATCCAATGAGAAGCTGCTACAGCTAGGAATCAGCAACACCTTTGTGAAGCTGGCAGAAGCACAGCTTCAACGACTCAGAAACACGGCCTAAGGCGCATCTCGATCGATCTGCCGATATACCCGACGAGATCCGTAAAACCCTGCAGGTCAATCCCATTCCGAAAAACATGGACCCAAATCTCCACGCGGCCAGGAGACAGGCGCGGGCAGATTATGTGGAGAGGTACTTAGCCAAATTAGAAAACACAGTCTTCACGGATGCAACCATGTATCCATGGAATAGACGCGAAAGGTACTACAAGACAGCTTCGGTGGTAGTTGACAACGCAGGCAATCTAATCACCTGCGCAACTACACGTAGCGTCATGATAGCGGAAGCGGAGGAGGTCGCTGTTGCGCTGGCAGCGGCTGAGGGCTATCGAAAAGACGAATCATTGGTCATCCTAACGGACTCAAAAGAGACATGCAGAAACTATACGAAAGGTAGAATCTGCAGGGCTGCCTTAGCTATCCTCTGCGAAGCAGTACACCTCAGAAAAACAGCAACCCACAAATTAATCTGGATTCCGGCACACACAGGGATAGAAGGAAACGAAAGGGCAGACAGCTTGGCTCGAGATATCGAGATATCACGTACCGAGCCGAGCGGCCATACGCCCTGGGACAGCACTTCACCGTGGAGATCGGATTTTCAGAATACCTAAACTATCAAAGAGGCAGGAGAATTAGATACTCCCCGCCACATAAGGGCCTAACACAACAAGAAGCAGCTAGTTGGCGGAGGCTGCAAACGGGAACATTCTTTAACCTACATATACTTAGCAAGATGTATCCTACACAGTATAGGAACACACTTAATGGACTAAATAAAGTTTTTTTCTCTCTCTCTCCTTCATAAAAACGCAGCCGCCGCGGTCGGGTTCGAACCCGGGTACTACGGATCAGTAGCCGAACGCAATACCCACTGAGGAACCGCGGCGGGTCCAAAAGAAACGTCAAAATAGTTTTTTTACTGCACTCTCTTGCACGTACTGCGACTTCTTATTAAATAATATGTACTACCATTTATTTGTAATATTTGATTTCTTTTTAAAACAACCTATTTTTTAGTGTACGGCCCCTGAAAAAGCCAGGCAGTCGTGGGCCGATTGGCCATTGGCTTTCCCTTCTTTCTCCTCCCGTACTTCGCTGTTATCCATTTTGACGTCACTCCGAAAAGGAATGGTTCGGAGATGGAACCGAAGTGGAATCTGGCCCCTGCATACTTTCCTTTTCATTGTTCAATCGCAACGTGTAGCACGCGGTGAGCAGCTGTGACAAAATGGCCTTTCGGGGCTGGGATCTACGGGCTGCCTTGCTACATGAGGTATCTGCTGAAGCATTTATTGATTCGGACAACGTGGTTGGGCCGCTATTACGGATCGCTCTAAAAAACTGTCAATTTTGAAATCGTGACGTCAAAATGACGACACCGTGAGATGCCGACCGCGGAATTGGCCAATGCGGAGCAAGGTTGCGGTGGCTAGTAGCAGGGCTCCGCCCCGAAATCACTCTTCGCACTACAAGGCAATGTTACTAGACCATGTTAGTTTTCAAACTCCGTTGTGGTGCCGGAACTGCCACCGCACGTGCGAGTCGGTGGCGCTGCAGTCGTATCAGGCTCCAGGAATCCAGGCAAAAGAACTCGCCGTTGCCGCCGTCCAAGCAGTCCGAGCTTCCGACGTCATGGCCGCGGCGTCACATTGTGAAAGTGTCGTGTCTGTTCGGTGCAAGTGTGATGATTTGTAAGCTGTGCTGTTAAGAGGAACCATGCCGACGTGCTGCGTGCCCGGCTGCACGAGTGGCTATCGAAAAGACAAGAGCAGTTCAGGCCGGCATTACTTTTCACCTCCGAGCGACGAAGGAATTCTGGCTGCGTGGAATAGAGCCATTCCACGTGCGGACAAGGACCTCTCAGCAAAGTCGAGAGTGTGCGACCTTCATTTCCACGAGCAAGATGTGCTGAAAACGTTCACACACGTAATTAAGGGCAAAACCGTGGAAATTCCGCGAGGGAAGTGGAGCCTCACGAAAAATGCGGTACCGAGAATTTTTCCCAATCTCCCGTCATATTTATCTAAGCCGCCAGAAAAAAGGCGCAGAGAAAGGCGGGAAAAACTTGCGCCTAAAGTGCATGAAGAGCTCTACGTCGAATGCACTGAAGGACAAGAATCTCCAGGTGGATATGAGCATTTTTTCCCAGAATCTTCGGGCGTTGACCCACCTGCTATTGATGAACTGAAACATGTGCAGTTGCCTCCCCGCTGGCGCGTGATAGTTCTCCACAGCGGTGACAACGAGCAGGTTGCATTTTTCTCTGAAGCTTTCTGACAAAACTTTGACAATTGAAAAATGTGTAGTCGTAGGCTGTGACAGGCTGGCGACAGCAAGCGCTTACGGTCGTAGAGCGACTGCTTTCCTGAATGTGCCCGTCCCCACGCCGGATGTCCTGTCCGATTTCTTGAAAAAAGTTGACAAGCGTCATGCTTGCCAAGAAAGTCAAGGCCATTCTCTCCACTGGAATTCAGAAAAGTGCAAAGTGCTTTCACCACAAGAGATTTGTACCTCCTGCAGGGTTCACAAAAAGAAACTGCTCAGAGAAGGAATGCGGAAAAAAAATGTAGCTGCCCGAAGGAATAACAAAGTAAAGAATCTGCAGAAAAAGCTTATGAGAGCTGCAGCCAGGAAAACTGCATTCATGGAAAACATCAAGGCTTTGAAAACGCAGCTCACAGATGAAAGGACCAACAAGATTGCCACAGCAGTGAGTTCTCTTCCTCCTCTTCAGCAACTGGCATTTCAAATTTCACTGAAGCAGCTACATGCCAAAAGTCCAAAAGGAGTCAGATACTCCAGAACATGGTCACTGAACTGCCTTCTCCTCCGGATAGCAAGTCCAAAAGCATACAACATGATAAGAAATATGAAACTGCTTCCCTTGCCTACTTCCAGCCGACTAAGTCAGATTATTTCAGGAGTGCCATGTGACTACGGCTACAATGAAGTTGCCTTGAAAACAATTCAAGCCTTCTTAAAAGACAAATCAACTGTTGAGAGGCTTGGTACACTTATCCTGGATGAAATCAAGCTGAGACAGTCAGTTGATTTCAATAAGTCAACGTATAAATTTGACGGCTTCGTTGATTTTGGAACTACAGAAGAAGGAAGCGCTGTGGCAGCTGACCATGCACTGGTGATCATGTTCGTGCCACTATTTCATAAATGGGTGCAGCCAATTGCATGTTTTGCAACTAGAGGGGCTGCTCCTGGCTTCGTTCTGGCAAAGTTAGTTTTAGAATCTGTACTACAGCTGGAGCGTCATAGTGCTTCAATTATTGCAGTAGTTAGTGACGGATCTGGCAACAACAGGTCAATGTGGACGCATGTGGGAGTGTCCGGAAAAATAGACAGAGTGGTCAACAAAATTCCACACCCTTCCCTCGAAGATGGACGTTTTTTGCACTTCTTCTATGATGTGCCGCACATTGTGAAGTGTGTGAGAAATAACCTACTGAGTCACACATTTGCAAAGGTATGAAATACTTTCTTCTCATTCACTTCTTTATTTTACTGTATATGCATTAGTACCATTGCCCCCTGGAGGTTTCAATGCTTTATTAATTTTTCTCAGGCTGGCTCAGATCTGATAAACTTCGGCCATTATCGGCTGCTTCACAACACGGAAAAGGACCAGGAGCTGAAAATTGTGCCCAAACTTACAGCATCTCATGTAAATCCGGGAAAGCTCGAAAAAATGAATGTGCGGCTTGCAACTCAGGTACGGTACCGCTGCCTTTTTATGCTAGTCGTGAAGGGTCGTGAAGTATTTTTCTGTATGCAAAAAGTTTTATTTACTAAGCTTTTGATGCATCCAAAAAGATCCTTCTTTATGTTTTACTTTCAGTTGTTCAGCAGGAGCGTGGCCATTGGCCTGAAGTTCTATCGAGAACAACAACACCCAGAGTTTCATGACACCCTGGGCACTGAGAGTTTTACTCTCTGCATGAACAACTTGTTTGATACGCTTAATGCAAGGTGCCCAGCTGAAGGTATCCGAAAAGGTTCTGCCAAAATCATGGTGAGACAAATTTAATTTCTTGTTTACATTTTACAGAAGACCAAATTATTCTGACAAGCATACTTTGATTTATTGCAGGTGATTAAAGACTTCCTTGAGATGCTTGATTCTACTGAGAGGAGCAGCATAGTGCAAAATACTAAAATGTTTGCCTCACAAATGACTATGGAGTCGCTCAGAGTGACACTGTTGTCAGTCTTAAACATAATTGCTCTCCTCCATAACCAAGGTGTTCCATATGTTCTGACTGCAAAACTAAATCAGGACCCTTTGGAGGTACGTGTACTTTTTTATTTGTTGTATGGGCCTTTTTCTTTGTTGTGCATGTATTTCATACAACCATTTGGATGTCACTGATATCATGAAAAAGCTAATAATATAGAATCTCTGACATCCAAACCAATTAGATGGCCTTCTTAACCTCACAAGTTTGCATGTACACTTTCCATGTTGTCAGTGCTGTTTTTGACCTTTGGTAATTGCTTTGAACGGTGCAACATGCCTAAAAGTATTTTTGTTTTTCGATTCCTAGCGCTTCTTTGGAGTGGTGAGATGTTTCGGAGGTCATGAAGATCACCCAACAATCACTCACTTCGGGCAGATTTTTAGGCTTCTCAGCCTCTGCACACCCCTCAAGGTGGCAATAAAAGGCAACTGCACAGGTGAAGTGGACCCAGTCCTTGTGGCTGTTGATGAAAACTTGAACAGCATGAGGCTTGATGCACTTTCCAAGAAGGAAGCCCGTGAGGAAGAACTGAAGAAGATCATCAGTCAGATTGACTTGCGTGAACCAGCGATGGACGACAGGCTCCAGCACAGTTACAGCCGCCCCACTGCCAAAGAGAGTGCCCTGTATTATCTTGCAGGGTACGTTGTGAAGAAAATCCAGAAGTTCACTAATTGTGACGATTGCCTAATAGACTGTGTGTGAACGCAGCATGTGCCGCCAGCAGCTTTACTGACCGAGATGAGGTCATTCAAGCCTGGCGCTCTGCAGCACCCATCAGGTGCTTTGTCTGATATGATCAATGCCATTGAATGTGTCATTGAAAAAAAGACGAAGACCAATGAGGTTTTCGGAGATTTGTTTTGGTCTATTCTACAGGAGCTTTCAAAAACCGCTCTAGTTCGAGTAGGATGCAGCCTTCATTATGAAGAGCTGAGTGCTCGCGTTATCAAATTTTATTTAACCACCCGCATGTATTTTTATGCAAAGTTTCTACACCAGCGTCAAAGCTCCAGTGTGAATGTTAAGCAAGCTAGGAAGAGAGCCAAACTCTTGTAGCGCTAATTGGAAAGTGCTGTGAAGGCAGCCTAATAAAAAGATGAATTTTCAAAAGCTTATGCTGCTGGACCACATGTTATGCATGATTTCTTTTATGGCAAATGCGTACTCTGTGCAACCATCGGCTGTAGTCCTATATCGCCCTAGAACGCTTGAGCGCACAAAAAAAAACGGGAGGGAAGCTGCGAGCCGCTGAACCCCTCATCGTTACTTTCTCCTGGCTTTTATCATTTCTATACGTCTGATATACTATCTGCATCGCCCCATCTAGCAGAAAATACCTTGCAGCTGCATCACTAAAAACTTTGCTATAAAGATTTCTAGAAACTTCGCTGAGGGCTTCAAAATTGTTGCGCTTGTTTTATTATTGGTGGCTGACAACTTGAATCACATTAAAGGTGCTCAAAGCTCTACATAATGCGCAACCCACTGCTGTCGCGCTGCTAGACCCGAGATCGCGGGTGGGCTTCGTTGCTGGCCGCATTTCGAGAAAGCGGCATACAAAGCACGCGTGCGTGATATGCGAGCCCAGCGTACCATATTCGCGGAATTACTCAGGGAGATAAGCATTGGGTGTCGCTCCATTCTCTTTACCTGCGTAGTTAATTTTTCCGCCGAAAATGTCTAGTTTCATAGCATCTATTCTATGAAACAAAGACAGTGCAGACAGGTGCAGCTGCTGATAGCTTGCAATCTCGGTGCGGGAAATGAGAGCCGACACGGCCTGCCTTTGTGGCAGCAATCACTCTTTTGCCTCGTAACCAAGTGATGCCGCCCACATCGGGATAAGCACTTGATGTTCCGTTTGTATTTTTGTAGCTCCGTTCGGTTGATGTTCAGCTGTTGCAGTGTTTTTTTTCCTGTGCAAGATGCAGAAATTGTGATGTTTATACTCCACTTAGTTTGTTTAGAGAGAAAGGAAGCACTTGATTTGATAACTTTGCTATTGTCACCGAGGAGAGAACGAGCTTGTTCCATTAACGTTATTTGCTGATATTGTAGTATATCCAGGGCTAACCAGGAAAGAAGTAGTTTGCTTGTATGGCTTGTGTAGAGGCTAATTGCAACTGGGCAGAAAGTTGAGCAAGTTTGTTCATGTTCGCTGGTACACAGCGTTTGAATTGCATATGATCCAGGGCAGTGATCTGTAGTATGTTATTGTATTTTTCTCAGCAGGCGGAGGGATGTTGGTATAACTGGGTTTGGTGAGGGCAGTGTTTGAAGGGCTTTAAATACTTTGCATAGCTTTTAACATACACTTCCTTTCAGGTCGGAAGACCACTTGGGTTTTCTTTTTTTAAATTATGGTCCATCATATCTGAGGCACCCTGTATACAGGCCGCTCCAGTTGGAAAGAGAACAGCCAGGTGAAAATGACTAGGATACTAAATACCTAGACGAAAAGTGGCTTGAAAGCAGTTGCACTTATCACACATTATGCGATAGCATAAGGAGCTTGTCTGGCCATTCGGCATTGTCACCGTCTCCTGTCATCATGGACAAGGCTTCATAGCCCTGTGTTACGCAAACCAAGCTAGGTGTCAGTTATGGGGCAATAACCGAGTGCTCAAAATTTCCCATAATGGGGCTGCCTGTATATTCTTAGAGCTGTAGAGCATTTCCAGTTATGGTGTTGCATGATTTGAGATTGTAAACTAACCTCTACTCATACACCATCTCTTTGGTGATGTTTACACATCTTTGTCTATCAGTGAAAGTGTTCTAGTCATTCAGCAGTCATTGTAGCCACTGCACCTTACAATATTTATTATGCATTGTTGTACAGCGGTCTCCTTGCAGTAGGTACAGCCTTTAGCACAGTGTGAAACTCCTAGCCACATACCATTAAGCTAAAAGCTTAGCTTTGGTATTTACACATCTTATGTGTGCCAAAATGTTTTCTAGTCCTGAAAATGCATTATGTACACTGTACTATGCCATATTTATTGTACAGGTAGCCTCTGTATGAAAGAAAATGTGCACTCTAAACTCAATTTTTCAAAATTTTTTTCTTAACTGCACTCAGAAATGACATGGTAATTGTACATCAAGGTAAAGTATGCTTGTATGTGCACTGCCTTTTCTGCAATAGAAACACTCATGTCAAATGCTGTGCCTAAAAAAATAAATGCGCTTACTGAATGTATCATGCAATAAACAGCTTTGGTGTTGCTTTTTGATTCCAACAAGCATCACAAACATTTCATGCCTTATTCCAGGATTGCACGTTTGGTTCATGCATGTTCGTCACACTGGTAATGACCGCAGGCACTCCACCAAGCTGGAAGAAGATAGCAGAGAAGGGTCAGGTGGGCTGACATAAGCAGTGACAAAAGAGAGTTCAAAATGATGCTTTTCAGAAATTGTGCGAGCTGCTTCAACACCTTTGCCACCTTGAGGAAGAGACTGTGCAACACGCCGCTGAGGGACTGGGAGGTATACTGGCAAACACTGAAAATGAAGTGGCAGCCAGTGGGGGCACTTGTTTGTCACTGCAGGCTCCTGGCTGCACACAGGTTGGCCAAGGGCACAACCACATCACACAGTTGCTCACACACTTGCAGATGTGTGTTGTGCACCGACACAAAGCAATGACAGTGGCTGATATGGCTCTCCACGCCGCATGGCGAGTCGTCTCTGGACGCTAGATTTTTCATTGCAACTGTTGCTGCATCGTCCCTCGGTACACCTGCCTCTGGAAACACGGATCGTCCTAGAGAGGCCAAAAGTACAGCACTGCATTGCTCTTCCCAGGAGGCAGGTGAGGAGGGATCCTGTCTCTACGAGGTAGCCATCATTTAGAGGTGGCCCATTGTCATCTGGGTCAGTGGCAGTGTCGCCTGCACCCTCTGCTGATATGGGCGCATCCAAACGGAGGCTGTGAAGTGCAGCACGTGCGGTGATGGTGCGCACTGTCCACTCCCACTGGCAGTGGTGCATCCGGTGCCCTTGAAAGCACCGGAAGCAGCTCTTCGACACGCCAATACAGCGCTCAGCCACAAATTGTGTGAAAGCATGTGGCGTGTTGTACAGGCCTTCTGCAGAGTCGGGTCTGTGATGCCACACAACTGGTGCAAGTAGCCATGGCTCCAGTGGGTAGACATAGTCTCCTGCATAACAAAAAATGACGCAGCTAAGCATGTCCTTTCTCAGTGCACTCAACAGCTTTACAGGACACTCTGCTATACAGTAGAAGACTCATGCCAAGTAGCCCACATCCCGGCTTTGCTGAATATGACATTCTCAAGAGCATACAGACATGCAGGATTGAGATGTATAAGTGAGCACTGCTGTAAGGTCAGTTTTTTGCCACCATATTCATATAAATGATGCTCTATGATTGCCTACAAAACAAAAGTGCTGTCAGGTGCATTTTGCTTTGGTTTCTTCAACAGGAAAGGCAATGCATTTCAACAATGTAATATGTGTCCTGTTCCAGCAAACAACGTACCTCCCCAGGTGCGCCCAGAAAGGATGGAATGTCCCAGTACAACATTTATCGAACATTTCCAGGACGTAGAGGCAGGACACAAACGCAAGCAAAAGGGAAGTGCGCCCACTAATGTCCTAGAAACGTTTTTTCGAGGGTGCACATGTTAAGCAGAAACAAAAACAAATCATAGCATTTTGGTCCCAGGAATGTAACTGGGAGCACGTTTTTGGGACCAATGCTTTTCAACAAAAAATACAAATTGACTGCTCGCTCCCTTTTCTCTCTCCCTCGCGCCAAAAGCTACGAGGAGAGAAGGTTTTGCTCCTGCACTCGCCGTTTTGAGAGATCAAGCAGTTTTGTTCGAACAGCCGAAGGAAGCGCATTTCACCCCGCATCTCTCTCGTGGGCCGTCGGCTCTTGCTGCAGGCAGGCAGGCGACGGCGGTCTGCCTTTTCATCGCACGGCCGGGAGCGGCGGTCACCAACGTGCCAGTCTTCTATATTGTTTCCAACTTCAGCACGGTGCAGCAGTCCCTGCGAACATCTCCAACCACCAGCAGTCCTCGTTGCGCCGCTGTCTAGCAGAGGCGCAGTAATGACCCCCCATCGCTCGTCCGGCTTCCTCGCTGGACGGAAGCCATCTTGCGCACACGTATTCGCGTAGCCCCTAGCCGCTCGCGCGCAAGCCCCAGCGCGTGGCAGCTCTTGCTCTCATCACTGGGCTGTCGTGAACTTCGTAGCTATGGATTCATGGCAGCTTTCCCGCGCACCTCGGCGTGCCCACATAATTCCTTATGGAACTGATGCAGCGGCGCGCGGCGCATCGCAAGTCTTTTGCGCAGCTTCACGGCCCTACACCGCAATGGCGCTCTTACAGGTGTCGTTCACGGCAGCGGATTTCAAGGCAGTGGGCGACTCCTAGCGCGCACTCTGCATCCCTCAGCGCCTCCGACGACTGTGGCGTGTTGTTTGTGACAGCGTGGCCGTCCACTGCGGTCATAGGCGGGAGAGATCTTCGGAAGCCCACCAGACTCTTGCTGCGAGTGCCCATGGATTAACCTGCTCTACCTACATTGCCGTCCTGTCGCAGCGGTATAGTTTGGGTTGTGTTCGCGTCGCTGACTTTCAACCCACCCCCACCGGACTACTTGTGCCTTGATCCCCTTGATTTCGCCTCCCACACCGTATTTTGCCGTCTTGAGAGGCTCCTACCTCAAGACGTCCCCCTTTCCATCCGGCTCCAAGCAGTCTTATCTCCACATTTAGTCACAAGAAAATAAAACGGGGGTGTAACGAGGATGTAACGCGTATGTTTGAGCCTTCGCTGTGCCGTGAGAAGGCGCAGGACAGAAGGCGGCGTTGAATTCATGTATATAGTTGCAGCATTTTATTTCATCCCCGGTTTTCCGTTGGCAACGTCATCAAGGTATGTTTGGTTTATGCTCGTTTTTTATTTTCGTCTCGTAGCATTATTTTTTTCCACTTTTGATAACACGTGCGCTCAAGCTTACTCCGAGGCTCGTGCGAGAGGCAAAAGCCAAAAGGAGGTTTAACCTTCAGAATATCCGTGACCTGAAACCGCGTATCTGTATCGTAGGCACGTACAGTATTGTGCGTTTTTATCGCTGACACTTTCAAAAATTTCCCCGCCTCAACCGCTGGCTCGTTTGCGGTGAAACTGCACACAGAGCTTGCGTATTATGGTAACTTTTGCTCTGTGTGCAGTTTCACCGCAAACGAGCCAGCGGATGAGGCGGGGAAAGTTTTGAAAGTGTCAGCGATAAAAACGCACAATACTGTATATATCGTCTTCTCTTTTGGCACCCAGGTTGCTCTTTACATGCGTTTGCTTTTGCGTGTGCATATATGCTTCTGTACCCTTTAGAATGTTTGCTTGAGGTGCATCAACTTTCAGCGGTATTATGTTTTTATTGCTTTATTTTTGAGATTTCTCAGAGCTAGAGAGAAATTTGGCCATTATTATATGCTGGTGCCGTAGTGCTCCGTACATTGTGTGTTAAACGGTGCATACATCTCCTGTTTGTATTCATTTAAATGCAAAGAGCACATCTAATAAATTGAAGTTACATCTGTATTGCATGGCTATTTTCTGTTATATGGGCGGGCGACTTTTTTAATTCATATTTCCTTTGTGGTGTAAAATTTTGGCACATTTCATGTTCTTGTGGCGGGAGCAGCGCAACACGAAGCAAAGAATAGAAGGCGGGAATCAACGCTGACTAATAACCAGATTTTTAATCCACGTTCGATCGAATATATACATCTTGCTCGTTCAGTAACGAAGGAACAGAAGCATGACAAACGCATAAGATGTACACGTGGTAAAAGATTAGGACAACGCACGCAGATAATCAATTTCGCTGTCACGAAAGGCTATCAAAAGTATGCTGACGCATATACGTCGCTCTTTTGTCGATTGTTGAAGGCTTCTTCAATCTCCCTGGTCCGTTGATCAAAATATGACGTGATGGCCTTCGTGTTAATAAGCTGCAGGTCACATTCATGATCTCTGCAATGCTTTTCTAATTCACTGCTGCTGGCGCCCTTTAGGTATCTTTTGTGCTCTCGAAGCCGTTCATTCAAGCAGCGCCCTGTTTGACTAATGTCGGTGTGTCCGCATGACAGAGGTATTTTACAGACCCTCTTTTCACACATTTCACATGTTTTTTCCGGTGCTTTTTCTTTGCTCGCTGTTGACTTTGGCGCACGTCTTCTTAATTGGTTGGGTGCTGACATGAGCACTTTTACACCAGCTCTTGCACCTACCTTTTTGAGACTGAGGGAAATGTCATGAACTTAAGGAATGACCGCGTACGGCTTCCTTTCTTCTGATGTGGTTGTGACATATTTTCTGCCTCTAAGTGCTTGCAGAATCCCTTCTGCGACACTGGATAGCAGTCTCGTCGGGTAACCTGCTGCTTTCAGCCGACTGTTCTGGGCGTCAAAAGTGCCTTGAACTTCATGATGAGAGGATCTCGTCAATGCGGCTCTCATTGCTACTTTTGCTAAGGACTAGAAGAACTAGGACTAGAAATAACAAGTGAACTCCCAGAAGACAACGTTATGCAATTTCTTGACTTGACGCTAGGCTTTCTAGGCGCTCGCATATGCTGGCGGTACGGACTACGAAGCTAGAAGGCACTGTTCCCCTACACACCTGCGCACTCGGGGGTAGAAAAAAACAGCAGTGAGAGCCGCATTGACGAGGTCCTGTCATCATGAAGTTCAAGGCAGTTTTGACACTCAGAACCGTCGGCTGAAAGCAGGAGGTTGCCCGACGAGACAGCTATCTAGTGTTGCAGAAGGGATTCTGCAAGCACTTAGAGGCAGAAAATACGTCACAACCACGTCAGAATAAAGTAAGCCGTACGTTTAAAAAGCCTGTGCTGCAAAGTCAACGGCGAGCAAAGGAAAAAATCAATGCAAGAAAAAACACCGGAAAAAACATGTGAAATGTGTGAAAAGCGGGGTTTATGAAATACCTCTGTCATGCGGACGCACCTACGTTGGTCAAACAGGGCGCTGTGTGCATAAACGGCTTCGAGAGCACAAAAGATGCCTAAAGGGCGCCATAAGCAGTGAATTAACAAAACATTGCAGAGAGCATGAATGCGCTCCGCAGCTTATCAACACAATGGTCATCCCGTCATATTTTGATCAACGAATCAGGGAGATTGAAGAAGCCTTCAACATCCGACCAAAGAGCGACATATGCGTCTGCATACCTTCAACAGCGCTTCGTGACAGAGAAATTGATTATCTGCGTGCGATGTCTTAATATTTCACCTCGTGTATATCTTGTGCGATTTTCATGCTTTTTTCTTTTCCTTCTTATACGAGCGATATGTATATATTTGACGAACGTGCATTAAAAATATGGCTGTTTCTCAGCGTCGTGTCCCGCCTCTCTTTTTTGTTTCGTGCTGCGCTGCTCCCGTCACAAGATAATGCACCAACCAGCCCAAATTTTCACCTTGTTAAAGCACATTTCCTGTAAACAGGTAAGTCTGAATGGCCTAGCCAGGAAGCATACATGCGAGTGGACTGATGTATTACACCACCTGTAACGTAAGCATGTGCCTGAAATTTGGAACACATGTGCGCTTAGATGCCTGGAGTCTGCATGAAAAAGAATAATTTTATTGAGCCCGAGCCCAGAAATCTAGAATTAACCTTTTGGGGCCGTGCCTGGGATGCACAACTTTTTGGACACGGCAAGTTGTGGGGACGTTTTTTGGACGTCTTCGAGAAAAATGACCTCCTGGGAACATTCCAAATGTCCTGAAGGGATATTTCTGGGAGATATTGAGGAGGTTTTGTGTTGGGTGTGTTTCTGCTGCTATTGTAATTAACAAAAGGGTGGCAATACACTGTATCATACTGTAACGTGTATGCATTGGTGTAACTGGCCAGACTGATTCTTGTAGTTTTAGCAGATCCGGGCAACTGCATAGTGCTGGAGCACAATATATGTGATTGAGTTCGCCCGACGGGTGACACGGCTATTTTACTGTCTACCCCCGCCAAAAAAAATCGCCGTCCAGCAGGCCTTCCTCCGCCCCGGAATGCCGCCAGACGAACGCGTTGCGGAAGAATCTGAGTCAGCGCGAGTCCGCGGCCAGGATGCGCATGTTCGCGCCACAGATCTGAGAAAAAACACGCACAGCCCGTACTCACTCTCGCTGCCGAGGCCCGCACTTGTAGCTGAACTCATGCGGTCAAAAACAGTGGCCGATGTATATACTCACCATCACGTTCGCAGCGTAGAACCGCTTGCGGCTGGTTCGCAGCACTTCCCCCAGAGTCCTTGATAGTGATGAGTGCCCAATCGAAACACCCGACGACGCCAGAGATGCTGCCGCCGCGAAAGTTTAGGCAAAGGAAGCCCTCCTTCACCGCCGCCTTCTCATCGGGTCTCCTCGGAAAGCGAACACACCCCTTCTCTGACCCAACTTTGACATTGGTCTCCGCTACCCGCCGCAAAGACTTGTTCACTGTCGGTTGGGCTGCGCCGATGTTTTTTTCTTCATTTCCAACGGCGCCTTGAAACCCACCGGAGGCGAAGAAGCGCAGCGCGCACAGCACCTGCCGCTCCACTGACAGCGCACTCACTTGCACACCTCTCAGTTCAACGGCGAGTTCGTCGCACAGCCACTGCGCAGACTCCTTCTTAAGTCGAAGCGTCGAAATAACTCGTCCCACGCGTCAGTCGTCTTCATGCACCCTCCGACACCGTTGCTCGCGCTGACACCCGCGTATGTATACGACGATGTAAACAGCCGCCATTTTGCGTCTCAAACGCTTTGAGACTACATTTCCCAGTCTCAAAAAATCGTCTCAATCTGCCCGCATAATTAGGTGGCCAACGTCAACACTTCTGGGCCATCTACGACGTCACTCAGTGACGCAAAAAAGCAAAATGGCCGCCGCCCACGGCGGACCAATGGGAGAGGGGCAAATGAGACACTTTTTGAGACAGTTTCGATTGAGAGCGATCCGTAATACCGCCCCTGGTAGGACGCGAGTCATCTCAACTCCCATTTGTACCTGGCAGTGTTTGTAGCTGACCTGGAGCCAGTCGACAGGCCTGTATACTTTCATTTTCAGTTTTCAGTCGCAACAACATGTAGCGCGTGGTGAGCGGCTGCGTGACAACATGCTTCTGGCCTGGGAGCTACGGGCTGCCTTGCTACATGAGGTACCTGTTGTTGAAGCAGTGTTTGATTCGGAGAACGTGGCTGGTAGGACGCGAGTCATCTCAACTCCCATTCGTACCTGGCAGTGTTTGTAGCTGACCTGGAGCCAGTCGACAGGCCTGTATACTTTCCTTTTCAGTTTTCAGTCGCAACAATATGTAGCGCGTGGTGAGCGGCTGCGTGACAACATGCTTCTGGGCTGGGAGCTACAGGCTGCCTTGCTACATGAGGTATCTGTTGTTGAAGCAGTGTTTGATTCGGAGAACGTGGCCGGTAGGACGCGAGTAATCTCAACTCCCATTTGTACCTGGCAGTGTTTGTAGCTGACCTGGAGCCAGTCGACAGGCCTGTATACTTTCATTTTCAGTTTTCAGTCGCAACAACATGTAGCGCGTGGTGAGCGGCTGCGTGACAACATGCTTCTGGCCTGGGAGCTACGGGCTGCCTTGCTACATGAGGTACCTGCTGTTGAAGCAGTGTTTGATTCGGAGAACGTGGCTGGTAGGACGCGAGTCATCTCAACTCCCATTCGTACCTGGCAGTGTTTGTAGCTGACCTGGAGCCAGTCGACAGGCCTGTATACTTTCCCTTTCAGTTTTCAGTCGCAACAATATGTAGCGCGTGGTGAGCGGCTGCGTGACAACATGCTTCTGGGCTGGGAGCTACGGGCTGCCTTGCTACATGAGGTATCTGTTGTTGAAGCAGTGTTTGATTCGGAGAACGTGGCCGGTAGGACGCGAGTAATCTCAACTCCCATTCGTACCTGGCAGTGTTTGTAGCTGACCTGGAGCCATTCGACAGGCCTGTATACTTTCATTTTCAGTTTTCAGTCGCAACAATATGTAGCGCGTGGTGAGCGGCTGCGTGACAACATGCTTCTGGGCTGGGAGCTACGGGCTGCCTTGCTACATCAGGTATCTGTTGTTGAAGCAGTGTTTGATTCGGAGAACGTGGCTGGTAGGACGCAAGTCATCTCAACTCCCATTTGTACCTGGCAGTGTTTGTAGCTGACCTGGAGCCAGTCGACAGGCCTGTATACTTTCATTTTCAGTTTTCAGTCGCAACAACATGTAGCGCGTGGTGAGCGGCTGCGTGACAACATGCTTCTGGCCTGGGAGCTACGGGCTGCCTTGCTACATGAGGTACCTGTTGTTGAAGCAGTGTTTGATTCGGAGAACGTGGCTGGTAGGACGCGAGTCATCTCAACTCCCATTCGTACCTGGCAGTGTTTGTAGCTGACCTGGAGCCAGTCGACAGGCCTGTATACTTTCCTTTTCAGTTTTCAGTCGCAACAATATGTAGCGCGTGGTGAGCGGCTGCGTGACAACATGCTTCTGGGCTGGGAGCTACAGGCTGCCTTGCTACATGAGGTATCTGTTGTTGAAGCAGTGTTTGATTCGGAGAACGTGGCCGGTAGGACGCGAGTAATCTCAACTCCCATTTGTACCTGGCAGTGTTTGTAGCTGACCTGGAGCCAGTCGACAGGCCTGTATACTTTCATTTTCAGTTTTCAGTCGCAACAACATGTAGCGCGTGGTGAGCGGCTGCGTGACAACATGCTTCTGGCCTGGGAGCTACGGGCTGCCTTGCTACATGAGGTACCTGCTGTTGAAGCAGTGTTTGATTCGGAGAACGTGGCTGGTAGGACGCGAGTCATCTCAACTCCCATTCGTACCTGGCAGTGTTTGTAGCTGACCTGGAGCCAGTCGACAGGCCTGTATACTTTCCCTTTCAGTTTTCAGTCGCAACAATATGTAGCGCGTGGTGAGCGGCTGCGTGACAACATGCTTCTGGGCTGGGAGCTACGGGCTGCCTTGCTACATGAGGTATCTGTTGTTGAAGCAGTGTTTGATTCGGAGAACGTGGCCGGTAGGACGCGAGTAATCTCAACTCCCATTCGTACCTGGCAGTGTTTGTAGCTGACCTGGAGCCATTCGACAGGCCTGTATACTTTCATTTTCAGTTTTCAGTCGCAACAATATGTAGCGCGTGGTGAGCGGCTGCGTGACAACATGCTTCTGGGCTGGGAGCTACGGGCTGCCTTGCTACATCAGGTATCTGTTGTTGAAGCAGTGTTTGATTCGGAGAACGTGGCTGGTAGGACGCAAGTCATCTCAACTCCCATTTGTACCTGGCAGTGTTTGTAGCTGACCTGGGGCCAGTCGACAGGCCTGTATACTTTCCCTTTCAGTTTTCAGTCGCAACAATATGTAGCGCGTGGTGAGCGGCTGCGTGACAACATGCTTCTGGGCTGGGAGCTACGGGCTGCCTTGCTACATGAGGTATCTGTTGTTGAAGCAGTGTTTGATTCGGAGAACGTGGCCGGTAGAATGCGAGTCATCTCAACTCCCATTTGCACCTGGCAGTGTTTGTAGCTGACATGGAGCCAGCCGACAAGTCTGTGTACTTTCCTTTTCATTGTTCAGTTGCAACAACATGCAGTGCGCATGAGCGGGTGCGTGGCAACATGGCGTTTCGGGATGGGATCTACGGGCTACCTTGCTACATGAGATATCTGTTGTTGAAGCAGTTGTTAAATTTGGATAACGTGTCTGCTAGTACGCGAGTCTCTTTAACCTTCCTAACATCTCAACTGTCATCGTTTGCACCTGGCAATGATTGTAGGTGACCTTGAGCCAGTCGACAGGTCCGTGTGCTTTGCATTCTTCAGTTGCAACTTGTAGCGCTCGGTGCGTCGTTGTGTGGCAACATGGCTCTTCAAGGCTGGGATCTAGGGGCTCCCGCAGATTACTGCAAGGGCTCCTTGCGACACGGGGTATCTGTTGATGTAGCAGTTGTCGATTCGGAGGACGTGACTGTTACGACGCGCGTCTTTTTTAATCTTCCTCACATCTCAACTCATAATTTGCACCTGGCAGTGATTGTAGATGACCTTGAGCCAGTCAACAAGAACGTGTGCTCTCGTTTTCATTCTTCAGTCGCAATATGTAGCGCGCGGTGGGTGGGTGTGTGGCAACATAGCCTTGCGGTGCTGGGATATACAGGCTGCCTTCCTACACGGGGTATCTGTTGTCGAAGCAGCTGTCGCTCCGGAGAACGTGCCTGTTACGACGCGAGTCTCTTAGTCTTCCCCACATCTGAACTCGTAATTTGCACCGGGCAGTGATTGTAGCGGACCTTTAGCCAGTGAACAAGTCCGTGTACTCTCGTTTTCATTCTTCAGTCGCAACATGTAGCGCGCGGTGGGTGGGTGTGTGGTCACATGGCCTTTCAGGGCAATGTTGCCATCTAGGGGCTGCCGCCGATTACAGCGAGGTCTCCTTGCTGCATGGGGTATATGTTGTTGAAGCAGTTGTCGCTTTGGAAAACGTGGCTCTTGCGAAGCGCGTCTTTTTAAATCTTCCTCTCAACTCATCATTCGGCTCGTGGCAGTGATTGTAGCCCGGCTTTAGCCAGTCGACAGCACCGTGCACTTTCCTTATGTAGCGCATGGTGGTCGGCTCTGTGAACATGACCCTTCGAAGCTGGTATCTAGGGGCTGCTGCCGATAATGGCGAGGGCATTTTTACACCATGGGCGAGGGTTTCATGCTGCATAGGGTATCTGTTCCTTGGTAGCACAGAAACTTTACGATAATATTACATTTTTATGATAAAATGTTTTTTCAATGTGCTTAAGGTCCTTTTTATCTAATGTTAATGTAATATTACATATAAATGTTAGAATAACCTTCCCCAAACATAAATAAGACATGTAAACAGCATAGATGTAACACAAATGTAACATTCTGGAAAATGATGAAACAGCCCTGCACAAGCATGCAGGCCGCCGGTTGTGCTGGCACACAACAACGCTTTGCAAGAACCAGCAATGAGGGAGACACTTCAGTTCCACACTACAGCACAACATACAACTCGTATTCGCTCACCTCCGAAGGGATATCATGGAGTCAAGCTTATATACCCATTACTAAGGTATGTCCTATGAGGGATAGTGGCGAATGGGTAGTAACCGAAGTTTTCTGACAAAATAATGGGGCTGCGCACGCAATCTATAGTGAATCTATAGTGAGTACTGAGATGTGGTTGCAAAGTATTGCTAGTTGAAAAACATCTTTACTGTAAAAACAGTGGAAGAAGTTTTAGAAATCAGTGCTCAGAATTTATTTGTAATGTTGTTTGATAGTTAGGATTCTAACATTACTGTAACGTTTCGAAGTCTATATTCAAGCAATGTTTTTATAGAGCGTTAGAATAGCGTTTCTATATTACACACAATGTTATATGTTAATTTTTAACGTTAAGTAACATTGCAATGGAACATGTAACGTTACTGCAACTTGCATAACATTTTTATAACACTATTCTAATGTTCGGTGCTACCTAGGTTGTTGAAGCAGTTGTTGCTCCGGAGAACATATGACAGTGCTGAGGGCTGACAAGAATTATCTGCAGAGGTTGATGGGCATCTCTAGTACAGGTGGAGATAGGTCTTCAGTTTGTTGAGGGGAAATGGGCAGTCATGTCTTTTAATGATCAGGGCGTTGAGCACAGGATACAGGAGGTCAACCTAGAGGTAGTGAATAAGTACAAATATCTTGTGGTGTGGATAAATAATGTTGCTTAGTATCTAACTGAGCGTGAAAAATATGCAACAGGTAGGAGGAATGCAGCTCCTGAAAAATAGGGCCTTACATTATGTGCAGTGTGGTAAGAGGGATCTGGAAAGGGGTGCTGGTTCCTAGTTTGACTTTCGGCAATGCGGTCCAGTGCATGTGAAAAGGGGTTCAAGTAAGGTTAGAAATGAAGCAGCGTGGGGTAGGTAGGCTTTCTCTGAAAGCTCGAGCAATACACTAAATCGGGGTACAAGGCGACAATGGGATGGACATCATTCGAGAGCAGAGAAGCTAGCAGTAGGACAGAATTTGAGGAGCGATTGAGAGAAATTGGGAAAAGGTAGTGGGCCAGCAAAGTTATCAGTTATTTCTAGATGGGGAATGTGACTCAGAATGGAGGAAGCGGGCTAGAAAAATGAAAGAAAATATCTGGACAGCAGCTGGGATGCAAATCAGGAAATGTCGGTTAAGAAAAAGAGAAAAGAAACAGATAGGGGTCTCTAGAAAACAAGGCTGCAGGCAAAATCGGCACTGGGGGCATACAGAATGTTTAAGTAGGAAATCGTCAAAAAAAATATTGACGCGCAGCTTTGGAACGTTTATTTGTTCTTGTTTAACGCCACCGTTACGCGGCTTTATTGCATTATTTTTCATGCAAGACGCGGTCACATCTCGCTGGATCGCAGCCAGGCTTAAATGATCTAAGGTCTTCCAGCCTGTTCGGTTATTTTGTACACTATATCTTGTAAGTTCGTGGTCGGCTTTAAATTGTGCACGGCCGAGAGTGACGGGACCGCCGAGCGCGTTTGCTGCTACGCCACCGCCGAGTCATTCTAGGCGCAAGTCAGCCTAATAGTTTCAACAATGCTGATTCTTGGGCTAGTTGGTGCTGTTCACTCATAGTTTCGTTTGGAAAGCCTTTTCGCTCTCTTCCTGCACTCCGGACTGCAGTCACCGCTGCGGGACATCTGGTGTAGGTGCTGTCCTGCTATGCCCTCCACGATGGAACCTGGCGCACTGTCAACGCCCGTCGTTCTTGTCCAGCCCCGTGAGCCACCGACTTTCCATGGAGAACCGCACGAAGATGTAGAATATTGGCCGGACGTGTACAACCGCGTGGCAGCGCTGAACGGCAGCGGCAAGCTTCGTAACGTTTATTCCGCATTGGACGGCCCTGCCGGAACGTGGTTTGAAAACCACAAACCTTCCCTCACGATCTAGGTGGCCTTCAAGAAGCAGCTACTGGGAACGCTCACTAGCGTCGTAAAAAAAGAACAGCGGAGGTTCTGCTGCACACAAATTCAACACCCAAACGAGACCCTGACTGCGTATGTGGAAGAAATGAAATGCCTTTTCAGGCGCGCCAACCATTACATAATTAATAATAATAATAGTAATAATATATTTTATTCACTTCAATTCGTAAGTACATGCGCCAGCCCGCGTAATCGTTATCGCTCGTGTGCGTGGCTGGGCAGCCGGGGTGTGAAGTACTGCCTCGATGGAAAGAAACGCGAACAACCCGGCGCCAACATGCTCCGCTGTTTCAATTTCTTCTCACCGCGCTTTTACTTCGGTGATAGCAAAATGTCCCTATATTCGTCCATGATATACATTCTAGGATGACTCTAACGTCTTTTTCGTACCGCCCAGGTAAAGCGCGATGAAAATAAATTCCTAGAGCGGGGCGTGTTGGCGCCGGGTTCGCGTTTCTTTCCATCGAGGTAGTACATGACTCGGCAGTGAATTAAATGCAAAAACAAAAAGAGCATGAACCAGATACATACTCAGAAATTGCTTCCGCGATGGAAGGCGAACACATGTACTAAAAACATGAAGTGCAAGAAAGTATTCCACCGTTATCACTTTTATACACGAAATGACAATGCTGAGAACATGGGAAAAAGTAATAAAAATTTGTCACTCAATATTATTATTCACCTACGATCGAAGATACCTGTTAAGTTGGTTGAATGCATTAATGTTCGGGACGGTTTGTATCTTATTGAAGTAATAAGGAGCATAATGGTTGCGGTTTTTTTCCGTAATTAGTGAAGATGCGGGGTATGACGTATTTTTCCGACTGACGGAGACCCTGTACTTTAATGTCGGTTTTAAAGGAGCTGAGGAAGAAATGTTTGCGCGATATATCAAAAATAAATTGCTTGTGTACACGTAGCATCCCAAAATGTTCTGTACTAGCTATTACTGCTTTATCATGATAGTTGGTTCCGTAAACGAGATTAGTTGCAATTCTGTACAGCATGCGGCTTAGTACGTTTACCTCATAATGATGCGGTGCCGTAAATTGTTATTTCATGTCGCAATATGGACTCTCCTAACCCTTTATAAACCATTTTTCTAACCAACACATAGCAAATAGATCATAGGGCATACATATAAACACAAACCAGGCGCAAACGTTTGGCTAGCTCTTGAGTATATGGAAGCTCCATGACAGGGTTTCGTCATATGTCATCCCAAGATGCTTGAAGCTCGATTTATAATCCAAAGGAGGACATGTGCAGCATGTACAGATCCTATCATGCATATATATATATATATATATATATATATATATATATATATATATATATATATATATATATATATATATATATATATATATTAGAGCATGTTCAAAGTTGTTGGTATGGGCTATGAAAACATAGAAGGTAGGTTTTGTAGCGATAGCTACATTATGGTAGCATTTCGAGCCTTCAGCGTGGTTGGTCACGTGGTGCGGAGAAGCTGCCGGCGGCGCGGCGCCGTGGCTGATCACGTGTTTCGTCACGTGGCCAAGTTCCACTCGGCCAGCTGTAGCTATTGCAACACTCCAGGTTTAACCAGAGCTAAACCACCGCCAATTTTTTTAGATATTAGTATAAACCTGATTAGCATTGAACCATCCTATCAAAAAATGAACATCCCGTTGCATCCTGCCGGATGCTCCTCCACAAGTTTCACTTGGTATCACCAGAGCAGTGTCATCTGGATATAAAAAACGTGCGAGTTTAAAGGAAGATGGGTCATATCATTGACGTAAATATTAAATAATAAGGGTCCTAAAACTGATCCCTGAGGAACACCCGTTGAAACGTGTAACACTGTAGTCTGCCCATCTGCGGCTGCAGTCTGCACTTCCCCATCGCTCGTCGTGAGCAGACAGGCCAGACTCCCATTTGTGGCCTCGTCCACAACCGCCGAGCTGGCCGCCATTCACTTGGCGGCTGATATCTTGGGCGAACGCCCTAGGGTCAAGGAGGCAGCCATCTATACTGACTTCAGGGCAGCACTCCAGCTCCTCCAGAGGCCCTTCAAGCCCCCCCCCCCCCTCCCATCGCCCGCAGGCTGTCTTGGCGGCATGACGCACTTTGCACCAGGGGAACCCGCATCCGTCTGACCTGGGTCCCGGCCCATGTTGGAATCCAGGGCAACGAAGATGCCGACTCCCTGGCCAAAGCTGCACACTCCCCTGGAACTCCTCTCTCCAGGAACTTCTGCCCCTTGGACCTGGCAAGTAGCATAGTGAATCGCCACCTCCTCCTCGACCACCCAGATGCCATGGTGGCTAATGGCCATCCTCCACACCCTCTCCCATCTGTTGGCTTGGACTGCAAAGAGTGCAGCCTCCTCCTGAGACTCGGGGTAGGCTGCGCCAACACCGGCTTCCGCCTTGGCCTCTCCGCCTCCCCTGGGTGCACCCTCTGCAATTACCCAGAGGAGACAGCCCAGCACTCCTATGCGAGTGCCCTGCCTTTGTTCCCGCAAGGACAATCATGGAGGCGGGCTATCGCTCCTTGGGCCTCCCCTGCTGTTCAGTGGATCACCTTCTCTTCCCCGGCGGCCACCATCCTGCCAAGGCCTTCCGGCACCTCTCCTTCCTGGAGGCCACCGGCCTCTCCGGCCGCCTCTAGGCCCAAGGGGGCAGCACATGTCACCTGACATGATCATTGCGACTGCACGCCTACTCTCTCTTTTAAATCTTTTTCCCCCTCCCCTCCTCCTTCTACGACACGCCGGCAGTGGGCGTGGAGGCTAGCCCTCCAGTAGACAAGCCCGCGTCTTCCTACTTTTCATCCTTTCTTCAACCACAGAAGAAGAAGGCCGTAATATACGATTCACCTGTTCGAACACATTGATCTCGATCAGTAAAATAGCTATTAAAAAACGACGTCTAAGGACCTCTGAAGCCAAAGTGATAGAGTTTAGCTAATAATAAATTGCGGTTAATATTATCAAACGCTTTTTGCAAATCATTAAAAAGTGTAGGGACAATGTTATTTTTATCTATTTCTTTACAGATTAAATCATGAAAACCTTCTAGTACACTTGTGGTACTTTTGCCTTTGCGGAAACCATACTGAGCGGCATTTAGTGGATGGTACTTATCACAAAAGGACGTCGTACTGGCATGTACAATTTTCTCCGAGATGCAAGCGATGGCGGACAAGATTGAAATTGGCCTGTAATTATTAACAGCTCTTTTCGAGCCTTTTTTGTGCAATGGTCCTATTAAACTTATTTTAATGTACCTATGAATGTGTCCGGTTGTGAAAGTTCTGTTTATAATATGAAGTAATATGTTTTTAAATCTGTCAAAATGCACTACGAGATCCCTCATTCTAACACCATCATACCCTGGCGATTTTGTGATTGACATTGTTTTCAATACGTCCCATAATTATAGCTCAGTAACAGTAGGCATGTAAGCTAAATGGATGTTCGAAGTAGCAGCAGTAACTTTCCTCATTGACGTTCCCTGTTTGCACAACAAGCAAACAGATTCTACAAATTGCTTATTGAAAGAAGCTCACTTTTCTGATGCGTGGCGTAATGGAGGAACTGTTCGCCGGCCTGATACGGAATCCTCCAGAAACGGCCGTCGCCGAATCGGTGGTGGAAGCTTCTACCATCGAGAAGACCTGTCAGTACAATCGACCACTTCAATTGCTGTCGACAGGCCCCTTTGATGATACACCTGCAAGCGGGATAACCTGCGGTATCTAATGCGCAAAATCGTTCGGGAAGAACTGCGCTGACTGCTGCCATCGCCAACGCAGCAGTGTTGGGTGGCTTCGCTCACGGACGTCACCCTGAAGAAGTGCAACATGCGCTTGGCTCCCCGTCGTCGCTGACACAAACGGAAGCGGAAGCCGTGACCTACGCCGCCGCATTGCTCCGTCCTGTGCCCCGACGAGACCCCCCTCTTTGACGGTAACCAGCTCTCCGAGAACGACGCTCCCTAGCTCCCGCATGCCCACCTTACGTGCGACACAACGGCTATAGGAAATAGGACGAGTGGAGGGCTCCCGACAACCGCCCACTGCGTTTCTACTGTGGTTAGGCCTGCTTCTATACTGAGTGTCGGCATCGCAAGAGGCATCGCCCATTTCGGCTATGACCAAGCTCAAATGCTTCTGACGAAATTAAGCGAAGAATACCGGCACGTCAACAAAGGAATGACGATCGCTTTCTTAGACGGACTATCCGAGACTCACGACGCCTTCGCCTTCTTTGATAAAATCCCAGAAGGTTCACCTAAGGAACATCTCAAGCCCGTTTCCGATATGAACCAGCCCTGCCCCGGAGACGAGACCGATACTCAGTCTGCTTCGAAGCTCCGGCGAGTGCTCCTCGTTATCACCTAAGGGCCGACAAACGCCGATTTCCAGTCTATATTGTAACCGGCCTGCTCACCCAGGCTCTCCGCCAAAGCCCCTAGCGTGTGCCTCCCCAAGAGCGAGAATTGCCATCCAGGAGCAAATGAAAGAAACGCTTCGCGACATCATCCAGCCATTGAAGAGCCCCTGGGCAGCACCGGTCGTCCTTGTGATGAAGAACGGTAATCTCCAGTTCTGCGTCGATTGCCGTCGATTGAACAATGTGAAGAAAAATGTTGCGACGAAGTAGAAGACGACGAAATATGCAGTGGAGCGAGCAGGAGTGCTCGCGCCAGGCCGTCCGCCATTCAAATCTTTCTGTAGCCATCTGTCATCTCATTCATCAGCTTACCGTCACGTAACATTTAGTGTGGGGTGCAGGGCCCTTCATCGCCATCCTGGTCCCGGAGCGTCAGCGTCCTGCGCCTGCCGGGATCATCGACTATAGGTACCTGGTCCGTCCCGCCCGACTGTGTCCCAGCCCGCCAGACCTGAACCGACCTCACCGCTCACCCGAGCCCTGTCCCCCGCCCGGACCGCAATATACGACGAAATGACGTTTCCGCGACCAGAATGACCCGACCGACCCGAGACGCTGCCCACACGTGAGGGCACCGCCCCCTGCACCTGTCTTTCGGTGCGTCCAAGGACCTCGCTCGTCGGCTCCTGGCAACCTGCGGCCCGCATGCTTCGTGGACCGGGACTCAGTTGCCGATCGTCTCATCTACTGCGGCAGCAAGCGCTAACCTGCTTCTTCTGTCATCATCATCATCATCAGTCTTACTACACCCACTGCAGGGCGAAGGCCTCTCCCATGTCTCTCCAATTAACCCTGTCCTTTTCCAGCAGCTTCCACCCTTTGCCTGCAAACTTCCTAATCTCATCCGCCCACCTTACCTTCTGCCGCCCCTGCTACGTTTACTTTCTCTTGGAATCAACTCCGTTACCATTAAAGAAACTATGCAATGAATAAAAAGAGTCGCTTGTAAATGTTTTCAATGCATAGAAATGATGCTAAGAAGCATTCACACCAAGTATGAGTCTTCGGAACTGAGCCGGCAATTTATTAATAATTTTTAAAGACCATGTTTTTAAAATTCGCGGGCCGATTGGTGTACTCGTAGTAACCGATATTGAAAGTAAAATCGTGAAAAAAGACGTCATTGTAGCCATGACGTCGCCAGGCCACCACACGCTCTCATTCGCGGGAGCCACGGCAGCCACGACGTCACGACCACAGTTCCGGTAGCCGTGAAAATCGTCTGCTTGTGCCGCCGCGCGACGCTTTCGGGCAAGCGCGGGCCAGGGCATTGCCTTCGCGCATATGGTTTCAATTTTCCTCTGCCGTCTCCTGTCGGGAGTTCCGAAGCCACTCGCAGTGGCTCGCCGAGTCGCTACTGTCGTCGCTGGCGTTCAGCCAGTATGGCGTGAACGCGTAGGGCTCTATGCCCATAGCGGCCGTAAGAGCGAGCAGTCGCGCCTTGAGGTCCGGGTCCATTACTGCTAACTACAACAGACGAAAAGCAAAGAAACCCGACGTGCGCCGCAGTCACGCCGCCGACGCTGCTGCTGGTGTGCTAGGAGCGACAACCGGAAGTTGCAAAAGGAACGTCAGCGGATGGCGTATTCATGGGCGGGGCCCAGTGCCAGAGCTGTTTTCTTTATTTTTGTCTACTGCCCCGCATGTACGAGTGAGGGGGGGGGGAGAAGAGGAGCGTAACTTTTAATAGTCTATATTGCCGCGATAAGAAGATGGGATGGAAGGGGGGAGTAATGCCGCGAAGCTTGCTTTTTGTCTGATCTTCTTATCGCGGCAGGCACGCCGCATTATCAATTTTCTGGGACGCGAGACGCGACCAGAGTTATCTCGATTTTTCCTAGCCTCGCGCAAGTGTGCCTACTATGTTCTGGAACTTTCCTTGCCGCCTTTAAAATCGAGCACGGCTAAGAGCGGCGGGCATTCTGTTAGTCGACGACCGCCGAGCACGTTCGCTGCTATCGCCGCCGCTGAGTTTTCAGAGCTGTTCTTAGTGGGCGTAAGCCAGCCTATTAAAGTATTCTCTTACGAGCTGCTCTGTGTGTTCCTCAAGACCGGACCCCAGTCGGTGCTACGTGACCCCGGCGGAGTTCCCGTCACCACCTCGTGACATCTGGTGGAGGTGCGGGGTACATGCACCCAACCCAACCTGGAAGATCCACCGTAGAGAACGAGAGCCAAGAAGATCCCGAGGTACAACACAGCCGCCGTCTTCAAGGCCTGCAAGCTCAGGACGGATTACTACGGATCCTACTCGACAACGACAACAAGCTCCAGCGCCCACCATGACCGAGCCAGCGACGTCCACCCCTGTCATGCTCCACCAGCCACGGGTGCCTCCAACCTTCCACGGCTACCCTGGCGACGACCCGGAAGATTGGATAGACAACTTTGAGCGCGTGGCTATATTTAACAGGTGGGAAGATGACATGAAGCTCCGCTATGTTTTCTTTTCGCTTGACGGTCCTGCAAGAACGTGGTACGAAAACCACGAGACTACCTTGAAGACCTGGAAATTATTCAAGTCTGAAGTCGTGAAGGCGTTTACCAACATTCTCCGGAAGGAAAAGGCGCAGATGCTGCTGGACTCACGGATGCAGCACCCAAACGAAACTGTCAGCATGTACGTCGAAGAAATGCAGCGTCTTTTCCGCCGAGCTGACCCGAATATGACGGAGGAGAAGAAAACCGGATATCTAATGCGGGCGTAAAGGAGTCTCTTTTCGCTGGCCTCGTACGAAATCCGCCCAAGACTGTCGCCGAATTCGCCAAAGAAGCGTCAACGATTGAGAAGACCCTGGACACCCGCACAAGGCAGTACAACCGACCACCGCAGGTCTGCTCCAGCTTTCCGGATACGACGACTACAACCAGCGACTTGCGGGAGATCATCCGTGAAATCGCCCGCGAAGAACTACGCCGGCTGCTGCCATCATCTTCACAACCTCAAGTAGCGAGCCTGACGGAAGTCGTCCGTGAAGAAGTGCGGCATGCGCTTGGCTCCCCTTCTGCGACGACTGAACCTCAAGCTCCAGCCATGAGTTACGTCGCTGCAGTACGCAAGCCCGCGCCTCGACGTGCCACCCCAAGCCCTATTCGACGTGAGCCAGCAGTGCTGGACCGCCGCCCTCCGGGCCCCGCCCACCCGACCTACGAACAACGTTCGGGTCCAAGGAAATGCGACACCTGGAGAACCCGTGACAACCGTCCGCTGTGCTTCCACTGCGGTGAAGCCGGTCACGTCCTGCGTCACTGCCCGTTCCGACGCATCGGTCTTCGCGGATTCGCCGTTGACGCACCACGACCACGCTTCGGCCAACATCCACAAGAAATCGACGACTACCTGCGCCGCGACGAATACGTGTCGAGCCGATTTTCCCGCTCACCCTCGCCGCGAGCCTCGCGCTTCACGTCGCCCTGCCACAGCTACGCAGCGGCTGTGCGAGGAAGGTCTCCCAGCCCCCGTAGGGGAAACTGAAAACAGCAACCTTAGGAGGTGAGGCTGCTTCCCGGCAAAAAAACAAAGACCCTCCAACGACGAGAACTCACGGCGACGCCGCACCGACGACGACACGACGCAACTTAGAGACCCCCAGGCCACCGACATCGACAAGCCCCTGCAGCCGCAGTCGCAATCACCGACCAAGCCGTGACCCGACGCCGAAAGTTACGTGCAACGCAAGAGCAAGGACTTCCGGTCTAGAGGTGACTGTCGACGGCCGAAACGTTACTGCTCTAATCGACACGGGAGCTGACTATTCCGTGCTGAGTGGTTCCTTCGCCGACCGGATCAAGAAAGTGACGACGACTTGGGATGGCCCGCAGATACGCACACCAGGCGGACACCTCATCACGCCATCAGGAAGGTGCACTGCGAGACTGACTGTCAACGGACACACATATCCGACAGTATTCGTCGTACTTCAGAAATGTTCCCGTGACGTCATTCTGGGGATGGACTTCTTGACACAGCGCCGCGCAGTCATCGACCTCAAGTCCAAGTCCATCACGCTTCCGACGGACGAAGCTTTACCTCCGAAAACGACCCCAGAGCAGTCAAAGGCCCTCAGTGTTCTCGATGAAGAACTAACCATCCCACCCCGGTCCAGCGTCATCGTCCCCGTCTGTGCAAGAAATTTCGAAGACGCAGAAGGCATCATCGAGGGAAACACGCAGTTGCTCTTAGACAGACGACTTGGCGTCGCAAGAGGCATCGCTCATTTGCGGCATGGAAAAGCCGAAGTACTGGTCACGAACTTCAGCGAAGAATACCGACACCTCAACAGAGGCACTACAATTGCGTTCTTGGACGAAGCAACTGATTTACTGGACGCCTTCATCATCTCCGACGAACCTGCAAATGACAGCCTAAAGCAAGACCATGCTCCCACGTTCGCCATCAACCCAGCATTACCCCGGGAACGACAAGAGAAAATCACCCTTCTTCAAAGTTACAGCGAATGTTTCGCCTCGTCATCAAAGGTGCGACAAACGACGATAGCCAAACATCGAATTATAACCGACGAACACACCAGACCTCTCCGCCAAAGCCCTTACCGTGTATCGCCGCGAGAACGACAGGCCATCCGGGACCAAGTAGAGGAAATGCTTCGCGACGACGTCATCCAACCTTCGAAGAGCCCATGGGCGGCACCGGTCGTTCTAGTGAGAAAGAAAGACGGTGCTCTTCGATTCTGCGTCGATTATCGGCGTCTGAACAAGATTACGAAAAAAGACGTCTACCCCCTCCCGAGGATCGACGACACTCTGGACAGGCTCTGCCACGCCAAGTATTTCTCGTCGATGGATCTCAAGAGTGGATATTGGCAGATTGAAGTCGACGAAAGAGACCGGGAAAAGACTGCCTTCATCACACCGGACGGACTGTACGAGTTCAAAGTCATGCCATTTGGGCTTTGCTCCGCACCCGCAACTTTCCAAAGGGTAATGGACACAGTGTTGGCAGGCCTCAAGTGGCAAACCTGTCTCGTCTATCTAGACGACGTTGTAGTCTTCGCAGCGAGCTTCGAGGAACACCTCCGGAGGCTGAAGGCAGTACTCGACGCAATCAAGTTATCCGACTTACCCTGAAGCCTGAAAAGTGCCGGTTTGCCTACCACGAACTATTGTTTCTCGGCCACATCATCAGCAAGGACGGCGTGCGCCCCGACCCGCAGAAGACAGCCGCCATTGCCAATTTCCCGCAGCCTCATGACAAGAAGGCGGTCCGCAGATTTCTGGGATTGTGTGCTTATTACAGACGCTTTGTGAGGAATTTTTCGCGCGTCGCGGAACCTCTGACCAAGCTCTCCAAGGCAGACGTACCATTCACATAGAATTCGGCACAAGCGGAAGCCTTCAACGAACTTCAGCGTCTCCTGCAGTCTCCACCGGTGCTAGGGCACTTTGACGAAAACGCCGAGACAGAAATCCATACCGACGCAAGCAGCTTTGGTCTAGGCGCCGTGCTCGTCCAGAAAAACGAAGGAGTCGAAAACGTAATAGCATATGCAAGTCGTTCATTGTCGAAAGCAGAAGCGAACTATTCGACCACTGAAAAGGAGTGCCTTGCGATCGTCTGGGCTACATCGAAGTTCCGTCCCTACTTGTATGGACGCCCGTTCAAGGTTGTGAGCGACCACCATGCATTGTGCTGGCTGGCTAACTTGAAGGATCCGTCTGGCCGTCTCGCTCGATGGAGCTTGCGCCTCCAAGAATTCGACGTCACGGTGGTCTACAAGTCTGGGCGAAAGCACTCCGACGCTGACTGCCTGTCACGAGCCCCTGTCGACACGCCGCCAAAAGACGATGACGACGATGCTTTCCTTGGACTGCTAAGTTCCAGCGACTTCGCACGACAGCAGCAATCTGATCCTGACCTACAGCGCCTGCACGAGTATCTTGAGGGGAAGTCTCCTTCACCTCCTGCCCTCTTCAGGCGTGGACTATCGTCCTACTGTCTGCAACAGGGAATCGTCGTGAAGAAGAATTTCTCACCGAACAAGGCCGCCTACCTTCTAGTCGTCCCGAAGAGCCTTCGGGAGGAAATTCTGCAGGCTTCGCATGATGAACCAATGGCTGGCCACCTCGAGTTTACTCGCACCCTCCGCCGAATCCAAGAGAGATATTACTGGCCTCGTCTATCCTCCGACGTCGCGCACTACGTTAAGAGTTGTCGTGAATGCCAACGCCGGAAAACGCCACCGAAAAGACCAGCAGGGTTCCTGCAGCCGATTCGACCGCCATCAAGACCTTTCCAGGAGGTCGGTATGGACCTACTTGGCCCCTTCCCAACATCAACGACGGGCAACATGTGGATTATTGTGGCGACCGATTATCTCACCAGGTACGCCGAAGCAAAGGCCCTCCCGAACGGCACAGCAGCAGAAGTCGCCAAATTCTTCGTCGAATCCATTCTTTCACGACACGGCGCCCCCGAAATACTGATAACAGACAAAAAGTATGGTGGGGCAGCCAGAAAAAGAATGTAAACCAATAAGCCCCTGCCTGTGCCACTAAGTATAACAGGCTTAAAAAAGTGCCATCAGCGTTCACGGCGGAGCTAACCAAGGCCATTTTGCAGCACAGCCATACAAGTCACCGGAGAACAACTGCGTACCATCCGCAGACAAACGGGCTTACAGAACGCCTCAACAAGACCATCGCCGATATGCTTTCTATGTACGTAGACGCAGAACACAAGACATGGGACGTCATTCTTCCCTATGTGGTGTTCGCCTACAACACCGCTGTGCAAGAGACCACCCAAATGACACCATTTAGTCTCGTCCACGGGAGGGAGGCCACGACCACACTCGACGCCATGCTGCCCGACGTTACCGACGAAAGTAACCTCGACGTCGCCGCCTACCTGCAGCGCGCAGAACAAGCTCGACGACTTGCCCGTGAGAGAATACAAGACCAGCAGCGCACCGACGCCCGACGCTACAATCTTCGAAGACGCGCAGTGCAATACAAGCCAGGCGATAGAGTTTGGGTTTGGACGCCGATTCGCCGCCGCGGACTGAGTGAAAAACTTCTGCGCCGCTATTTCGGCCCGTACAGGATTCTTCGCAGACTGGGTAATCTGGACTATGAAGTCTTCCCTGACGGAGTTACAGCATCCCAGAGACGCCGCACACGCTCAGAAGTTGTCCACGTCGCCCGTCTGAAGCCTTACTATTCGCGCTAATGACTCTTTGTGTTTACATTATGAGTATTTATTTTGTATGCTCTGTATCTTTATGTCCGTTATCCCTGTTTTTAAGCATCGGGTCGATGCTTCTTTAAGGGGGGAGTAATGCCGCGAAGCTTGCTTTTTGTCTGATCTTCTTATCGCGGCAGGCACGCCGCATTATCAATTTTCTGGGACGCGAGACGCGACCAGAGTTATCTCGATTTTTCCTAGCCTCGCGCAAGTGTGCCTACTATATTCTGGAACTTTCCTTGCCGCCTTTAAAATCGAGCACGGCTAAGAGCGGCGGGCATTCTGTTAGTCGACGACCGCCGAGCACGTTCGCTGCTATCGCCGCCGCTGAGTTTTCAGAGCTGTTCTTAGTGGGCGTAAGCCAGCCTATTAAAGTATTCTCTTACGAGCTGCTCTGTGCCTTCCTCAAGACCGGACCCCAGTCGGTGCTACGTGACCCCGGCGGAGTTCCCGTCACCACCTCGTGACAATATCTTCGGTGTTATTGATACTAGCTTAAAAATTTTTACGTTGGGGCGACGAGTGATGAAATGCCTATCTCTCGTCTACTTTACGTAATCTCAATTAATTTATTGCATATTCCCTTTAAGGACCAGCGGTTATCTTGCCTTCGCTTTGCATGTCCTGCCCAAGCCCATTTCTTCCTCTTGATTTCGACTAGGATGTTATTAACCGGCGTTTTTGCTCTCACCCACTCTGCCCGCTTCAGGTCTCTTAACGTTACACCTATCATTTTTCTTTCCATGGCTCACTGCGTTGTCCTTAACTTAAGTTGAACTCTTTTCGTTAGCCTCCACGTTTCTGCCCGTAGGTGAGTATCGGTAAGATACAGCTGGTGTAAACTTTTCTCTTGAGGGATATTGGTAAAATCATGATCTAAGAGAACCTGCCATATGCGCTCCACCCCATTCTTATCCTTGTAGTTATTTCCCTGTCATGATCCGGATCAGCTGTCACTATCTGCCCTAAGTAGACGAATTCCTTTACCACTTCTGGGCTCTCACTGCCAATTGTGAACTGCTGTGACCTTGCTAGACTGTTGAACATTACCCTGGTTACCTTGATAACCAAGGTAACCAAGGCTTCTTCTGTATTCAACCATTTTTCAAGCCCCGTCGTCATCTACAGCATGTCATCTTCACTGCCACTATAGTGCATAGAATATACTGCCGCTCTTCTTGTTCGTGATCGGGACGATCCCCCGGTGGTCCCGCGGGTAGTGTGCCGAAGTAGAAGAGGACGAAGTGTGCAGTGGAGCGAGCAGGAGTGCTCGCGCCAGGCCGTCCGCCATTCAAATCTTTCTGTAGCCATTTGTCATCTCATTCATCAGCTTGCCGTCACGTAACAATATGTTTAACCCCTTCCTCGTATCGACGATACCCTAGACCGCATATGCGACGCCAGATACTTCTGGTCCATGGACTTAAAAGAGCGGATACTGGCAGATCGAGGTCGATGAAACAGAACGTGAGAATACCGCCTTCATCACGTCCGACGGCCTATACGAGTTTAAGGTAATGCCATTTTGGACTTTGTTCTACTGTAGCAACGTTCCAGCGTCTAATGGACACAGTATTGGCGGGTCTCAAGAGGCAGATTTGTCTTGTATACTTAGATGATGTCGTAGTTTCTCATCGACCTTTGACAATCATATTAAAAGGCTGCGAACCGTGCTTGAGGCAATCAAGTCATCAGGGCTGACCCTGAAGCCAGAGAAGTGCCCTTTCGCTTACAGGAAGCTAGGGAACATCGTTAGCAACGAGAGAATCCAACCGGATCCGTAGAAGACCGCCGCTATCGCTCAGCTTCCACAGCCGACCGATGAGAAAGCTGGGCGCTGATCCCTGTATCTTTGGGCGTATTACCGACGTGGTGTAAAGGCCTAATTTTCTCGCGTCACCGGACCCTTGACACAGCTAACGATGTCGGATGTGCCATTCAAATGGGAAGCTCCTCAACATGAAGAATTCCAGGAACTTAAGCGCTGATTGCAGCCGCCGCCCATCCTTGGACACTTCGACACAAGCATCGTGGGGCTAAGCGCCGTACTCGTCAAGAAGCAGAAAGAACGCGGAAGACGATTAGCCTGCGCCAGCATGTCTTTACCAAAGGTAGAAGCGAATTATTACACGACATAGGAGTGCCTTGCGATAGTATGAAAAATTGTTTTTTTGTGGAGTGGAAATGACGCAGTAACTGTCTCACTTATCTCGCTGGACACCCAAACAGCGCCGTAAGGAAAGTGGTAAAGTAGAAAGTGAAAGAAGAAAGGAAGTGTGGGCCGCATCGAAATTCCGCCTGTACTTGAGCGGCAGGCCTTTTAAAGTTGTGATCACTATCACGCGCTATGCTGGCTAGCCAACTCGAAGGACGTGTCTGACTTCCTCGCTCGATGGATGATGCGGCACGAATTATAACATTACAGGCAAAGACGCTATCGCTGTGAGCGCGGTGAGCATCTCCCGCAGGGTAGCGGCTACGGTGGTCACGGACCGAGTGGAAGAGGCCGAAGAGGCTGCAATACCACTAGGGATCGTTCAGGAAGGCACCGGCACAATTCTCAGTGATCCCAAAACGGCCCTTCGCAACCTCGCGACGGGACGTATCTCCGCCACTGCATACAAGATTATTCGTGCGATGCCAAAAGATAGGAAGGAAGTGGATCTGGTATGGGTCCCGGCCCACGCGGGCGTTCCAATGAACGAGGCCGCTCACCAGTACGCTCGAGGTTTTTTCAGCCAAGCCGGTGAGGGGATCGCGGACCCGAATGTCCTCAGGGGCGAGACGCTAATTAAATATCAGCCCATAACCAATTATTACAGGGAGCTTATAGCGAGCCTGCCTCCTCCGCACGTTTAACTCAGCCGCGAACAGGCTACCACGTGGAGGCGGCTGCAAACGCGGTCGTAGCCGAACCCGTGGACGTATTCCAACATCTTTCCTGATTTGGTAAATCCGTATTGTCAGCTGTGCGACGAGCCTGCCACCTTAGGCCACATAATCTGGGACGGCATGGAGGATCCGCCTCCAGCAGATTTAGTCACATCGCCGACGCTTGAAAAATGGGAAGCTGTTCTCGCCAGCCCGGACCCGGACGTTCAGTCCCGGGCCACGGCAAGAGCGCAGGAGGTCGCTGACACATTTTAACTGCCGGCCGCCTTGAGCGGCTGAAGTGACCCAAGAATATCACTATATTCCTGACCATAAAGCTCTCTCTCTCTCTCTCTCTCTCTCGCTCGCTCAATGGAGCTTACGACTCCAAGAGTTGGACGTGACCATTCGTTTACAAGTCCGGACGCAAGCACTCTGACGCCGATTGCCTGCCACGAGTCCCTGTAGATGCACCCTCGCAGAACTACGATGTCGACGCCTTCTCAGAACCTAACAGCTGGAGCTCATGCACAGCACCAGCGCTCGTATTACGGCCTCCAACGCCTTATCGAGTACTTGGAAGGCAAGGTTCCTTCACCTCCAGCCTCGTTAAAGGCGGGCGGACTTCGTTCCGCCTACAAAATGGTATCCTCGTGAAGAACTTTGCACCGAACAAAACCGCTTACCTCCTAGAAGAAAGTGCCGATTGTACACCCAGGGCCACCGGAAAGCGGCAATTTGGAACAGGCAGCGCTCAACCGTGCGACCGCGAGGGGCAGCAGGAACGCCGACGACTGTGTACGGTCGACATCATCAGAGCAGATCGGCTGAGTGAGAGCGATCGATGTTCAGATGTGTCAGAGACACACGCTTCCAACCTCCTAGTTATACCTGCAAGTCTTCGCGTCGAAGTTGTGCAGTAGAAATAAAGCCAGCGCAAAGGACGTAGTCACAGAACAGGAACACAGAACGACGCTGGACTACCGACCTGTGTTCCTGTTGTGTCTGCGTCCTTTGCACTGGTTTTCTTTTACAATCATGTACCGACACGCCCAGCTCTCCACTCTACTGAAGTTGTGCAGACTTCGCACAGTGAGCCAACAGCCGGACATATCGGGTTTTCTCCCACCTTTTACCGCATCCAAGACAAGTATTTCTGACCCCGACTGTCTGCCGTTGTTGCAGGCTATATTAAAACCTACCGATATTGTTAACAAAGAAAGAAACCTCCACCCGACCAGCCGGATTCCTCAACCCGATCGAACCTCCGTACAGGCCCCTCCAGCAGCTCAGCACGGATCTGCTTGGCCCTTTCCCGAAGTCAGCATCTGAAAACAAGTGGATCAGTATAGCGACCGATTACCTTACGCGCTACGCTGAGGCAGAAGCCCTGCCCAACGGAACAGCAGCAGAAGTAACCAAATTTTTCGTAGAATGCATCCTTCTGCGACACGGCGCCCCCGATGTGCTCATCACGGACAGATAAAAAGCATTCACAGCGGAGCTGACGCAAGCCATCCTGCGCTACAGCCAAACCACCGGAGAACGACTGCGTATACCATCCGCAGACCAACGGTCTTCCGGAGCGCTTGGAATAATTGCACGTATGTCGACGCCGAACACAAGTCTTGGGACGTCGTTTTGCCGTACGTGGTCTTCGCCTTCAACACCGCGGTGCAAGAGACCAGCGGCCTTCTAGACTCGCTATGGCAGGGAGGCCACAACCACACTCGACGCCATGCTGCTTCACGTTACCGGAGAGGAAACATTGACGTCGGCGCCTACCTTCAGCGTGCAGAAGAAGCCCGACGACTTGCGCGATTACGGATCAAAGACCAGCAGCGTACCAAATTCACCTTTATTTTCAACATTTCACAATGTTGACGGTCTTCCAGGCAAAAAGCTGTGGGGACAGCTTGACAAGACCTGAAAGCCAGCGGCAGGCAACATTGACAGTAGTAAAAAAAAAAGTTCTACATGTACTGCTATTTCGAAAAAGACACATTTTATCATAAGTTTACAAAAATAATAGCAGAAGTAAGAGTAAAAAAGACATCAAGGCGTTATACAAAGACTAGCGTATACATGCACACGAGATTACAACAAAGCCGATCATTGCACTCAGGTTAGACATAAAGCTAATATTACTATGTTTATAGCACGCAAGCACAGGTCCCTCTAGAAATATTGAACGCAAAACTTTGCGAGTTATTACAGGGTTAATAAAACTGGGTACATTGAGCTTATTTAGTAACACTGGCATTGTATAGCTTAATGACTGTAGAAAATAATTTTTTCGGCGGTGTGGCATCACCCACTTTTCAGTTGCGCGTGTTATAGAAATATTGCAGCGTAACATTGGACCTGAAAGTGTCAATAAGAATTCTTTATACTTTTCATTAGCAAAATGGAACTGGTGAAGGAGACGGTAATTATAAAGGGAGTGATTATTGATTATATTATGCTGACAAAGTAGCTCGGCGTAGGGATGTAAATATGATGCATTGTTTAAGCAACGTATGGCTTTTTTTTCTTGACGCAGATGTGTATTGACGTTTTTTAGTAGAGTTGAGTTGTTGTATGCCACAGGTGGGATTAGCCTTGCTTATTCTGCCGGCAATTGCTCCACCGTAGCGTCACTTCAATGTTAATAATGTCCTAAAACCTGTCGGATCTGCCACACTATGCGCTCACTTATAACAACACATATTCCTCTCCCGCAGTGAGCATCTATGCACACATTCACTCCACGCAGTCCACATCACAGTCCACTCCTGAAGTCATCATCTATGCACTTATTCTGACGCACTAGAAACACAGTCCATTGCAGTGCCACAACTCACACACTCATTCACTCACCGTATAACATAGTCCACTCCAGAAGGCACCATCTACGCACACATTCAATCACAGTAGACCATAGTCCATTCCTGCTGTCACCATTTAGAAACAAGATCAGTGTCCTGCAGAAATGTTAAAAGAAATCGCACAGCCTCCCTTCTGCATGTCTTGTTTTCACTCGGGTAGACATGTTTTCACTCGGGTAGACAATGTCCTGAAATGTATTGTGAAGGGTCGCTGTCCTCTTGAAGGAAGCGAACATCATATACCTTTCCGCGTTGTACTCTGGGCAGTACATTATATAATGTTCAATATATCCGCACACACCACATAAAGAACATAACAGAGACGATGCCATGCCCGTCTTATGCATCCAGGCAGGAGTGCGAGCTGAGGCCGTGCGAATTCGATTCAGTAGAGTCGCCTGGGATCTTCTCAGTCCCTTGGTCACACAGGGCTTGTGGAGCGCGCTCCACAGGGTACTGAAATGATCGAGCACCGTTTTCCGGTAGAGAGTTCTTCCATCTTGAGGTACTTTTTTAGCTGGATTACTTGACAGAGGTTTATTGGCGAGACTGCCACCTCACTGCCTCTGACTCCTATGTGAGAGGGCACCCATTGGAAATATAGAGTAAATCCTCGGCTGTGCAGATTCAGCACTAAGCGCAGAGAGCTTATAGACAAGGCATCAGTAGAGAATCCGCGCTGAAACCTCTGGAGATCAGATTTTTAATCAGTTAGGGTGACAACAGGGTTGGCCGGAGAAGACCCTAACTTCCGTAAAGCCTCCTCAATAGCAGCACTTTCGGCCGTTGTGGAGGACACGACAGCAGTAAAGCGTACATACCACTTACAGTCCAAAGAAGGAATGTAAAAAGCCGCTGCGCTAGCTTGTTTAACCTTGTCCACAGAACCATTCGCGAAAATTTTAAGATTACGGGCTTACTCTGTTTCCAAATGTTCAAGTACGAGCGAATGCCTGCTGCCAAAGGAGAGCTGCGCTTTGCGCTCACATGGAGAATTGTGACCTTACAGTCGAGGGTTGGAAAAGACCAGGGGGTTTCAACCGTTTTCTCTGCCTTCGGACATTACGGCCTAAAGAACTAAGAGTATTAAGTGCCAAGTAGGCCTTCGAATCATATCTCTTGCAGAGCCGCTGGAGAAGGGATCGTCCAGCTAGCGTCTCACCTAGGCGGCCAAGATGCATTAGTAGTCTCTCAGAAGCGACAAGGCTAAGAGGTTTCGATAGAGACTCAAGAAGTACTGCCTTGTTCGCAGCCGCCTGAGGAACTCCAATGGCTCTTAGTCCCTTTCTGCGGACAACTTCGAGACGTTCAAACTGTGATGCCGAGGGGGATATTAAACATAATTGACACATTATGCGACTGCCTACCGGCGCCTCATGAAGTTTGACCATTGAAGAAGGATGGTTTCCCATTGCTCACTTGCAATTCTACAGATCACATTGATGGTTTTATGGGAGCTTAACGTCCCAAAGCGACTCAGGCTATGAGGGACGCCGTAGTGAAGGGCTCCGGAAATTTCGACCACCTGGGGTTCTTTAACATGCACTGACATCGCACAGCACACGGGCCTCTAGAATTTCGCCTCCACCGAAATTCAACCGCCGCGGCCGGGATCGAACCCGCGTCTTTCGGGCTGGCAGCCGAGCGCCATAACCACTCAGCCACCGCGGCGGCTAGATCACATTGAGACTCAAAGATAGAGATGAAACAATCGCGTCGACAGTTTTCGCCACTGTAGGCGGGGCTCAATAATGACGCCCAGGAAACAAGTGTGGTTGAATTGGCGGATGCAAGTGACCAAGGTCTAACTTCAACCGCGCTTCACGTCTTCCTACACCTGGAAACAGAGCACAGCCGGATTTTTCCACTGATAGAGACAATCCCGCACCTTGAAGGCAAGGTTGTACCAAAAGTAGAGCCTGTCGAGCTATGAGGGCTAATCGCTTGTGCTGGTAGCCAGTAATCCAAATACAGGTGTCCAGCATATATTGGCATACGCACTTGCCTGCCTTTTTTTGCAACCATTCGCGAAGGGCAGCCATTATGAAGTTAAAAAGCGTGGTGGAAAGAACACTTCGTTTAGGCGCACCTCGTGGTAGAACGCTTTCGGTGCTTAACACGTTCACTGCGTCGTGGTCCACCGGTGGGTCACGCAACGCAGCCCAGCCGTGATGGCGCAAACGAGGCGCTTCTTGCAGTGCGGCCACGATATGCTTCCACAAATGCATGAAAATGCGTTTACACTATAATTTCACAGATGGCGGTAGAGATATAAAGCGCGCCTGTATTTATTGACATTGGCGCTTGCAATGCGTCTGATGATAAAGGTGACGGCTATCAGGAAACGGTACAGAAAATGTTCCAGCTACCCGCTCCAGCCTTCTCTTCGGGCACTTTCCACATGCGCAACGCACTTTTGAAAAGCGCTCACACTGTGTGCAATAGCTCAGCTGAAGAATTAGTCTGTCCTATTCGCAATAAATTAGCTCACTCTCAGTGCCAAGCCTCGTGGTCTTCATCCTTGTGCATTCCATTTTTTACGAGCATTCAAAAATCGTGATGGACTTTCAAAAATTCGACGGAGGTACAGAAAACCGGAAGAAAAGACCCCGCGGTGAAAGCGGATCCGCCGGGACACACGACAGCCCAAATACGTTGCCATCCACTTCTGCGCCACAACTTTGCTCTAGCGAACGTTGAGTGTTCAAGCAGCGACGATGACAGCCTCGAAGAGTTATTTGAAAGTTCTTCTTAACTGTAGGATGGTGAGTCAAGCGTTTGCCGTGAAGCGGTATATGAGGATTCGGAAAAGGGTGATGTTCAGGCTGCATTACCTGCCGAGAGCTGGAATGCGATAACGACTAGAGTTAGAGCGATGTCGTATTCGAGCCCTCCGGTGCTAATTAGCCACCCGACTAGCAACGATGCTCTCAACTTATTTTCTCTTTTTTTGACTGATGACATTTTGGACATGATGGTTCATGAGACAAACATGTGTGGGAAACAGTACATATACTCGAACGTCCTACAAGATGGGTCTAGTAAGGCTTCCTAATCTGCAGCACTACTGGGCAAGAAGGGATATGTACGGCGTAAACTGTGTTCGCCTGAACATGGCCCGCGACCGGTTTCTGCTGCTACTAAGGCTCTGGCATTTCGCAGGTAACGAGGAACCGAGCGCACAGCAGGTTTGCCTCTATCGTATTCGACCCTTGATGGAAAAAATGAATCGCAATTTCTGCTCAGTGTTTGAGCCAGGCAAAGAGATTGTCATTGACGAAACGATGATTCCGTGGCGTGGGTGCCTCGCCTTTAGGCAATACATCCCTGGTAAAGCCCACAAGTATAGAGCCAAGCTATACAAGGCCTGCACGAAGGAGCGCTATACATTGAAAGTGCAAATGTATGCCGGAAAATGTGGCGACATAGTGGGCATGGGGCATGCCGAAGAAGTAGTAGTAATTTGATGGCTGGCTTCACCGGCTGTGGTCGCGCACACTTTTCGTCGACAACTTCAACGCGAGCATGCCGCTTGCGTCACGCCTGTTGAAAGATGATACATTTTTATGTGGCACTCTCCGATTGAACCGAAAAGGGCTTCCGAAATAAGTTACACAAGCTACAGTAAAAAAAGGGGAAGTTTTTAGTCTTGAATCCCACAACGGCGTAAAGGTGCTGAAGTGGTTGGATAAACGGCCCGTTCTCATGATGAAAACGGTTGCTGAGCATGACGCCAGCCTTTTTGATACCGCAGAAAAAGAAGAAAGGGTGAGCCGATCATGAAACCGCGCACAGTCCTCGACTACAACGTGGCGAAAAAGGGCGTAGACTACAGTGACCAAATGACGTCCTACTACTACTGCCTACGCAAAAGGGCTCAAGTGGTATAGGAAAGCTGCGGTGGAGCTCATCGTTGAAACTGCAGTTGTGAACGCATGGGCTGTCCGTTCAATGGTGGACGGTAAAACGTCGCCAGTCATCGAATTCCGCGAGGAGTTGTAACGCGCACTCTTCGCGACAGCTCAAATTGAGACCGAAAGGACACGCGGAACAAATCGCGCCCATACGCTGGAAAAGGCCGATGGACCTGCACGGTCTGTCCGAAGGAGATGTACTGGATGCTACGCATCACTGAGAGCTCGCAGAAGTCCAGAGCAGGCAAGGGTAATGGCGAGGAAAGTTGTTACGATTTGCGCAAATTGCGCGGGAAGGCATTTATGTATTTGCCATGTTTCAGTCTTCTGCACGAGTGCAACTCCTGAACATAGACTACGTTTTAGACATCGTGAGCTGGTGGCACGTAAGACGTTGAGTTGCAAATGCTGTGATTTGAACTGTTTTTTTTTTCCGAAAATAATGCTGGAAGTACTTCAATAAAATGTCGAGTTGGAGGTCCTGTTCTTGAGTCTTCGTGCTTAGTGAATGCTGAAACGCAGGGTCACGTGGCGTTGCCCCACAAATGGGAGCTGGTCGGTGGGTAGTAAACGTAGCAGGCAACGGCTTCAAAACGCAAACTCTTTATTGTGGAAACTTGTGCATGCCCAAGAAAAAAGGAATAGAGGGTGCGAGAGCAACAAATGCTCTGGCACTTGTTCGGACCAGAACGACCGAAACTCTTGGCCGCGCTCTAGTTGCATAAAGCAGAAATTTTGTAGACAGAAAGGGCGCCGTTTTTCAAGGACATCTTTGAGAATGCGCTTCAGGGCGTTCACTGGGCATGAAGCGAGAAGAGTCGCGGTAATAAATGACTCGATAAATTCTCCAGATGCCGTAAGCTACAAGAATCCATTATACATTTTGTTTTTATGATCAATTTGCTCCTTTACGTCAGGTCATTATTCATCGATGACGTTGCCATGCCGTTCAAACGTCCGTGGGAAGCGACCTGACTATTGGCTCATTGGCGACCGGACCTCACTAGTGGATGCACCTTGCAGCCCATACTGAACCACAGCGCTCAACGAATGGCGAAGGCTATCGTCAACGTTGGTATCTGCTGCTTTTCATTTCTGTGATTGGTCGACTGCTGCTTTCGTCTGATGATTCCGTCAGGCTTACGTCACGCGAAGTGGAGCGGAAAATGAACAATGGATTCTTATAAAATGCGGCCCCAGGGGATGCAACTTCCAGGAAATGCACGAGAAACTGAACCACGTGATGATTTTCTGCGCTAGCATACATGATTGATGTAGCCCGCGCACGCTGCGACCGAAAATGCCAGCAGAGCCATCTTTCAGCAGGCGGAAAAAACAGCCTCAGAAGTGTGCCCCACCGGTGTGTCACGCCGCACCCGAGGAAAGCATCGGGTGACCCAGCGGTGGGCCACGACGCACAGAGATCAAAACTATAAGGGGCTACGCAGTGAACGTGTTAAGGTACTCCCTAACCGTAAACGAACCGCACGATCACTTATAAACTTGTAAATGAATCCTAACATATGGCCCTGTATGCCCATTCCTTGCAAACTGTTTAGAAATGAGGTCTGAAGCACGCTAATGTAAGCTTTTGCAACTTCAAGAAAAATGACAGGTGGAAAGGCCGAAAGCTCTCTGGTGTTCAATATGACTCACCAAGTCTAAGACGCTATCTTGGGCACCTAGACCTCGACGGAATCCTGTCAAACATGTTGGCAGTGCCTTGCTGTCCTCAAACCACCACGATAAGAGTTCATTTACCAGCTTCTCCATCAACTTAGCTACAGAGGAGGTCAATGACACAGGGCGATACGAGGCAAGGTCCGTCATGTCTTTGCTAGGCTTCAGTACTGTAACTACATGTGCCACCTTTCATGACGGAGGAACATCGCCAGTCTCCAAAACTCGGTTGATGAAGTTTAGGAGCTGCTTCCTGAGTTCCAGGGGCAGAGTATGCAGCATTTGGTTGATGATGCTGTCGGGACCTGGTGCACACCGGCGTCGCAGGCCACTGAGCGCAGTCTGAAGCTCACGAAGTGTGAACGGGACGTCCATGATGGACTTGGAGGAAGCAGGTGGTGTATGTATATCCATTCCAGAATTAGCATGTCCGAGTGCGTCTGCAAATTCATCTACCAAGCACGCAATAGGGTTTTCCTTGCGTATTGCAAGAGCTTCAAAAGGCTTCGAAGGGCGAGATTCTCCAGCAAGACTGCCAATAACTCGCCATATTCTCGTCATCGGTGAGAACAGTCAAACTAGCGCAGAATGAAACCCATTGCGACCCGTAGAGCTTGTTCGTGTGCCGTCGAATGGTAGAATTCAGCCTATTGAAGATCGCCTTCAGGTCCCTGTCGCCCTTCTTCCGCATGAGTTGGCGCTCCGCCCTTCTTGCTGCGCAAAGGTTCCTGAGTTTTAAATCAGGGGCCGGAAAGTGATCAGGTAGCTTGACCACCGTAGTTGCTGCCAGCTTACTAGAAATCATTTTGTCAATAACATCATCAGAAACACGTTCTAGGTGCTCTCTGTACTTGTCCCAGTGACCACATTGATGATTTTAGGACTACGCATACGAAAGTCGGCAGCAAGCACAAAAATCGGATAGTGGTTACTTCCCATGCGGTCAGGCGATGTTGACCACCTCACGGGGACGTCAGGTGAATGCAGAGTCAGGTCTATAGCTGTCGCTGAGTCTGGAGGCCGGAAGAAAGTAGGGCTTCCGTCATTGGCAACACACAGGTCCAAACTGTCAATAGCGTCTACGAGTTTGCGTCCACGGGGAACCGTGTTCCTGTCACCCCAGACGGCATGATGGGCGTTGAAATCACCGCAGATGACTCGAGGAGCTGGGCAGGGGTCGCAGAGCTGCTGTAGGAACAAATCCAATGCTACCTTCCTCCGCGTGGACATTTAGACGGATGCAATAGAAAGGGTTCGAAAACCGAGCTGTATTCTCACAGCCGCCGTAAATAATTAAAGGGGACTTACTAGTCGCAAGTGGCAGCAGCAATTTCTCCATTAGTGAAAAGAATTTGTTTATACAAGCGCTAAGCGGGCGGTAAACAACGCCTATAGTGATGCCCCCTGCAGCCGAATAAGCAGAAATTCAACTATGCTTCCCACAGAATTTGTATTTTGACAGCAACAGTAACTGAGTCCATGTCTAACAAAGAGTGCCACGCCACCACCACGTGATCTTCTATCCCGCGCTCGCGAAAGAAAATTGTACTCAGAAATTTCGAAACTTTCATCTCTCTTAGGCCATGTCTTTGGGAGCGCAATAACATCGTATTGGTATGAGCAGTCCGACAGATAAGCAACCTAGATATTCAAGCAACGATAAGCAACGATCTATTCACGCCGCAGATGGAAGTTGATGAAGACGACGGTGTGAAATGCACAGCGCGAGTGTGTGTTGCACCATTGTATGAGGGTAACAACAATAACAACGTGTGTTGCAGTGTGTTGCAGTTGCCAACGGCGCCTTGCTCTCCGCGGAGCCAGCTTCTGTCCTGCTGCGGGGTAACGGCTGAGTACCTGGGGGTGTTGCGCTAGGTTGCTCAATTTCTCCTTCTTGTCTGTGCCTGCTCCTCTTCTAGGGTGATTGGGCGTGGGACGAAGGCTTAATGTCTACTTCTTCTCCAGGGCAGGGGTTTTCCCTTGGTCGGCCTCTTCCTCAGGGCCAGCTGCCAATTGATATCTTTTTGCGCTTTGGCGTTTTCAGCGTTCCTGTCGCTTTAGTGCCTTCCGATGGAGGCGCGATCCGACTGAACAACCCGGCGGCAGTACAGGCGACTCTTCAATCCACATCGAAACACTTCATGCGCGTTACTGACGTCCGGCAGTTCGGCAGGGGAGGTATTTTGTGCAGGTCACCGGATAAAGACTGTATAGAAGACCTGCTGAAGTGTACGTCCTCAGCCAACCACCCTGTGAGCGCATTCATTCCGCCTCATCTAGCTTGTTTCAAGGGCTTAGTCCGAGGGATTGACTCTCGATTGAGTCCCTTGGAAACGCTTGAGAACCTCTCGTCTGCAGGAGTGATTGCTGTCCATCGATGCAGCAGAATGGTCGACGGTGTAAAAAATCGTATGGAGTCAGTCATAGCCACGTTTGCAGGAATATTTTGCCCGTCAGAGATAAAGGTGTGGCCATTGGCATTTCGAGTAGATGCTTTTAACTCTCGGCCCCTTCAGTGTCAAAAGTGCTGGAGAGTCGGCCACAGCGAAAAAGCCTGCAAATCGGGCTTACGTTTCTGTGTATGTGGGGAAGGTCATGGCAGAGGAATGTCCCGAACAGCAAGAGAAATGTTGTTTGCGTAGTGGTGCTCACCCTGCTGATTTGCCTACTGTTCTGCACGAGCACAAGAAGTTCTGGTGCTCGAGCTTATGGAGAAACCAAGATGCACGCGGAGAGAAGCTTTTGCCGCAGTCAAGGAGACAGCCTCAAGCCACTCGTGTGGCCGCCAAATGCCCACCCATAATGGATGCCAGTTGGTCCCAAGCTATCACAGCGGCAGTTGAGAAAGCTGTGGATCGCATTATGGAAACCGTATCCACGTGCATTTCGCAGGTTTTAGCTACCCAGATGACCAATCTGCTGCAGGTGCCCACCACTCTGCTCTTGCCTTCTTTGACTTCGGGAGCTGCTGCTCCTTCTGTGATTATCAATTGCGCTCCACATGGTCAAAAACAATATGATCAACAAAAGACTTCTGAGGTCTCTCTTCCGAATAGCGTTCTGGACACATCCTCTATGGACTGTGGGGATACGAAGTCAGATATCCGCGCCCAGAAACGAAGTGGGTCTCCTTTGAATATTGCAGGTCCATCTTGGCCCCTGTTGAAGACAAAGAAAAATAACCCTAGTCAAAATCCTAAGACCAGGATTCTAGAAAAGGTAGTCGCGGCTGTGGCACTCCCGCTAAGCTAGGGTTCTTAAGTGTACTCCAGTAGAATTGCCGTTCTATATTCTCAGCCTCAACAGTATTAAATTGTCTATGCAGTCAGCTTCTACCGGATTTAATTGATTACAGGAAACATGGCTAACTACAGATTTCTATTATCGTCTCAGAAATTACCGTCCATTCCGGCTTGACCGGTTATCACGAGGGGGAGGGTTGGTGGTGCTAATCTCTACAAAGTTTTGTCACAGGACATGCATTTCTTTCCAATATGCGGACAATGAATGTGAAATCCTTGCGGTTGACCTCGGTGTCCCAGGTCAACAGCCCTTTGAGATAGCTAATGCATATTTCCCGTCAGGTGTGCATGACTCTCGGCCCCTTGACTCACTCCTGTCTAGTAGCCGTTCTCAGGTTTTATTAGTTGTAGACTTCAATTCGCACCACATATATGGCCCACATTCTTTGTGAATGCCCTGCCTACAGCGCCGAAAGACAGTCTTTCTGCCATGCACTGGAGCATCTAGACCTTCGCCCACTGACGGAAACGAAGATTCTCGGCCACTGGCCGCGGCGGTCGTCGGCGGCTAAGGCCCTCAAGGCACTGCTCCGCTTTTTGAGGACTTCTGGCCTCAACGATAGGCTGTGACTTTACTGAACGCTGTGACTTTGAATAACGACCTTAATTTCCTGCAACTGACTTTTTTCCTTCATTTTTTCCCCTCACCCTTTTACCCTCGGGCAGGGTAGCAACCCGGCTATTCGTCTGGTTAACCTCCCTGCATTTTCTCCTCCTCCTCCTCCTCCTCCTCCTCCTCCTCCTCCTCAATTTGCACCATGTGACGTGGGGCTTTAAAACAGGCAGCTTTGGTTCTAGACTATTTGGTTGGGTTTCTGACACCAACTTGATCTGCAACAATTTCGGATTGCCTACATTTGTACGGAGTCAATGCCTCTCTGCCTTGGATTTAACTTTTTCCACCCCAGGAGTCCCTGTCACGTTTGGGCGCCTGTTGACTGTGCAACAAACAGTGCTCATCTGCCGATTAGTTTCAAGTATGCGTGTAAATTAAATCTTTCCGAGCGACATCAGCGCACGTTAATAAATTACAGTTGCTTTAAAGACACTCTAAAATCAGCTCTCACAATCACTTCAGACCCATGCGCTGAGACAAGTGCCGAATGCAATGCTGCACATCTATGTTCAGTATTGGAACATGTAAGGCAAAAGTCTGAATTTTTGATCAAGGGAACCAAGGGTGCAATTGCCAATAATTAGTGGAACGCTGAGTGCACCCGTGCGTATAGACGACGGAAAGCAGCTTGGAAGAAACCTCATAAATCAATAGACAGTTTTAGCAGAGCGTATTTGCGCCTCCGCTCCGCTCACGGTTCCCGCGCACCCTAACCGGAGCGTTGGCCATTAGATTTCTTTTTAGCTGATCGGGAACGAAGCGAACTGCGCAAAGAGCACCCTGGCGTTGAAATGTGAAACTAGGCAAAAAAAAAAAGAATAACTTTATTTTCCATCGCACTATAAAGGCATATTTCTGCACGTAAACATTTTATAACATGTAAGGTAATATGCACATGCTGTTTTTTAGCAGTCGTTTTTTTGTTTTTGTTAACGAGCACAGTTGCGAGCCAGCGCCTAGCGTGAGAAGGCCTAGCGTGAGCCGCGCTCATCTCGCCGTTCCGCGCTCCGCTGGGACTCCGCGCGACCGGAACGGAAGGGCCGGTCCGCTCGCGCGCTCCCGTCTGACCGTTTGGCGCATGCGCAGTAGCGCTCCCGCTAGCCGGCTTACCAGAGCGGAGGCGCAAATACGCTCTGCTAAAACTGTCCAATGCCAAAAAATTGGTTGCATTGTAAGTATGTCGCAGCAACATTTAAGCGCATGTCTCCCGCGCAAAGGGGTATATATAAATCATTATGATTTCCTTTCGCAATCAGGAAATAAACGAGCTTCGTTTAATTTCATGAGGCGCAAAAAGTGATTCCACCGGCTGTCAACGTTGAATCCCTCGTTCAGTCCCCTGCTGACATCGTCAAGGCCTTAGAGGACTTTGCGTGTGGCCTAGAGCTTCGCTTTACATCTGGTCTACCTTCTCTAGCTATATTCACATGCACCTCAATTGATTTCATTGAGGTCTCTATGCCTGAGCTGTCGCAAATTGTTCTGCGCTTATCCCCAGCGGCTCCTGGCCGCGCAAAGGTCACTTCATCTATGATCAAAATTTTGTTCAATGAATCTCCTGAAAAAGGGAGGATTGTTGGGCCAGTTGGTTCCTGATTCAAGACTGAAAACGGCGCGAAAAACGGGACAAGATAGAGAGAAGCAATACACACAGCACCGAACTTACAACTGAGTGTATTTCATGCGAGAGCACAATAATTACAGGAAGTACACATAAAAACTAAAAGAACACCATGATATAAGATTGATACTATTCCAGGTCAATATCTAAAAAAGGCTATTCCTTTTCTCGATAAGCGAAGAGACGGCACGCTCAAGCACTTGTCACCTCTCGTGTGGATGACAAAAGCTTCGTATAGTTATCGTTTTTGTTGGCTTGCGTACGTGCGCAATTCTTTGCTTTTGTTGAACTGGGGAGTGCGTTTGTATGTTGTCACATGCTTGGCGAGTGTGATTCCTCTGTCTACTCTGACATCATTAGCGTGCTCTCTTAATCTGTCATTTAAGCAGCGGCAAGTCTGGCCAACATAAGTGGCACCGCATGACAGAGGGATTTCATAGATCACATTGCTTTGGCAGTCAACATATTGCGTCACATGCTTAGTGCTGCAGGATTCTCGCTTTTTCTCTGCCCCGTTTACTTTTATGCACAACCTGCGCAATTTGTTGGGTGCCGAAAACACTACACGCACACCGCCTCGTCCCGCAGTCTTTTTCAGCCCATGGCTGACGCCATGGACATAAGAGATGGCCGCTGGCTTGACCAAACTTCTCTCAGGCTGTTTGGAGTCGGCAGGTCTACGCAGTTCATTCAAAAGATGATGGGAAATGCTGTTGATGATGGCCTTCGGATAACCAGCAGCATTCAGTCTTTGAGCTTGCGCCTCTGCACTTTCCAAAATGCGGTGGTGACAGGACCTGTTGAGGGCATTCCTTAGAGCACTCACAGCTATTCCACGCTTCAGCATTTTGGAGTGCGCCGAAGAATAGGGTAGAAAGCCCTTCTGCGAACGTGGAGCATGCTTCCAACAGTGGTGCCTGTCTTCCAAATTGAGCCTTGTATCGAGGAACTGCAGCTGGTTCTCCTCAGGCACTTCGTTGGTGGCTTCAAAGTCACCCAAGATGCTTGTAAACAGGGTATGAAGGTCCTCAACTTCCCTCGAGAAGCCGCCGCTTGACTGCCTGAAGATTATCAAGTAGTCGTCAACGAACCGACAAACTCTCTCGACACTCGCCAAGCATGTGACAACATGCAAATGCACTCTCCAGTTCAACAAAAGCAAAGAGTTGCGCACCTACGCAAGCCAACAAAAACAAGAACTATACGAAGCTTTCGTCATCCACACAAGAGGTGACAAGTGCTTGAGCGTGCCGTCTCTTCACTTATCGAGAAAAAATATTGCCTTTTTAGATATTGACCTGCAATAGTATCAATCTTATATCATGGTGTTCTTTTAGTTTTTATGTGTACTTCCTGTATTTATTGCGCTCTCGCATGAAATACAATCAGTTGTAAGTTCGGTGCTGTGTGTGTTGCTTCTCTCTATCTTGTACCGTTTTTCGCGCCGTTTTCAGTCTTGAATCTCCTGAAGACCTATTGGCTCTAGTTAACCATTCCATTAAAGGTCCTTGGATACCCCATGAGTGGCGTCTTGCTGATATAGTTCTATTGCTTACAAATCAAGGGAGGGTTTTACTTTAGACAACATACGCCCTATTTCGTTAAAATCGAACCTAGTGAAATTGGTGGAAAGGATCCTTCTCAGCCGTGCCATGTCTTTCATTTCCGAAAATGCTCTCTTGAATCCACGTCAAATAGGTTTTAAGCGGGGCTGTTCAATTTGGTGCACTCATACTTACCTAGAGAGTCATATTAAATTGGCTCGCAACAGAAAACAGTTTGCTGCGCTTGTCACTTTGGATGTCAGTAATGCCTATGACAGTGTTGAGCACTCGACTCTGTTACTCAGGTTACAGGAACTGAATTTCCCAAACTATTTTGTAGCCTGAATTTCTGCTTTTTTTTGAAAATAGAGAATTTTATTGCTGCCAAAATGATGTTTCTTCTAGGAGATTTCAACGGAAAAGAAGTGCACCGCAAGGGTCAGTTCTCTCACATGTTCTTTTTAACATTTTCCTAAGCTCAATTCCACGCATTGAAAATATGAAAACATATGTGTACGCCGATGATATTGCATTTTTTCCATCAGCAGGCGAAATTCACTCTCTTTATCAAACCTTCCAAAGTTACCCCAATGTTCTTGACAGCTGGTTAGGAAGAATTCATCTGTTCCTCAATGTGAAGAAATGCGCATGTTTAGTATTTCCGCGTTGCGCCTTTGTCTGAGGCTTCCAAAATATGTCGCCAATGCTGTTATGGTCCATGAGGCGCAAATCCCACCTTTATCAGATAGGTTTCGCCTTTAAACAATTCAAACATTTTTAAAATTGTGTGACTCGCCTCTTCACGCCTTCATTATATTTATTCGTCAACCTGCAGTCTTTTTTTCAGTGCCGCCTGGTCTCGTTTGGATACTCCGTAGATATGTTTCGTGCAGTTCCTCCTTGATCTCTTAAACATTCATTCCACAGATGTCCGCCAAATGTATAACAACTCACCTTGTGTCCAGATAGAATTGGATGACGTTTTCCCATCTAATGCAAAGCAGCAGCCCTTTCCTCTTCTTCAGGGTTTGTAGCAGGACAACCTAAGGTCCTTTTCCTCTCATATTCTTATTGCTACCGGTGCCTCGCAGGATCGCGAAAAGGCAAGTGTGGGACTTTTTTCACCTTCACTGGGCTGGTCTTTTTTCTCCGTGTTCCTGACTTCACATCAATTTATCTGACTGAATTATTAGCAGTAATCTTACCCTTACGAAAATTAGAAACTACCGTTTCCCAGGTCGTGGTTATGACGTACTCTGTCCATTTGCTCTTCATTATCCTCACCCACTGGGTCTCGGGCATTACGCCTCTTTAAGTTCCTGATCCCGCTCCATCTAAATTCGGTAAGGTTGCTTTGGGCACCAGGGCACATGGGCTTTCACTTAAAGGAGGTTGCAGATTTCTTAGCAAGAGCATGTCTATGCGGCCCAATCGCTGTCCTGCCAACCTGTGCATATACAGCTGCGGTGAGGCTTCTCGGCTACACAATATTTCAGGAATTTTCCGCCTCGGCTCTTACATCATCTCCCGAATATCAACATCTTCTGCATCCTTGGAGTTGCAAAGACTACCGATCACGCAGACGAGGTCTCTTTCACGCGTTAGCGTTACCGCGTTTCCCTACTAAATTTCTATCTTCACAGATCTGGCCTGGCGATTTCCCTATTGTGCCCTTTTTATGCCGAACATGAGACAATAGATCACTTCCTGCTGTTCAGCCGCCGCTTCTCTCATTTGAGGAGGCGCCTTTTGCGAGTTCTGTTTCACCAGCTTGTTTTGCTTGTGTCCTCTGCGGTTGTTCTTTCCACTGGCGCTTCTTTGCTTGGACGAAGCGACAGGAGTGCGCTCTCTGCTGTGCAAAATTTCCTTCAAGAAACGCAGCGACTCCCAATCTAATTTTTTTTCCCGCTCTCAGTCAGTATGAAATTGGAACATTACAGGAATTTTATACTGTTATGTACATTAAGCCATTGTCCCGTTTTCGATCTACAAGTTAACAGGACCCCGGTCTTTGCGTCTTCCAATCTATGAACCTATATACTGTTACTACTACTTTTCCCGTAAAAACGTTCCTGTTTCCAGCAATTAACAGCCAGTGTCTTGACCACTCCCCCGTAGTGGGTATGTGCCAGCTGAGGCCAACCAGCCAACTAAACGAGGCGTGATCAGCTGCGGCGATCGCATATATCTCTCGTGCAGTGGCCTGCGAAGCTGGTCTGTTCGCACCGCTGCGTGAGTGAGTAAACGTTTATTGAATAGGATGGCGGCTGGAGAGCATGTGGGTGCGCACTCAGTCCAGAGCTCCGGAGGCTTCTGCCGACCTTCTGGCGATGAGACGGGGCACTGCCTGGTCGTCGAGGCGTATGTGCGCTGGGCAGCTTCACTTCCCGCAACTCCAGGGCCTCATTACGCGGCTTTAGATAATGGTGTTTTTGGGATGGATGGAAAAACATTATTTAGCATGAGAATTCGAGGCCCACAGGCATCCTGGGTCTCCGCACGACCCCACTCACGGTCTAAGCGTTAATGCGGTGTTGGTCCATGACGTATGCGGCCCGGCTGGCGGGATCTTCTGCCTGGCCAGGTCCGCTGACCGTACTGAGGTCTCCCAGTCCTCCCAGGTTCGGAGAGGCACCGGCCCGGCGGGGAGAGGGGACGCCGGGCATGATACGAGGATGTGAGTAAGGGTGGTCTTGGGGTGGGAGCACAAAATGCATATGGGAGTACCGGCAGAAATTTTGAAAGATTGGCTGGTGTAGGCAGCGTTCGCGTCTGCAGACGACGCCAGATTGATTGTTCTCTGGTAGTGAGGGATGCATGGGGTGGCGGGTAGATTAGGCGCTCAGCGCGGGAGTTTGCAGTTAGCTCAGCAAAAGAATGCATACGCTCCTTCGAGAAATCCCCTACGAGGTCCGCCTGTGCCCGGTTTAGACCCTCGGGGTAAGGAGTTGGCGGCCTCGTTGCCGCCGACTCCATGAACATGTCCATGCGATATGTGTTAGGGTAGGGGTGTCGCCGCACCACGGGCATTTGTATTCGTAAAGTGTTGGGTGTAGGTGATGTAAATAGGGTAGGTTGGGATAGGTGTTTGTCTGAAGGCGCCGTAGGAGGCAGAAGTCTTCAGAGGCGAAGGAGAGATAGGGGAGAGGGTAGAGGCGTCTACAGCGTTGGGTTTGGATCCGGGTGGCGAAGTGGGAGGACAGCGGGTATAAGGCAGGAGGGTATGTCCTCGCTTGTTGTGTATATAATGGAAATGTACAGAACAAATAAATACGAGGACACAACGAAGACACATGGAACACACGAGCTGTGGAACACACAGCGCTAGCGTGTTCCATGTGTCTTCCTTGTGTCCTCGTCTTTATTGGCGCTGTGCATTTCCATCGTGAATCACCAACATTCCCAGACTGTCACCTTGTTGTGTATACTCTAGCTAAGGTGTCCGCTCTGCCGTTGCCATCAAGGCCCTCGCGGCCGGGGACCCACGTGATGACGTCTTCCTGATGGAGAGTATGTCCCAGGAACCGTTGCGCCTGTCATGAGACACGGTCGGTTCTATATGCTTGACAAGCGCCTTGAGAGTCTGTGAATATGTGAGTGCTGTTGGAATGGGAGTCACTAATTTTTATAGCGAGGGCGGTGGCGATCGCTTCAGCGGCGGTTGGGTCTGGGGCTCGGACAGAAGCTGCCAAAAGTGGAGTGTTGGTGCTTCTTCGGAAACAGAGGCGAATGTTTGTGGTTGGGCATAGGAGGCTATGTCAACGCAGACAGCGGTGGAATCGTGCCCGTACTGTCTTCGCAGACGCCGGAGTCGGGCTTGTCTCCTGGCCTTTTGGAGTTCACGGCGCATGTCTCTAGGGATAGGGCTTGGGTAAGGGTGTGTGCGGATGGTGGGGAGTTGTATTCCTCTTAAGGCGCGTTTGGGTTGCTTTGGGATGTCTGATGTGTTAAAGGATGGCCCGTCCCGCGGAGGTAGTAAGCGCGTGCGTTGGCTGGAGAGAACCGCATCTCGAATTTCATCGAAGCTGTTGTGAACGCCCAGAGTCGCCAGTCGAGATCTTGACGTGCACATTAGCAGTGGCGTAAATCCGCGCAAATTTAATGGGGGTACACGGCTCTCCAACTAAGGTGCCTCGGCGGGTAATGATGTTACATATGAAATGGTGAAGTGCATAGCCCGACAATTGTGCTAACAAAGTTCTCTGCGTGAGGTGTTCTTTTTTGTATGTATAAACATATTTGTTTAGTTTATGCCTTTGTAGGTTAAGTGGATTTCAACTTTCTATTTGAATGCAAGAGCCTTCATTGTGTGTAATGTAAATGGTTTGTTTTTATGCCTGCAGTTAGTTTCACTAGATATGATTTGCATGGATCGCACCTAGCTTTAAGCTATGGATCCAGATGTTATTGCAAACATGCTTTGTATAAATTATCAGAAAAAGTTCAATTCAGTGTATGAGGATAGCATGCAATGTGAAATTAGAACTTGTCAAGATGTCCAGTGTCCTTTAAATATGAAAATAAAAAGTTAATTGCATGTCTGTTGCCTAGCGCAGGCTGAGGGATCAAAACACTGTCCATTGTTAGAGGCACTGGGGAGAGCTTCTCTATGCAATGTCCGTAGCACCCACGCCCATCAGCATACGCAGGGCTCTCAAGCAGGATATGCTCCAGAGTTTTGTTCTAGCCACAGTTGTCACAAAGCGGACTGTTCATTTGACCGAAACGGTATCGCAGGCCGTTTGTAAATGCTGCGTTCAGGCGAAGTCTGTGATAAAGGTTTCCATATGGCGAGGAATTTCGGGTGGGAGTCTTGATCTGGGGTGTGGGTCGACTGAGTACAGAAATTGATAGTGATGTGTTCGCAGGCTCCAGAGCCGATACGTTTCTTCAGAAGCAAATATTTTAGCCAGTTGGGACGCGTCAGATTTCGTGAATAAGGTTCGAATGCATCTCCGATGTTGTTGGCCTTTACGGGCCGCTTGCTCTGCTTTTAATTTAGCCAGAATGCCACACCGTGCTGGTATCCACTGAAATGTTATGCAGGGGCCTGCGACAGTAGCCAAATGATGTAGATACCCGATGTCATGGGAAACGGACTTATGATTGGTGTTCTTCGTCAGGTTGGACAGGATCTGCAGGCGCGCTTTTGGGTCTCTAAAGATAACCCATCGGCCGGGGGATTGGCGCAGGATATAGGAAACAGCTTATGTAATGCCGTGAAGCTCAGCTGTCATAGAGGAAGTCTTGCGCTGCAGCCGGTAAGAAAGGACATGGCTTGTTGAGGGCACTTAAAGGGTACAGGAAGAGTTTTATTGAGTAGTTGAACCGTCGGCGAACTTGTGGGTGTGCTGCGTATATTCCTCGGCTAAGTAGGCTAGAGTAGCTTGCAGTAGCGCTGCCTGTAGCGTGCGGCTCTTTGCATCCACACCTGGAATAAACTTCTTCACCTTTAAGGACGAGAGTGTCCAGAGGGGAAAAGACCGAGTTAGTAGATTCTGTGGCCGACTAATAGTGGGGAGGGGCAGGAGCTGCACAGCTTGGCCGAAGCCAGAGTTGCAGTGAGTTAGGTGGACACTGTGTAGGAAGTGCTTCTTCCCTTGGATGACGTGGCGGAGATGGATGTGCATAGTTTCCTGAGCGGCATTCACATGAAGCAGGAGACAGCCTGCTTCCGCTACTGTTCCTAACGCAGAGGAACCCTTTGGGAGGTCAAGGCATATCCGCAAGCAGCTGTTCCGCGCGGCCTCGAGAATCTTCTGGCTTGCTGGAGATAATCTTTGAAGCTCCGGTTGACAACAGCGCAAGGTTCCTTCAACGTAGGCTTTTTCAAGCAGAACCACTGAATGGAAGTTGCTGCCCTACCGTGTTCCCGCCATAAACATGAAAACTTGCTATGCTGCACTGATCCTCTCGCGAAGTTTTTTTTATTCTGAGGTGACACAAGAGACTACTGTCTATCACCACACCTAGGAATCGCTGTAATCGTACATAAGGTAGTGACCGTCCACTCTAGGAGGAACGGATATCGAGTCATCAGCATCGTCAGATGCAGATGTCATCTGCATAAATCGTCATGCGCACTCCGCGCAGAAGGTTTCTTGTTACGTGTATAAGGGTAATATTGAACAGGAGAGGGCTGAGCACCGCTCCATGAGGTACGCCCCTCTCCATTTCATGAAAGAGTGTAAGGCCATTTTGAGTGCTCATAAAAATTTGTTGTTCTTTTAATAGTGCCGCATCCACTTGTACAGCTTTCTCCCGAGGCCAAGACTTGCCAAGGCCGCGAGAATCGCATGGTTAAAAAAGTCAAAAGCTGCCTTGATGTCAAGGAAAACAGCTATACGGATGTACCCAGCATGAAGGAACTCAAGTGATGAGACGAGGGCAATTCCATTATCAGTCGCACTCCTATTTTGACGGAACTCGTTCATCTCTTGGGGTACTCTTTTCGGCTTTCGAGGAACCAAGTGATGCGTTTGCAGATGATTCGCTGCATCAGCTTAACCTACGCAGCTCGGTAGGGCGATGGGCCAGAAGGATGCGTAGCTTCATGGCTGCTTACAAGGTTTCAAAACGGGCACGATTTTCGCCAGCTGCCATTCTGTTGGGACTTCACCCGTCATTCAGGAAGAACTGTAGTATTCCAGTAGTCGAAGGCGGGAGTTGTGGGGTAGCTTTGCGATTGCTTCATTGGTCACCTCATCATGACTAGGAGACGGGCGTCTGTTTGATTCCGCTATAGCTGCAGATAGCTCTTCAATTCCGAAAGGCAGGTCCGACGCTGGCACTGCCGCCTGTGAGATGCATCATTTACCATCTGCGGAGAGTGTCGAATGCCCTGACCCCGCTGACAGTAGTCTGCAGTATTCTTCTGAGATTTCTTTTAGGGATTTTCGCTCATGCAGAGAGAGTGTAATGAAGGGGTGAAGCTGTGGGAGTGGCGTACGCATACCTCTAACGATCCGCCAAATTTTAAGTACGGTGGAGAGCTGGGCGAGTCGGTACATGGTTGCAGAAACAAAACCAGCGCAAAGGACGGAGACACAGAACAGGAACACAGGACGACGCTGGGCTATCGACGGGTTAGTAGTTTGCACACATCCAGTGTAGAGCAAAAGTCATGCCATCTTTGCTGACTGAGTTTATCTAGATAGCGCCGAATGAGACGTTGTGCCCGTCGGCAGGCAAGAAGGTCTTCAATGTTTTTCGTGCGCAAAGCTTTCCTTTCAGCTCGCCTATGAATAGTGCACAGCCTTTCAAACGCCTCATCATTTGAAGATTGCCTATCATTGTTAGCTTTAATTAGCGTACTTTCTCTCAGGCAATGAGCCATTATCGATACTATATAATTGCTTAGTCCGGGTTGTGCCAGTAATTCCTCAGCTCGCACCGTCCTTGTATGCATTCCATTATGTAGATTTCATAACAAATTTCTTTGGCGCCGTCTACGCGTGGGCGGCTGATATGAGGACTGGGTAACGGTCATTTCCATGCGTTTCCAAATCGGTGCACCACACCAAGTAATGGGTAACTGAACTTGTTATAAAAATAACGTCGATGCTGCTGGCAGTCGTCAGGCCTTGGAGGTAGGCTATGCCGCCGTCATTTAGCGGTTGAATTGGATGTGTTGAGAGAAGTTCTGCAAGCTTGGCTCCTCGGGGACATGTATGTGAAATGCCCCAAATTTCACTGTGCGCATTAAAGTCTCCGCAAATTATATGAGCAGAGGGCGTCATTCCTACCAAGTTTTCAAGCCTCGGAGCATCGAATGGATTGCATGGCTCAAGATATACTCCAATGAGAGTGTATACTTGTCTGGCAATTAGCGTCACAGCGCACACGTATTCGTTGTCACTGTAAGGCGGGACATGAACCAAAGGAGCCGGGATATACTTACGAAAGCTGATTAGCAATCTGCTGACGTCATCTGGTCGTTTTTAATGGTGAAAATAATATCCGTGCAGTATAAATTTTCCTCGATGCACGGCCTAGAGATGAGTTTGAAAGGGAAATAGTACGCTCACGCGAGCTGCCGGAAATCGGAGAGTTTCGAGCGTAAACCACGAACGTTCCACTTAAAAATGGTGCATGTGCGAAAGATGTTGTGGATGGTCTTCTGTGGTGAAGCTGTCGCTGCGGAAGCCATGATTATTGCTGTCTGGTATTACGCCCCTGCAGAGTGTAGGAGGCCGAAACCAAACGGCTCCTTTGCAAGTACAGCTTCTACTTCTGGGAGACCTCGTGATGAAGAACTGGCTCGGACAAGAGCTTTGATGGCTGCAAACAGCATCTTAATCAGTAGGCATGTGATATCTTTTTTAGTGCTTCCGTTCTGCTGCCTTTCGCTGATCGTCCTGTTGGGTTGCAGCAACTCAGGCTGAGAGGGAGAGTGGCCGTGTGTCAGGGCTTGCGTCGAATGCTCTGACAGAATTGAAAAAAAAAGGGCCGCCACCGTCTGGAAGACTTTGAAGTAACGAGCGTTAGCATTATTTGCCGTGCGTAAAATGAAAGTCTTTCGGCATCTAGCGGGGCCAGTCAAGATAACCCTGAGTGGTTCGGAAAAGTAAACTAACTTCCCACCTTGCGGAGCGATTAGGGTGCCTCGATGCGCGCGCCCGCGCTCAGGGTGAAGTCACCCTTTGAACCACTTTTTCGCGCGCTCGCTCCGCCGTTGCGTTCCCCGCGTCTCCCTCGCCGATCTACTGTCGTGCGGGCGTCACTGCTGCGCGCCTGCGTTCGCGCGCCCTTCATCGCCGTGCAATGCCTGGATGTTGTGTTCCTCAGTGCGCCAACCATTCGAGAAATGGTTGAAGGATGTTCCACTTTCCAAGAGACCCGAAAAGGAGGCTTCTGTGGCTGGTCCGGATCAAGCGTGACAAGTGGCAACCGACGAACTCCTCATGTGTCTGTAGTGTAAGTGCCGCAGGTTGGTTCAGTGCTGTTTTTGTTGCGATTAACCGCTTTTGCGTTTAGCCAGCTAAGTGTAGCACAACATTTTTTATTGGTCAGATGTCATCTCCGCACTATTCGTCTTGTTCGGCGTAACAAAAAGGCACGCTTCAGCGCCGAACCGGGCACTGCCTGTCGCTTGCCTGTTTGCATCCGAAATTGCATGTCACAATGTTTTCGCTCGTGATTGCGTACCAAACGTGCTTTCGCCGCTTCTGTTCATTAGAAAACAATTGCCTCTACGAGGCGCTTGTCAGCGAACCGCGGCCGGCACGAATCAAGGCACAGAGGACGAGAACAAGTGAGTGCACATACGCTGTTGCAATTACTGTGCATCTGGGTCGTCTAGGAGCCAATACGGATTAATTTACTTACGATTTTTTAAGTTTTTGACACGTACGCTGCGTTGGGTAGCGTGCGCTGACTGTTATGCCGCCGCATCAGGTCAGTGAATGAGATTAACAGAATATGTTATGTGCAGACTGAGGCGCTCATTAGAGTAATTCGACTTATATATTTAAACTACTTTGTTTTCTTGCGTGCTTTGTTCATTGTTTTCATTCTCGAGCAGGAAATGTAGGGCTAATTCCAATAAAAAACTCATCTGCAGGCTCATTTCGAAGAGAAGAGCTTCGAACAAAACAGCGCGGACGGATGGAAGAAGCTCAAGCCCAATGCTGTCCCAACAGTGTTCCCATTCAGAGGTCAGATATACGTTAACCTTGGTGTTTGTTGCCATTTTGCTTATCGCCTCGTCGTCTACATTTGAAAATGTTGAGTGAGGAAGTGGTTGGTGTGCATGCATATTAAATTTTCTGGCGCGTCTTCTATGGGCCTTTGGGGTAAAAAAAAGGTGCAATGCTGCAGACATATATAGCCTGAACAATGCCGCGTTCCTTTCTTTTACACGACACGCTGTCGGAATATAGGGATTACCACCAGTTTTGCCTAGCCACTCCTTTTGTTGAAGGGGGTGAAAAACAGCTGCACGTGACGTTTAGGATGGGCCGCCATGGTGAAGGGTCCTTTGCAATGCAGAAAAGCTTACTTTCGGAGTTTTGCAAAAGGACAACTATTTTAAATATGTAATGTGCTATTTTCGCTTATTTATCTACTTCCAGAACTTGATAAAGAGCGGAGGCCACCAAGGGACCGAATTGTGCATATGCCTGCATTATTCAATGATGACGCTGCCGCACAAGGTTCTTCACCAGAAGTGAGAAACGTCCTTCCCTTAAACACGCAAGAATATCTTCCACCAGATTCATCGTCTGACGGAGTGATAAATGAGACACTGGTCGGTACAGCAAGCAGCAATTCTAGTGAGCAACTTACTTCGACCACCACGGATGTACGACCTCAAGAAATTGCAGTGGTTCGTGCAACCCAACCCTTTGACTCTGAGGTGGCAGAGCTGAGGAAGAAGATATTAGATCTCACAGCAGCCAATAATAAGCTGAAACAACACCGCAAAGAATCTAACAACAGTGTCAAAAAACTACAGAAGCAGAATCGCAAGCTGCAGAAAGAGGCAGCTAATTTCTCACGAAATACGAAGTTTTTAAATCAAGACCAAATTCGTGCCCTTTCTCGGAACAACAATCGTGGCAATTCATGGTCAGCGCAAATAGTAAAGCAAGGCCTAAAAATTAAATTTGCTTGTGGAACCACTGGGTATGAAACGTTCAGAAAAATTGGCTACCCTCTCCCATCAAGCAGAACGTTAGCAAGAAGAATTCAGAGCCTGAAGTTTCTGCCAGCTATCCTGCATGAAGTGATCGACGTAATGAGGCCGAAAGCAGAGGGAATGGAGGACGCGGAAAAAGACTGTGTTCTGTTTCTAGATGAAATGAAGATAACACCCGGATTTGAACTCGACCGTGGAAAAGACGTGCTTTTGGGAGGAACGACCTTGCCATCGAAGCCTGAAGAGGCAGCCAACCATGCTTTGGTGTTCATGCTAGGTGGGGTAAACCAAAGATGGAAGCAAGTGATAGCGCATGAATTTACTGGTAGGCACGTGGACGGCTCTGTACTGAAGATATATGTCCTGGAAATAGTCCAGGTATGCAGCCGGATTTCTCTAAGGGTACGGGTAGTCACCTGTGACATGGGTGCAGCAAACCGTGCTATGTGGAGAGAATTTGGCTTTTCGAGTCATCGCTATTCGACATATTCGTGCTCAATACCCCACCCAACGTTACACGGCACTTTTTTTATCTCTGACCCAGCACATGTCCTTAAGAACCTGAAAGGACAGCTTCTAAGCTCTAAAGTTTTCACGCTCAGTGATGATACAGTAAGCAAGAACGGATTGACTTCCTCGAAGGTGAAACTAGAGCATGTGCAGGTCGTCTTGGACTCTGAAGCTGCCAATGAACTTAAGGTAGCACCAAATTCATCAGAAATCCACATTAGTGGTGGACACTTCACCAAGATGAAAGTCGGAGTCGCTGTGCAGCTCTTCCGCGAAGCCCAGCCAGCTCTTCGGTTCCTAATAAAAGAAGGAGTGATTGAACCAGAGGTCGAAACAACAGCGTGGTTTATGGACCTCGTTTCTAGGTGGTACGCCCTTAAGTCATCGCGTCATTCCACCATGGCGCTAAGCCGCAGAAACATGACTAAATATCATGCCGCCTTGGACCCACTGCGCATGGCAATAGACACGATCAGAGAACTTAAAACGGGCACTGGATCTCAGTGGAAGCCATTGCAAGCAGGGGTCCTAATTGCAACAACGGCTGTCCTTCGCCTTCAATAAGTGCTTCTTGGTAGTGAAATGTATGAATTCCTTCTGACGAGCAGGCTGTTGCAAGACTGCCTAGAAAACCTTTTTTCTGTGGTGCGGCTCATGAAGGCAGTGCCCACTACGTACGACTTGAAGTGTGCACTTCAACTCATGAGCTTCCGCCACTTTCTTCATACTCCCAGGTCGACAAGTTACGAACTTGGTGACCGTGAATACCTTGTCGATCTGCTTGCACGCGCCAAGAAGGAAGGTACAGAAAACGAAGTCGATGAAATCAATGATTCGGAAATCCTGTTCAACCCGCCGCGGTGGCTCAGTGGTTAGGGCGCTCGACTACTGATCCGGAGTTCCCGGGTTCGAACCCGACCGCGGCGGCTGCGTTTTTATGGAGGAAAAACGCTAAGGCGCCCGTGTGCTGTGCGATGTCAGTGCACGTTAAAGATCCCCAGGTGGTCGAAATTATTCCGGAGCCCTCCACTACGGTACCTAATTCTTCCTTTCTTCTTTCACTCCCTCTCTTATCCCTTCCCTTACGGCGCGGTTCAGGTGTCCAACGATATATGAGACAGATACTGCGCCATTTCCTTTCCCCAAAAAACCAATTATTATTATTATTATTATTAATCCTGTTCATTGAAGAGCTCACGTCAACCGAGTGCCGTATCTTGTTTTACTTTGGCGGTTTTATTTTGAAAGGGATTCTAAAATTCATAACTTGTGCGCAGTGCAAGGCTGCTCTCCTTGACAACCCTGACGATGAGTATGCTTCCCTCACTGCACTCAAGGAATACGTCAGGGATGGACAAAACCTCATATATCCCAGCAGGGATGTAATGAAAACACTGAAAAACTATAAAGAGCAATTTACAGCCGTCATTTCATGGTGTACCGGCACATTTTTCACCATGAAGTCGCCACTTCGTTCTTTGGTCGCATATCTTGAAGAGATAGAAAAGCCGTCTGTGAAGACTTGCATGGCTCACAAAGAGCGAATAAGAAAAATGTTGACTGCTGCGTATGCCAGAGTGAGGCTCCGAATTCATATTCGCCAAATTCCGAGCCCTCATTCTAGTGGCCACGGAAGTAAAACTTGTGCTCGAGTCAGCCTTGTATAACCGATCCAGAATATGAAATTCCGCGAAAGTTTAGCTTCGAATCCTGAATTCTGCATCTATGTATATATGCAGGCACAACTGTTTTGTCAGATGAAGTCATCTATTTAACACAGATGTCCACTTTGAAAAAGGCCAATAATGTTCACGTTCCCATTAACAGAAATATTGGTAACTTTATTGTCTTTTCATAACCACTGAATAAATGATTTCATGTTTGCTTTGGTAACAGTTTGTGTTCATCTAGGTATACCGAGATGAACAGGCAAGTGCTTATATTTTATTACCGTTGCCGATAATCGTTGTTTCTTCAAAACGTGCGAAACCAAGACGCTGTGTCATTGACTACGTCTGCTTAATTTCTTACCCATCCATTGCACTCACTTGTATTGGGACATTTATAGCTAATTTTTTTAGAAACAACTCCAAACAGCAGAAATCACCTGTTACGTTTCAGGAATCTATTAAACTTGTTAGTTTGAAATTAACTACGAAGGAAGTTCGCAGAATTAAATAATTTCCATTGAGGGAGGTGTGCTCTAAAATAAATTTTCAAACTCCCCCTCCACGCAGTGGTTTGTGTCATTTTTCGAGCGTTCTGTTTGCCCGGAGATTAAACATGCGCAGGAAGGACAGCACCAATGGGCCTGCCAATACCCGCGGTGGTATGCAGAATATGCCTTGACATAACCGTCATCGAGATTTAACTCATCTCAAAACTTTTTATTGCATGCTCATCTGCTTAGTAACGGTTCCCTTCATCCTAATCTATCGCCAAACTCGGTAAATAAACGTTTTCAAGAATTTTTTTCTTCTCCTTCTCTAGGAGGATGGTAGCTTGAAGCGAGTAAGCTAGCTGAAGACGCAAATTTATGTTGGGGTTGAGTGCTGTTTAGACGCACCAACGGGGTCAGTGCATAATTAGAGATAGGTTTTGAACTATAGCGATAGATTCGAGAGAAGCTTCACTGACATAATTGGCGCATATCTTGTATACCTGCTTTCCTTGTTACCGTTGACGCCTTGGTGTTGGCTGCTTGTCCTGTTTTTTAAAAGCAGAAGCCTCTCCAACAAAATTTAGTATTCTATTCTCATGTAAAACATAAGCGCACCTCAAGACTCCTGATTTTTCATATTTTAAGCGCCCGCGGCAAGCGAGAAGCGAGCAGCCCTCCCCCCACGAGAACGAAACCTGCACGCTGCGGGACCGAGAATGGCGGCCGCCGTAGCAGACGCCTGTTTCCAAAGGCCCGAGGCTTCAGCAGCGGAAGTTCCGGTTACATCACTAAACACAAAAACACAAGCAAAACAAAACGATTATGCGCTTACGTTTGTTCGAGCATACCACTTATTGCACAAACTGAAATGCATTGTTAGTAAAATGACATGCTGAATTTAAACTTCCTCACAGCAATCCACTCTTCACATCGCCTGCGTTCGTCGCGCCATCTTCAAGTTTCATCGGCAAGAAATGAGCATAGGATTGAGTATCGCGCAACGGCACAGCCCCAAAACCAGCACGAGCGGTGTACAGGTTGAAAAAAAGGAAAAGAAAACCGAAGGTGAGCTATGCCGAAACTCCGTCTCGATAGTTGTCGCGCGATCGTCTCGTATTTTACTTTATTTCATCCCCAGGATTCTGGCCCATGCGCCTCGAAAAACCGGTCGCGTCATCTCGCGACAGCCGGCGGCGCGACTGTGCGTAACTCAATGGCGATGAAAAATAAAAATTAATACCTAGTCGCGCATAAAAGTTAGAGATTAGCTCTCTCGCCTATATATTAAATGCTTCTTAAAGTTTCTCCAAGTAGAGTTTCATCAAAGTAGCTTACATATTGCGTTCACCATGCGCAATGAGCTACGATAGCATGGAGCCTATGGCGAGTCCCGAAAAATACCCCACTTGACTTCACTTCATTGCTCACCAAAGCCCTAATTTAAAATACATCGACAAGCTCTCGGAGCTTCAGGTAGCGTAATGTCCTACATTAATAGAATTATAAGGTATTTTACATTTCAGTGGAGCAAAAGATTTCCTGCGCTGTTTTCCTTTTGATTATGAATCCCCCACACCGGCAAGAAACGCGTGGCGCCATCTCTCGGTATGTTGGCAAGGCGCACGTCCCTGCTACAGTGGCCCTGCTACAGTGTCTCTGCTACAGTGCCCAAGTCATACAAGAAAGCGCGTGCCTACTATGAGGTGTATAGAGGAAATTATAAGGAGACTCTTTTGCTGGACAGGTACATTTATTTAGGCGCATACTGTAACCCCACGACACGGGCATAGGTGATAGTGGAATTGCGTGCGCATTAACAGTGCAAAGCAAGGAAACTTCAAGGTACTTTCGTTCAGGCAGTGAAATGCGCAATTCCCGGACGCTCTTACTTAGAGTTCACTCACCAATACTTGCATATGGTTCTTGCACTGTGCATTGAAAATTTTAAATCGTGTAATAATGACTACATTTTAACACTCCAGTTATTAGCCTAAATAGCAGACAGCTCTTCTAAAGTTTTCTCGATGTGGTGAAAGTGCAGCACGGACGCGTTTAAGTGACTGAGTGCTGCACTATAAGAGGCAGCAAACCTGATGCTGCGTTTTATGGCAGTAGGTGATTTGTCCAATGCAAAAATTAGTGTCTGGCAGTTCACAATATTTTATTCTAGGTTGGTACAGTGCCTCCCACGATTCAATCATTCGCCGTCGATAAAGGCTTTACCATTGCTGTAATCGATGCTAGTTTCGGCAATTATGTCAACGGTGTATGTAAACCATGAACCGCTAACGAAGACTTCATAGAATGGCATGCTGGGAACTGTTCCAAAGAATAGGCCATCAGTACGGCAAGTTATTAACTACGCCGTTACCCAGAGCAGCAATCAAGAATCAAACCCCCGTTAAACATTATGATTTAAATTTGCTGAGAAATGAACAGAAGTTATTGTCCGATAACACGACGTTTCAAAGCTTAGTGGTTATCTCCAGCGCGGCGGCTGGGCGCTCCATCCAGCCCGCTTGTGCAATGTGCCGCTCGCACGAGCGATTAGCGACAGCACGCTACGTGCGCGCGGCCCTGAATATGCAGTGAATTTACCGAGTTGCGAATATGTGCAGCAGTACTTATAAGCACGGTCGCAAGAGTGGCGCGAACATATTAGTTTTTTTTTGCATATGGCATGCAAACCTAACCCCGTTTTTGATTATTTTTTTTCTGTCACTCCTATTTACTTCTCGCTATCCTCTCTATTTGCCTTTATTTCCACCGGTTGCAGTTCCGGTGCTTGAGAGATTAGATAGCAATCGCCGGGCCGGCAAATTTTTTTTCCCTTGTATTTTCGTCAGTTGTTGTTGACTCTGAAGCGATTGGTAAACTACTACTTCTTCAAGGTGCGGCTCCCTTGGAGTTGGAGGGGCTTTATAAGCACACAAACCGCGGGAGTAAGAAGAGGAAGCCGTTTCCAGGGAACGATTAACACTATCTAGCGACTTTTAAATGCGCCATGATTGGTTTCCACAGCCTATGACACCAAGCACTCGAAGAAAGGTGTTTATTGCATCATGACCCCGCCTTAGGCATTTTCTTTAGGATGACTGTCTTTGAAGGTGCAGAGGATGCGTCCGATAATGGTGGCCGGCTTGTGTGTAGTTTGCATCCCTTCCTTTCTGAGAATACTAGCCAAGGTTTCGCTGACACCTTCTACGTACGAGCTGCATACGTGATTTTGCCACCGCCGTGTCCTTAGTATATAAGCATATACAGTTGTTTTCGTTCCATCCTTTTCGGTTTTGGATGATACATCGAGTGAAGAATCTTGGGTATCCATTTCTTAGAAATGTTTTCTTTTGCTGATGATGAGTTTTAATAGTGCAATGGCAACCTCGCACAAAGCGCAATGGGATTAAGTGTTTTCTTCAACACAAGGTTAGATGAAAGACCATTTTCCGAGCGCTTAAGCTCAAAGAAACCAAGCGCCAGGCTTCGAGAGACATTGTGCCCATTGTAAACCAGTGGGTAAACGGCGGCACTGGGGAACGAATCACACACCGTCCTCGAGCCGCATGCTTAAAGCGATATGCCATTGCTGTTATCGCTTGTTTCTAAAATAAATAAGCAAGAATTGGGAATCGTCCTAACCAAAACTTCCTTGAATTTCTCTCTACCCTTCGGGCAAAATTTTTGGCAGTTTTCTTCCCACAAAGGCTACGAGAACAAGACGCATGGCTCGCAGCATCAAACGGTGAAGAAGTGGGAGAGGCGGTAACGCGAAGGGTCAGGGATGTGAGCTGGTGCTTAGGTATGGCGAAATTCTTTTTCTAGAGGTACACGAGAACCCGGTTGCAGATGTTAAGGGGGAGGAAGAAAAGGACAATGGGGAGGGGTCTCCTGCTGTGCCTTTGCCTGCCTTTCTTTTTTTCCTCCTTTTATTTTTCCTCGAATTGTGGAGCGCAGTCCGTGGCTGTTTATTGAATGCACTGTGTTTTCGCCCCCTACGGTGTGAAGCATGACATAGTCGGCACCTCTGTGAAAACGGCCCGGAACGGTCATGGATGCACTTTTTTCTCCAGGCTGTCATAAAAAAAAGCACAACCGCTAATGTGCCAGTCCTGGCAAAGGGTCCCTCCAGACGCTGACAAAAATCTACCAGAAAGGACATCAGAGTTCCTGCTGAAGATCAGTTACATTCTTTAATGCCTTCCACCAACCTAAGGAATTCCACCAGCATTGTTAAAAGCACAGCGCATGGCACAGGTAAAGAGTGGCACAAAAACAAATGTCATATGATTCAGCGTGGTTTCGCCAATTGCAATTAGGAGTGCTAGCACTTCGGTGTTCAGTGCTGTTTCGGTGTTCGGTTCCGTTGAGCACGGATGCAGTTGATGAAGACGATGATATCGAAAACACAGCTCAAAAGACTGGTATTTTAGGACGCAGAATTTTCGGCTGCGGCGATGTTGCAGTTGTCTAATGGAGTAACCAGCAAAACTGATGTGTTCTCGCCGCCCCGGGTTCGGAGTTCACTCGCGGCCGTAAAACATTTCCGATGATTTTATTTCAGGTCAAGTAAATTTCAGACATAGAGACAGACCACTTCGAAATCCAAAATTGAAGCTTCACTGCCACAATAAAAAATGCGACCCCGTTAGCCCGCTGTTCTACTAGCGTGTGGAGGCAGCGGTTGGTATCAATGCGGCCGCTCGATGGAACCGCATCACCAAGTGGCCACTGGCTGAAAAAGACGGCACGCTGAAAGGGTTTTCCTTAGAGCCATTGCTTCGTTCCTTGTCATTCAACGTGAGTGCACTGTGTTGTTATGGCCTGTGTACCGTACAAAATAAAGCAGACCATTGTGAATGGGCGAGATCCTTCTGCGGCCACGTAATTGGTGACAGCTTCAAAAAGCACGTGTTTTCGCTTTGTGTGGCTATAAATGACCCGAATGGAGCAAACTGTCTATTTCACCAGAGATCATTTGGCGACGAAAGTGGTTGAGCACGGTGCATCGGGTCTTCAACGCCACTATATCAAAGGTAAAAGAACACCGCTATGGAGAACACAAAGATCAGGAGACACGGTTAAAAAAACTAAACATTTTGACAGATTTGTCTGTCTGGTTGGGTTTGATGACTTATAATAAACTGCACATCTCAGTCTCATCTGCACAACAAGCACAGCACTTGACAGAAAAAAAGAACAACGCACGATATTCAGAGAACTCATCATGAACGGCTACCCAAAAAACTTTATTAAAAAAACCATTAGACGTCAAAAACACGACGTCAAGAAATCAACGCACAAAGACCAACGCCACCACCAAAATACGTCACTCTACCTGATGTCGGAGGTGTCAGTGAAATCATCGCCCGATTTCCGAAAAAAGGAGGTCTTCAGGTCGCGCACAAGCCCACAAACACTGTTGCGCTTTGCCTACCTGTTCATAAAGACCGGCCGGGGAGAGAAGGAGACCAAGGCATTGTTTACAAAATTCCTTGCGTCGACTGCGACGCAGGCTACATCGGCGAAACCAAAAACCTCAAAGAAAGAATTCGGCAACATAAAAACGACATCCGCAACTTCGCAAGAGATTGCAATCCTGCAGCCGAACATTCCGAGGACTCAGACCACAGAATCAACTTATAAGAAACCAGCATCCTAGTAACCGAAACAAATTACCACAAAAGGCTCCTTCTGGAATCCTGGCACATCCAAACCACCCCCAACAACATAAACCGCACAAAAGGAAACCTGTTCCCAGTGTATGCCCAGGGACTTCAACGAAAAAAAGTCGCCATGGACAGCCTCCCCACAGTGCGATAACGTGACTAACAGCCTTAACCCCCTTCCCCTTCCTCCCCCTCCCCCACGCCTTTCGCATCACAGTTTTCGTTCCTTTGACCCCTTCCTCCCCTCCATACTCATGCCTGTGCTACACGGGCACCTTCGAATGACATCTGAGTCGAATGGCATTCGAGACTTGGAATGGCATTCGGACTCCTCGGACTCCCGTGGTGCTACACGACACTTTCCGAACGCATTTGAAATTTGCTCAGCTCGTTTTCAGTGTAAAACGACGATGACGATGGCGGCGGTCACTGCGGTCACACTGGTGTGACAACAACACTGTCACGGTCAACAGCAGCATATGATTGTAGTGGGACAAGTTTTCTAGGCCAACGACACCGACGAATCCGATCGGCGGACGGCCAGCCTTCATGTCTTCGGCAGGCCGGCGGCTGAGCGAAAACACGCTGATGAGCAGACGGTGTGAATATATTCGCGCTTCTACCTTACCCGTATTGAAAATAAGCGAAACGAGCAGGTATATTTCACATGTGCACACTTGAACACTCACCAGATATAAGCGCTTGCCTTATTAATTTTAATCGTCGGCGACTCCCTTCCCTTCCGCGACGACTAGGCCTAGCGAGTCCGCAGGGTTACGTCTGTGAATTCGGCGGTTGTGAAGAGCGAATTCTCAAGTTTAAGCGAATGCAAATGATCAACGAGTGTAGTTTTGACAACAGTGATCTGAAATCAAGTATTGCTCACATTGCAGGGCGCGCATACGATGAACGGAAAGCGCCGGTGTTACCCAGACCGGCGAGCACTGCTTTACGGCCAGCAGCAGTCGTCGCCGTTGCTATTTTCTGGATAACAAGTTATGCGTTTCAAATAGCACGAATGGTCCCTAATCATACTTCTGAATAAAGTAGGTTAAAATAAAGTACTGGTCACACCGGAAGAAGTCGGGACAATTAGCGACAAGCGCCGGTCGCACGCGATGTCAGCAGCCCGGCTGACATCGCGCTTGTGTTGTGTCTCCTCGTTCGCTTTTGTCCTCGTTTTTTTGCGCTGTCAAGTATGAATCCACACCAACTAGCCCAACTTTCTGTTCTTATTAACCGGCTGTCAAGTGTTTCTGAGGCGAGCGAACGTATCGGCGCTTCCCACAGATTCACGCACTGCGTTAACAAGCACGGGCACAACCGGTACAAATGAAAAGAGAATATTTAATAGAACTAAAGCGCAGAATGCGTTTTATGTGATGCCAACGAGCGCTAGCTGTTCGTACGCAGCGGTGTAAACAACAGTATGAGTGCAACCAACCGTCCTCGTCAGCGCACTCTTGGAGAAATTTCATGCTCACGCGGTAAAAGTACATTGGTGTACAATTACCTGCAAGGACTAAGTTAGACAGAAGAGGGGCAATTTGCTAAACAAACAACAAGAAAAAGCGAGCAGCGGGTATCGAGATGAGCAGCCACAGAGCTGAAAGCAGCCGCGCAACTGTGGGCAGGGCGGAGCGATGACGGCGGCGACGCCTATTGGTCGGTTCGGGCTGTGTTCGCGTTTCGAAGGGATTCCAAATTCTGGAATGTCTCCGCGGAGCTCCGTCGACCCGCATGTCATTTGAACCGAATGCCGTTGAAAAACTTCGTGTAGCAGCGGAAGTTCGGCAGTCGAGTCGAGTCACCCCTGATGAAGGAGCCGAGTTGGCTTTGAAACGTTCGGTTAGAATTAAAGATTTTTGTTTGGAGATGTACAGTTTATTATGAGACTCGCCTACCACTGCAGAACGGCACATATCTTATTCTTTATTGTCATTATTTTTCATATTGCTTTGAGTACGCATGGCGTCACTATTCTTTTATTCTTTTAGTCGTGATGTCAGTTTCCTCGTATACCTCTCAGCGGGGGAACGTGAGCGCGTGCACTGAGAATGCGGACAACGCTTTTTCAAAGACACATGATCTCATCTGCCTCGCGTCACTGCACCCTAAGGCAAGCAAACACAAAGATCTATCTACAGGGTACTCCCGACGTGCAGCATTCATTTTCTCAGAAGTGAATGGACCACTTGTAGAATTGCCGACTTACAGGAAGGTTGCTTCCAACCAGCAACCCACGTTTGCAAACCGCGATTCGCTTCCTGCTCTCCTGACTGAAGGGGTTAGCATGAGGAGAGGTGGTTTTCGGTTGACAAACTGTAGAGGACGCTCGATATTCTGCAAGTGTGCTCCAAGGGCCGTTTTTTTTTTTTGGTGCACGCGCCCAAAGTCGGAGCTCTTAACATACTACAGAACCGGTCTACGCATGCCCACTGCAGGAGACGTCACCGAACCTCGGCGAGGCGCCGATATCTGTCCGTGCTAGAGTCACTGGATAATTTCAGAGTACCGCGAAGGTCCCACCTTGTGTTGGCAACAATGATCGGCGCGCCCATGAAGCTTCCAAACTGCCTGAAGCGTGCGTTCGGCGTGGCTAGCCGAAAGTGGGCAAAAATTTGAGTGCAGCAAGGACATTTTCATACTCTACTGCCTTAAGGAGTTCAACTTCTACTCATAAAACAGTAGACTTTGCTAACTGTAAGAGGTAAGCGAGTATTGGAACGTTGCGCGGCAGTTTTCGCGAGGACATTTGCAGCCCTGCCAGCAATGAGCTCTTTCTATTACCCCTGCACCCCACTATTATTACGTTATTTCGGTGGTGTTTGTCTCTAGGGCGTTCTTTCCGTCCTCAGTTACCATAAAAATATGCATATCGAGGCAACTCGCCGCTCATTCCCGCGCACACACGGAAAAAAACTCGCGTGCGCATTCTAATCACGTTCTATGAGCGTATCTGCTTTTCGGTGTCCAACCTGTTGAACTGGATTACAGGAAGCCAATCTTTTTTTTTGCTCCGTGACATTTTCGCTTTGGAGCCAATGAGTTTCATGTTACATGAGCATCGATGCAAAACTGCTTTGCTGTACTGAGGATAATAAAGCATCCACTGTTCCCTCTTCCATCATTTCAGTTCACTCGATTCTTATAAATATTTTTTGGATGGTGCAAGTCTAAAAAAGCGTGAAAAGGCTCAGAAGAGATCTTCCGAGATTAATACTTTTCCGTGCGGGAAAGGCAACACAAGCATGCTCAAGTGTCTGGCTCAATAGTGTTCCACAATGTGAACTTGCTTGGTGGATTAAACTTTAACTAGAAAACGAAAGCTGAAAGTTATATTCTGAAGGTCCCACATGACAGTTCCAGTAACGGGCAATCATAATTAGCCTGGTTGTGTAATAAATATTCAAGATTTATTCCTAGACTTTCCAGCAGAAAATCCTGCAACTTGGGCGCGTAATGAAGGAACGCCCAGGAAGAACACAGTGTAAATGTAGTCAAACCCAAAGAAAGAGTTACACGACGGCACTTTATTCTTTCCTTGTACAGAAGCCGGAGACAATATTTAAACATATTCATTGCTACTTATCACAGACATACACAAAACCATCTACAAACATCTACATAGCATAAAATGAAAAAAAAAACGAATCATTTCACACCAGCAGCTGCTGCACGCATGCCTATGCTTTTGGATCCACATTTTGGCTGCTGGGGCAATTTTCGTGAAAATTCCTCATTTTTCTTGCGTAGTGCAAATCGCAGCCTGCACAACAAGAACTCATGCACGGTTTTTTCGGCGACATGGTGGCATGCTGGCAGTTCACAAAATCTTTGCTCGATTGATGCTATCAGTTTTTCAACTTGGTCTATTTTAAGGGTTCCCATTAAAAGTGAGTTCTCATTTGACCTGAAATAACTCTCGGCTGTCTCAAGCAAAGCTACTACGGCTTTGGAAAGTCTATAAAGCGACATCTTGTTAGAATATTTTTTCAGCTACAGCTGTTTTCAGCACTCTCATCTACTAACGCAGCTCTACATTTTCCGCAAAGCTTGTGCTTCTTGGTGATGTTCCTTGCGATGTACCCTGACAGGTACACTAAGGAGTGGAGCTCCTCTGGTACAAGGTTTTCGACCTCTTCTGGCAAGTTTATGCTTTCAAGCTGAGCACACAGGTCAGACCTTGAGCTCAAGAAATCTGCCAGTTGCACAGAGTCGTCAATATCATACGATCCATGCTTGCTAGGCTTGAAAAAATGTGCCAGGACTATAAGTCTCAACCCGTATTTGAACTCCCTTGCCCTTGGCACTGGAGACTTTACCCTTACAGTACTGAACAGGTTTTCCAAGGCGTCTTGAGAAAAACGGCTCAAGAGGAGAAATCTGAAACCTCGTTCCCTCACATAAAATTGCCACAGGTTGAGTGCTGTGGTGGTAGTGATGGTAACACCAGCTTGGAGTGGCTTTCATGCTGGGTTACGTCTGCCTTTATGAAATATGCTTAGTTTCCTGAACACATCCATAAATTCAAGTAAAAAAACTTCAGCCTCCTCAGCCTTCTCTCGACGAAGGTCGCTGAGTGCAAGTGAGATGGATCTAGACGTCATTAAAGAAAACCACCTGAACACACTGTCTAAAAACCATGCTGTTGTTAGAGCTTCTCTTTCCAGCTTGTTTTGGTCAACAAGAAGCCGCAGTGCAGAAGAAACGGCATGATTAAACAGGGCGCAGGTCGTACCAACATTCATTTTTTTCAAAATGGCTTGGGTCCAAATGCTTAATCTTTAACCGTGGTGCAAGCTTAAGGTTGTTCTTCTCATCTATCTCGCAGAGCTGTTGCACGTACTTTAGGGAGACCTGAAAAATCAATGAATTAGTATGCATCAATTATGCACGCCAGGATGTGAAAAGCCGACAGCTGTTACATGAGGCAGTTTGCGCAACAGACGCGACGAGACTCAGTTGCAACATAACAGAAAGAAACTTCAGAAGCGAGGTATGTTTGCAGCTATTTAGCGCATGCTAGCTTAAACCACACAGTAAAATGGCATTATTATGATGGAAGAAAAAATTGGGTCAGATCAGTGTTATTTATGTGGTTCAATTTTGCATGCTGTTTTTTGTACCAATGATGGTGAGCCACTACCAAGCAAGTCGCCCTGAACAGTTGACCATGCGAAGGTTGAGTGACTGGCGTTTAAAAATAATTGCTGCAGCTTTCTTAGCCACTAAACTGTACTGCGTTATAAAATGTCATGGTTACTTAGCATGCGACTAAAGTGATTGGAATGATATTTTTTGTCGCAGTTTCATGTGTAAGAATCATATACGAATCATATAGCGATGCGGCAGCAGTGGCGGTGGCGCAGTTCCATGTTCTCTGCCTAAACCTGTCATCGAACTCTTGCAGAAACTTTCGCACGGTGCCGTCTACAACCTGGTTCATCATATCAGTACACTGCTGATATCAACTCTGGCCGTCACGTGGGGACCCAAGCGCCGGGACCTTCCTATAAAAGCGGCGACAAGCGACCCCCGTCTTCATTCAGCGATGCGGCAGCAGTGGCGGTGGCGCAGTTCCATGTTCTCTGCCTAAACCTGTCATCGAATTCTTGCAGGTTGGTAATAGACAATTTATTAAGCACTTTTCTTTTTTTCGCGACCGCCCCTGCTGCTGCTCTTGCTGTTTGGCACTTTTCTGTTATTGCCTATTGGATGTTGGTTTCTGCTCTTGTTTACCATGAAGGACGCATGCTCCTCTTGCAACGAAAATTTTGCCGATGGTGACACGTTCATGACGTGCATCGACTGCACTTGTAAATTCCACATCGGAAAATGCAGCGGCCTGACCGAACGATCGTTTAGGATGATGAAAGAAACCACTAGGAAAGCGCTGAAATGCCCAGCTTGCAAGCAAGCAAATGTCTTGGAAAGCTTCCAGGCAGAACTAGCGGAAATAAACGGAAAATTGTCTGGCATGCTCGTACTGGAGACCAAATTAGACAAGCTAATGAGCATGCAGGAAACTGTGTTGAGCATCGCGAAGTCAGTACAGCTTCTGTCTGACACTTAAAATGACATAAAAGTGAACCTACAATGACAGGAGAAAGAAATAGGCGACTTGCGGCGCCGAGTGGAGGCTGTCGAGAGTGGAAGCGGTGAAAGTACTGTCCAAACACTAAAACAAGAATTAAATGAACTCGAACAGTATAGCCGCCACCAGAACATTGAAATCCATGGGCTTGAGCTGAGAGAAAATGAAGACCTCATGGCTGAAATTAACAAGATTGCCCGAAAATTGGAGCTTCCTGATTTATCCGATAGCAACGTTGAACATGTGCATCGTTTGCCCCCCAGAAAGGACAGAAGGCCTGTGGTGATTGTAAGGTTTTCCAACCGAGCCCTCAGGCGCAAATGGTTTGAAGCACGCAAGTGCGCCCAAGAAAAGTTGACCAACATCAGCTTCTATGAAAACTTGACAGCAATGAACAGGCGATTGCTATGGCTGGCGAAGATAAGGGCAAAGGAAAATGACTACAAATTTGTGTGGACTTCTGAGGGTAAAGTGTTTGTAAGAAAACAAGCAAAAGCAAGTGCTATCAGGATTGCAACCGAAAATGACCTGAGCAAAATTGTTTAGATCAGTGACGACAGGTATTTTGATTTCAAAAATCAAGATGGCGTACCACACGACAACTTCGTTCAATGATCTGGTGAAAAGTAACAAGTGTTTTTTTGAAAAGGGGCTTTCTTTTTTTCATTTAAATACACAGAGTCTGAGGAACAAACAAGATGACGTCGGTACATACCTCTCACAACTACAGTGTTCCTTTGATTTCTTGGCTTTTTCAGAAACATGGTTTTCAAGTGTCACTGATGTTACGAATTTTTCCGGGTACAGTCACGTCTCAGTTTATCGTGAGCAAAAACGTGGTGGAGGGGTGTCCCTATTTATCCGCGACTGTTCTCACTATGATACCATAGACGACTTTACTTGCATGTGTGACGACTTTGAAACTGTTGCCATCATGAGCAAAAACATTGCCATCGTATGCATTTACCGACCGCCCCAGGGCACGCTGTCAATCTTTTTAAACTACATTGAATCACTCATGGATTTTGTCAATTCCCGGAAGAGGCATGTAGTGATCATAGGGGACTTTAATATCGATCTTAACTCTAATAACCGTGCTAAAGTTCAACTTCTTGAAATTATGCTTCAAAATGGTTGTGAGAACGTCATTGAACAGCCTACGAGAGTCACATCGAATACAAGTACGCTGATCGACTTATGTTTCACAGATTTTTCTAAGTCTGCTAGTTGCTCCGGTGTACTTTGTTCAGGATTGAGCGATCATCTACCAATGTTTGTAGCATTACCGATCGCCACGCGTACACAGTGCACAAATAATACTATCCGTATCATCAATAACGGCGGTAAAAAGACCTTTCATTCACTTGTTGAAAACTTGAACTGGGCGAACGTATATAAGGAACCCGATCCATCTGTATCCTACGATATTTTTATGTCCGAATTACAAATTTGTTACGATGCTGCTTTCCCACTCACAACAATTGTTCGGCACAAGAAAGCAAGAAAAGAATGGATTACGAATGACCTTTTCAAGCGCATAAAACACAAGGATAAGCTGTTCGAACAGTTTCTGCGGACGCGTGATATTGCAAAGCTGCAAGAATTCAAGCGGTTCAGAAACAAACTTAGCTCTGACTTAAAAAAAGCCAAGTATAGATTCTATCAACATAAGTTCGAAAAGTGCGCAGATAACTCCCGAAAAACATGGAAACAATTCAATGAACTAAACGCTACGCACGTTTCTAGTATACCATTTGAATTAGTTATAAATGGAGCCACTTATTCGGAGCAAAACTTAGTTAACCTTATCAATGATCATCTAGCTAACGCAGGTGCTGGAAACTTTTCATCTCTTTCATTGCCTCACAGCAGTCTGGAGAGATATATAGGGCAGATGCTGCTTGAAAGTGCATTTTTAACGCCCACTTCTGAGGTTGAGATAAACCTTATCATAAACTCGTTCGATAACCGATCGGCAGCTGGCCACGACGACATTAAAGCCGCACCTATAAAAGAAATTGCCCACTTAATCTCAAAACCACTCGCTTACATCTGCAACCGCATACTTGCTTCGGGAATCTTTCCTGCGAAAATGAAGATAGCTCGTGTCGTCGTCATTCACAAGGGAGGAACATACAGTGACCTGAACAACTATAGGCCGATTTCAGTTTTGCCTCTTTTTTTCGAAAGTGATTGAACGTGTCATACACAAACGGCTCGACAACTTTTTGTTGCAAAAATCATATCAACAAAGCAGTAGGGTTCCAGGAAGGAAGATCAACTGAAATGGCCCTCGTACAAATAAAAAATAAAATAATTAAAAATATTGAGGATAAGCTCTACACCGTTGGAATATTTCTAGATTTTCGCAAGGCCTTCGATTCCATCAAACATCATATTTTGCTAAGAAAACTGGAAATATGTGGAATTAGGGGCATAGCACTTCAACTCATGCGCAGTTACCTTGAGTCGCGTTTTCAGTTCGTATGCCTACATGGCTATAAATCAAACCCAAAGACTGTAAAATATGGTGTACCGCAAGGATCTATATTAGGCCCTTTGCTCTTCTCGATCTATATAAACGATATAGTTAACATTCCTCAAACTGATGATATAGTATTATATGCAGACGATACGAATGTAGTCTTCTCTGGAACAAATCTTAAAGAACTTGAAGACACTGCTAACACGTGGCTATTAAATCTTAGTGTATGGCTAAACTTAAATAATCTTGAACTCAACGAGAAAAAAAATAAATTTTTGCTTTTTTGTGCAAGAAACAAGCCAATTGATTACGATTTTAAGCTTCGTTACGGCTCTTGCTACCTTGAGCGTGTCAGCTCCCATTCCTTTCTAGGAGTTAAATTCCATCACAGCCTAGGCTGGAGCGACCACATAGACCACACCCGTGTCAAGATAGCGAGAGCTATTGGTATGCTTTCCCGGCTTCGAGATCTTATACCTTGCTCGCTGAAAAGACAGTTGTATTTCTCTCTTATCCATTCTCGCATCAGTTATTGTCTTCTTATCAGGGGTACTTGTAACAAAACTGACTTAGAAAAAATATCAGCCCTGCAGTCGCGTGCAGCTCGGTTTCTTTTACCTGCAGGAAACAACACAAATAGTTGCTCGGCAAATACAGTCTCGAATGATCCCTGTGAAAACCATGTATGAACTCAAAATATGTGTGTTTATTTATAACGAAATAAAATCAAATTACATTAATTTTTTTAACACGCACCTAAATAGATCTACTGGTTACAGCTTGCGTCAGACTTCTGTTGTGGTAAATAGGCCTCGTACTAACTACGGAACACAATCAATTAAGCACCAAATCATGTTGATGTGTAATTCTCATCCATTTGTAATAGATGCAGCTAAAAATAGTTCCACGCCCAGGGGTTTTAAACGCATCTGTTCGTCTTTTTTTTTTGTTTAACCTTGTGTCCTAGACGACCAAATGCTTACTTCTGGTTCCGTTTGATGTAATATTATGTCGGTTCGAACAGCCCTAATGTATTGCATTTCTGTACCATTTTTGTATATGATTTAGTGTGTATTATTATTTTATTATCTGTATATATTTACAAGAACTGTCTATGATGCGTCTGTTCTGTAAGTGATGGCTAGGACAGCCTTTTTTTGTTGTGTAATGCAATACTGCTCCTGCTGCTGTACCCAAGCGAGGACAAGACCCAGTCAGGAGGTTTAGCACCTCCTTTTGTCTTGCCTCGTGGGCAATACCTGTATGTTGCCCAAAGGAGAAATAAACATGTCTCAGTTTTTCTCTGGTGTTTAGGCACTTATATATTTTTGGGAAGCTTGTATGTTTTCGTACTGCTTTCTGCATCTATATACGTTGGGCTAGGGAAGTTTAGGAAAACTGTATGCTCATCATTTCACCTGTCATTTACTCTATCACTAACATCCAAAAGTATTGCTTAAATTTTACAGGTTGCACTACCGCTTTTTAAAAGAAGTATTCGCTTCAGTTCTGAAATAAAATGGTCTAGCTGCAGCAGCTTCTAAGCCGAGTAGCGGTTACTGTTCTTGACAGCTGGCCCGAAAGACGTGGGTTCAATTCTGGCTGTGGCATTAGCATTTCGATGGAGCTGAAATACTCGAGAACCATGTACTGTGCCATGTCAGTGCACTTTAAAGAACTCCAGGCTCTCGAAATTGTCTGCATCCCTTCACTTTGGCGTCCCTCATAGCCTAAGTCACTTTGGGACGTTATCCTATATTAAACAAAACTAACCCTAAGCTTACAAATATCAAAGCCTGCCTAGTTTAAGCAGCAGTGTTAAGAAAAATGATGTAAAATTAAATTCAAGTTCACTCACTTCGTTGGTTGGCAAATTGTGCCTCTGGACAATTTCGTCGTCAAGAAGTATTCTTTGCTGCCGTACCATGTGACCTCGGAGATTCTTGAGTAGATGGGGCGCATCTGCGAGAAAATGCAGGCTTCGGCCATCTCCGCAGGGATGGGGACACATTGTCCTAGCACGGCCATATTTTGAGGCCACAATGTTGCACAGCCTCCAGATGGCTTGGTTTCCGCTGCCCATATCCGATGTCACACAGTCTACTGAAAGACCAATGGTCTCACAGCGTTGAATTATTTGAAACAAGATATCCAGCGCCTTTTTTAGCATCAAAGGAGTCACCTATAATTGAAGGACAAAACAAGCATTTAGTCAATTTTCTTTTCACTCCATTTTCAAAGAAACTATTCTACTCAAAGGAACATACCCCCCCTTTAGTAAAAGGCTGTATGGAGCAATCACTTTATGCGTAGGTATGAATGGAAGATAGATGACAGATAGGTATAAACAGTAATTCACCGGTGAAATGGTAGGCCACTGTTTGTTTCCACCTTGATGTCACACCAGCTAACATAAAAACAAGGGCATGTGTTGCCATCACGGCCGTCGCTCCAGGGTCCGACAAAGGCACGGTTGGATGTCCTAAAAGACAACAAACAGATTTAAAAGAACTGCAGGGCGTGTTTTACTATAGGCCTTACCGATGACAGATTGTGTAGTGTTGTCGTAGTCAAGGCCAGCAGTCAGCTGAATTTCATCCAACATTATCACAGCACTTCTTTCTTCTGGATTAAAATGAGTCACTTTGGCTTCAAGAGCGTTGAGCATCTCTTCCAGAATGCCTAGAAAATAATTTTAGGAGGTGCAACTTAAAAGGTATATATTGCAAACATGTGGTATTGGTGATCAAATGCCAAATGCAGAGAGAACATGGTATGATGCAGGAGCTAGGCATACCAGGAGCAAACTTGAGATCCTGAATATGTTGTTGGAGTGTTCTCTCTCCAGATAAGGGCCACCCATTTTCTCTGAGGTGCTCATAGCCTTTTGAGCCACACGACAACCTGAGCTTCAATGCTTTCTGAATAGTCTTGGCTGTCCATGAAGAACCCCTCATGCTTCCTTTCTGTAAGCAACGCATTTGGTCTTCCTCAAGGAGGTGGCTAAGGCTGTCCTTCATGTTTTGGCACTCAGTTTGCGCCTTGATTCTTTTTTTCCTTTCCAAATTCAGCCGACGCTTGAGAGCTGCAACCTCTTCAGGGACCTTGTCAAGCTGAGCTGTTTTGTCGCAAATTTTTTCTACGCTGCAGTCTTTCTGCACTTCTGTTGGCATTTTGCTGATTTGTCCTGAAATGTATTCATACATGATTTGTAAAAACATTTTGGCATAAAGTAAAACATAATGGTATGAGCAAAATGTGGCACACAGAAGTCTTACCAAGGGTAGCGTCTTGTTCTGTGTCTTGAGTGCTAGCTAACTCCACAGAAATGGAAGTGCTGGCAGCTTCTAGTGATGCTGCCTCAGACACAGTCTGAGCTATCACTGAAAGAATTTGTGATATCATTTAAGAACATGCCTCACTATCATTAGAGTGCATGTACAGCCACATATACATTGTACTTGAGTTGCAGCAACATAGCAGCTACAAGACAGTAACTCCATTCGATTCAGTACCTGTTCACAGCATCGTTAAAAACAGTTTGGCATAAAGCAAAATACAATGATATCAGTCAAAGGTAGCCCACAGCCGTCTCACCAAGGGTAGCATCTTGCTCTGTGTCTTGAGTAATCACAGGGTGAAGTTTGGGTCACTGACCAAGTCAAAAACAAACGAAAATGACGTTCCGGGTCCCGTACGGGACCCTTGTTCACAATAAGACTGTCAAAGAAGAAGGCGGGATTATATAGTCTTCAGGATTGTTCCTAATCTTTTTGCGTAGATATGATGAAGGGAGCCTTGATTCCTGTTCAAAGTATCTTTCGTCGTCTGGATGACTAATGATTCTAGATGCAGTTTATTCAAATTATTTCTTTCTGTGGCTGCAATCTCCGCCTCGTCCCAGGCTATTTCGTGGCCAGTGGTCTGCACGTGCTCGGCGATAGCGTTCTTTGATGCGCGATGGTTCCTTACATCGCCTTGATGGTCTTTCATTCGTCGCTGGAAGTTCCCGGTTTCGCCGATATAGACGGATGTGCAGTCATTGCAGGGAACATTGTAAACCACACCAGGAAATTTGGCGCGTGGCAGGGGGTCCTTTACGTTCACAAGTTCGGCACGTAGCTTGCTTGTTGGCACGTGGGCGATGTGCACTGAAGATGTGCTTCCTGAAGATTCGGGAAAGGGTTTCACTGACTCCAGGTACATGAGGAACTGCAGCACGCTTCATGGTTTTTGTGCTTCCATCTCGTTGTCCCCTCGTGCGTTGCAAGTTTTTAGACATATTGTTCACAAGGTTCCTTGGGTAACCGTTACGCTCGAGATCCCTTTTTATCACCTTGAGTTCGTTGCTGAAGCTTTCCGGGTCTGCGCAGACATTTCTTGCACGGTTCAGTAGTGACGAGATAACTGATCGCTTGTGAGCCAAGGGGTGGGACGATTCAAAGACGAGATATCGTCCGGAGTGCGTCGGCTTTCGGAACACGCTGAAACTTAAGCGGCACGCGGCACGCTTGACGTTGATGTCCAAAAACGGGATGCCAAGATCCCCGCTTTTCAAGTTGTCTGGATACCTGCACAAAGTTTTGGCTCCATTGGTGGGAAAGTCAGCGACGGACATCAAGAATTCGCAAGATTTCATTGAGAAGATCAAGGACGTTACCCTGGATGAAAATGATATACTTGTGTCATTCGATGTTTGCCCATTGTTCACGAGTGTTCCAGTCGAACTTGCCGTACACACCTGCAAAGAGGCCCTGAAAAACGATCCATCCTTCCCAGATCGTACGCCGTTGGAAGTTAGCAAGATCACTGAACTCCTTCGCTTCTGTCTGGCTAACACGTATTTCGTTTACAACGGTACGCTGTACAAGCAAATTTTTGGTACTGCTATGGGAGCGTCAATTTCAGTGACGGCTGCCAACCTTACAATGGAAGCCATTGAAAGCAAAGCCCTGAACTCATTCAAGCCACGTCCAAAGGTGTTCCTGAGGTACGTGGATGACTGCTTTTGCATTCTGAACAAGCAGAATCTACAAAGCTTCCTTGACCATCTCAGTGCCATGGAGCCATCTATAAATTTTACCGTGGAAAAGGAAATGAATGGCAGCATCCCGTTATTGGACATCAACGTCAAGCGTGCCGCGTGCCGCTTAAGTTTCAGCGTGTTCCGAAAGCCGACGCACTCCAGACGATATCTCGACTTTGAATCGTCCCACCCCTTGGCTCACAAGCGATCAGTTATCTCGTCACTACTGAACCGTGCAAGAAATGTCTGCGCAGACCCGGAAAGCTTCAGCAACGAACTCAAGGTGATAAAAAGGGATCTCGAGCGTAACGGTTACCCCAGGAACCTTGTGAACAATATGTCTAAAAACTTGCAACGCACGAGGGGACAACGAGATGGAAGCGCAAAAACCATGAAGCGTGCTGCAGTTCCTTATGTACCTGGAGTCAGTGAAACCCTTTCCCGAATCTTCAGGAAGCACGGAGTGCACATCGCCCACGTGCCAACAAGCAAGCTACGTGCCGAACTTGTGAACGTAAAGGACCCCCTGCCACGCGCCAAATTTCCTGGCGTGGTTTACAATGTTCCCTGCAATGACTGCACATCCGTCTATATCGGCGAAACCGGGAACTTCCAGCGACGAATGAAAGACCATCAAGGCGATGTAAGGAACCATCGCGCATCAAAGAACGCTATCGCCGAGCACGTGCAGACCACTGGCCAAGAGATAGCCTTGGACGAGTCGGAGATTGTAGCCACAGAAAGAAATAATTTGAACAGACTGCATCTAGAATCATTAGTCATCCAGACGACGAAAGATACTTTGAACAGGAATCAAGGCTCCCTTCATCATATCTACGCAAAAAGATTAGGAACAATCCTGAAGACTATATAATCCCGCCTTCCTTTTTGACAGTCTTATTGTGAACAAGGGTCCCGTACGGGACCCGAAACGTCATTTTCGTTTGGTTTTGACTTGGTCAGTGACCCAAACTCCACCCTGTTATTATGCTTCATCCTGACCAGACGGTATTCCGTCGAACGTTAGACTACGTGAATATTCGCCATCAATTTGGCCAACAAGCTGTCATTGGAATAAGGCGTTTCATAAGCATCTCTGCACGCTGGCTGCCTTCAGCACGCACTTACGTTTTAGCCTGGAGTGAAAATCCAACAACGTTACCACAAGGTCACTGAAGCTTCGTCGACCTGTGAACACTGCCTTCGGACGCAAGGTGGTGACAAAGGCAGAACGGCAGCTCGTACAAGCCCGCATCGACGAATGTAAGTGCACTTTAAAGCGTCTGCAGCACGAAGCTTTCTTCGCGAAGCGCCAGCTAGAATTCCGCATGCCGGATGTGTTCCCTGAGATACAACTCGTTGCCAATCAAGAAATGAGGCGCACAGCCAAAAAGCACGAGGTTTCTCAGAACAGGAAGCTATGCATTTTGCTGGACGAAAAAGGAAACAAGCCAGCAACAGCAACCTTTAAGGTTCAGAACATGTCATCGTATGCCCTGAGTTCGGCGGAAGAAATGGTGCTCAGCCGAGGTTTGAATTTCAATCAAGGAAAGCCGCCAGACACACGCAAGATGATTTGCGCTGTGGAAAGAGCCGTCAGCCTTCTGGATCAAGACGTCCAAGAAAATGTCAGGACGAACGCAGTTGGCATATTTAAAGGAATGCGGACGAAATGCTGCCAACAGAATCTTTCCGAAGCTGAGCGTAAGGCGCTCAAGTCACTGCGGAAAAATAAAGACATCGCCATTCTGCCCGCGGACAAAGGAAATGTAACGGTGGTCCTTGACCGCTCCGCCTACCTCTCAAAAATGACCCAGTTGCTCGAGGACGAAAGGACCTACTGTAAGTTGACCAAGGATCCGACTTCAAAAGTACAGTCAAGTCTCCAAAAAATCCTTTCGGACATATTCAGTGGTCTCCCCCCTTCTCAAAAGAAGCTTTACTAAAGGCTTCTTTGCACAAATGGATCGGCTCCCGCAATATATGGTTTGCCCAAGATCCACAAAATTGGAACTCCGCTCAGGCCAATCGTGGATTACACAAGATCCCCGCTTTTCAAGTTGTCTGGATACCTGCACAAAGTTTTGGCTCCATTGGTGGGAAAGTCAGCGACGCACATCAAGAATTCGCAAGATTTCATTGAGAAGATCAAGTACGTTACCCTGGATGAAAATGATATACTTGTGTCATTCGATGTTTTCTCATTGTTCACGAGTGTTCCGGTCGAACTTGCCATACACACCTGCAAAGAAGCCCTGAAAAACGATCCATCCTTCCCAGATCGTACGCCGTTGGAAGTTAGCGAGATCACTGAACTCCTTCGCTTCTGTCTGGCTAACACGTATTTCGTTTACAACGGTACGCTGTGCAAGCAGATTTTTGGTACTGCTATGGGAGCGTCAATTTCAGTGACGGCTGCCAACCTTACAATGGAAGCCATTGAAAGCAAAGCCCTGAACTCATTCAAGCCACGTCCAAAGGTGTTCCTGAGGTACGTGGATGACTGCTTTTGCATTCTGAACAAGTAGAATCTACAAAGCTTCCTTGACCATCTCAATGCCATGGAGCCATCTATAAATTTTACCGTGGAAAAGGAAATGAATGGCAGCATCCCGTTTTTGGACATCAACGTCAAGCGTGCCGCGTGCCGCTTAAGTTTCAGCGTGTTCTGAAAGCCGACGCACTCCGGACGATATCTCGACTTTGAATCGTCCCACCCCTTGGCTCACAAGCGATCAGTTATCTCGTCACTACTGAACCGTGCAAGAAATGTCTGCGCAGACCCGGTAAGCTTCAGCAACGAACTCAAGGCGATAAAAAGGGATCTCGAGCGTAACGGTTACCCCAGGAACCTTGTGAACAATATGTCTAAAAACTTGCAACGCACGAGGGGACAACGAGATGGAAGCGCAAAAACCATGAAGCGTGCTGCAGTTCCTTATGTACCTGGAGTCAGTGAAACCCTTTCCCGAATCTTCAGGAAGCACGGAGTGCACATCGCCCACGTGCCAACAAGCAAGCTACGTGCCGAACTTGTGAACGTAAAGGACCCCCTGCCACGCGCCAAATTTCCTGGTGTGGTTGACAATGTTCCCTGCAATGACTGCACATCCGTCTATATCGGCGAAACCGGGAACTTCCAGCGACGAATGAAAGACCATCAAGGCGATGTAAGGAACCATCGCGCATCAAAGAACGCTATCGCCGAGCACGTGCAGACCACTGGCCACGAGATAGCCTGGGACGAGGCGGAGATTGTAGCCACAGAAACAAATAATTTGAATAGACTGCATCTAGAATCATTAGTCATCCAGACGACGAAAGATACTTTGAACAGGAATCAAGGCTCCCTTCATCATATCTACGCAAAAAGATTAGGAACAATCCTGAAGACTATATAATCCCGCCTTCCTTTTTGACAGTCTTATTGTGAACAAGGGTCCCGTACGGGACCCGAAACGTCATTTTCGTTTGGTTTTGACTTGGTCAGTGACCCAAACTTCACCCTGTTATTATGCTTCATCCTGACCAGACGGTATTCCGTCGAACGTTAGACTCTGTGTCTTGAGTGCTGGCTGCTTCCAGTGATGCTGCCTCAGGCACAGTCTCAGCTGACACTGAAAGAATTTGTGATATAATTTAAGCACATGCCTGACTGCCATTAACGTGCATGTGTAGCCACATATACATTGCACTTGAGTCGCACCAACATACCAGATACAAGACAATAGTTCGATTCGATTCAGAGCCAGTTCACAGCATCGTTAAGAACAGTTCGGCATAAAGCAAAATACAAGGATATCAGTCAAATGTAGCCCACAGCAGTCGCACCAAGGGTAGCATCTTGCTCTGTGTCTTGAGTGCTGGCTGCTTCCAGTGATGCTGCCTCAGGCACAGTCTCAGCTGACACTGAAAGAATTTGTGATATAATGTAGCACATGCCTGACTATTATTACCGTGCATGTGCAGCCAAAAGCGAAATGCAGTGGTTCTTTGCGCCACAGCGGTACCGCATCTGCATCCAGTTCAAGCAAGGAAGGCAGTGCACGGGAGAACTCTGAACTGATGCAGTGAGCCACGGCTGAATCGAAGGCACTTTGAGCATGCTTATAAATTACTTGTTCGAATTCCCACACGTTCCTGGTAGACAAAACTGCTCATTTCTGATTTGTAAAAAACTTCACAAGATTCCTTCATTACAAAAAGCTCTCTGGCATGAATTAATTTGTTTACTATTCTAATATCACCATATGAACATGAATAGAAAAATTTGCAGCCACCCTCTACTGCGGTTTCAGTTTGTACAGGCACAGCTTCCATGTTTTCAGCAGCTGGCGGCAGCTGCAGTCCACGCGGAAATGGTGGCTTTTTCAGCTTCCGTGGCCCACGATGAAAAAATACGCTTGGCACCGCTTTCCATTTCAGTTTTTTTTCCATCTACTCTTGGCTTTTCGAAGTCCTCGGGAACAAAGTGGTCCTGAAAATTTATTTCACGCCATAACGTTGAGAAATCAAGTGTACACAGTAACATCTAAAAGTCATCTTGCATACGAGTGGCACTTATCCCAAGTCACATTTGATTTGCAATTATCAAAAGGTAATACCCTAAGCTGATACAGTTATGCTAACAAAAAACTACTAGATGAACAACCAATTTCATCTTGGCAATAGGATGGTACTCATAGGCAAATACTAAAAGTAGAGGCTATAAGCTGTTCTGAAAAGCAATATTTATATGAAACAGAAAGCGCGCTATATGTCTCAAAGCACACATAGCTAGAGGAATATAGCACGTACGCAAACGCTATCTTGGTGAATTTTTTTGCGATTTCAGCGTTCAAAAGCTAACAGCTAGTTTCAGAACCTTGTGAACACAAGTATAGCTTGGCTATGCAAATTAATTAGATCGAGATTAAATTTAAAAGGAGTGCTGAATGTTGTAAAGTAAGCAGCATTTTCCCTGTACAATTTGTGATAGTCGTTTGCTACGAGCGTCATCACTTCAAAAAGGCCACTCAGTTGCATGACGAACACGGAAACCCTAAAAGTTTTTAACACTGACACATTAGGAAACAAGCTCATAACCTTGGAAGAATCTAGTCTTGTGTGTTGAAAGAAAGCTGAACACTGCGGCAAAAAAAGAAGAGTAGCGCAGTACCATATGCAACCCCTACAACCCGAGTAACGCAATAATTCACGCATAGAAGGCGAGACAAGCCCGAATGTTCAATGTGTGGTCGTTAGAGCGCGTAACGTTATCGCAACGACCTCGTTATTATGCACTATTGTTTCATGGTCCCCTTATCCTGCATTTGATCATTTCAATGAGCCTGCACATGTCTGTCAGAGAAATACCATGCACACACAGCTCTATCGTTTGCTGTCGATTCAAACTACGTCCGCGTACAGGTGCGGACATAGGCAAAAGGAGCACGCTGTTCCGTGCTCATTACAATCACGCCTTTCCTATCGGGCATAAAATATTCTTTGTTCAAGAGCAAGCGCACTCGCGTCCACTGCCAGTCCTGACATACCAGAGCTTGCAGTTACAATTAGGCATCATGCGGCAAATGTTAGACGGCAACAGCGAGCTCTGTTTGCTTTTGTCCGCACGTGCAGCAGTTCTATTGCAACCTAATTTCATGCACTTTACGCTATGCCCAAGACCTCTGCCATGAACCAATCGAACTTACCTCGCACAAGCGTGTGTTTCCTGTCGGCACGAACTTCTCCCGGCTGATCCTGTGAAGCCAGGCAAGGCGCCGTTTCTCGTTGTTTTTCCCCCGTGGAATGGAGAAAAAAGTCTTCCCAGACTCTGTCCTGCTGCTGCACCCGAAAGCGCAGCAACCTGGCATGTTGTCTCGAAGCGATTTTTTATTCCAAACCTGAGGGACAAGCGCGAAACGTTGCAATCCGCACACTGAAACTGCTGCGAGAGGCGTCCACGCTTCGTCTGTTTGGAAGCTTCCGAGAGACCGCAGGCGGCGGCAAACCACGTGACCTGTGTTGACCAATTGGTGGCGCCGCGGCGCGGGGCAGCGCGGGGAAAAGATTCGCGGTACTCTGATATTATCCAGTGACTCTAGTCCGTGCTAGACATCGGCGCCATCTAACGGGCGCTCGCGCACTGTTGGAAGTGGGGTCCGGTTTATGACAATAGGAACATAGCGGCGCTCTCTGTGACTTTTCTTCCTGGCTTGAAGCTCTTCCAGGTTCCCAGAACTTTTCTTCTGGGTTTAAGTTGTCCTTTAAGGGCCCCCAACCTATTTTTCTTCACGGCTCGAAATTCTTTCTATCCGCAGAAAGAAGCACCAGAGTACAATGAATTTTTTCCTCCTCCTCCACCTGCTCGAGAGGAGAGCCAGCCAGCACCAAGAACATGGACTGCCAAACATGCCTCTGACGCCATTTCGGTCTGCTCAGTACTCGATCCACGTGGTCTCGGCCGGCATTCACAGGGAGTATTGGCGCCTGAGAGGCTAGGCAAGGACTGAATTCGCTTTAATAAAAATGGCTGTTGGGCAAACTAAGAGAGGAGGCTTACAAAAAAGCGAGAAACTTGTTCTTCTTGAGCAAGAACCTTATGATGCGCGAGTATCAAATTTTTGCTTGCGAACTGAATATTTCGAACCATTTTGAATATAGGCAAACAAAAAATACATGTTGCTGGTAACGGCTGAAATGCGCTAACAGACGGGACAGAAAAGAACACATACACATGCGCTGGTGTCTGTGTTCTCTTTCGTACCATTGGCGCTGTCCAGTCGTTTGCATCAACATCCACCAACCAGCCCGACTTAGCCCTCTTCATTGAACAAAATATCGAGTCTTAAAAAAGTTTTCCCACAACAGAACCACGAAAGAAAATATGTATCAGAACCTAACTTTACCTCACTCCTTATTGCGGTGGGGGAATACACTCGCCTGGTTTTACGGGGTTTAACGTCCCAAAGCGACTCAGGCTATGAGGGACGTCGTAGTGGAGAGCTCCGAATATTTTGGAGTGTCTGGGATTCTTTTACGTGCACTGACATTGCACAGTACACAGGCCTCTAGAATTTCGTGTCTATCGAAATGCGACCAACGCATCCGGGATTGAAGCCTCATTTTTCGGGCCAGCTGCCGAGAACAACAACTACTCAGCTACTGCGGTGTCTCCGGGATGGTTTGAGTAATGGCAGCAATAAACTTTAATTTGTATGGCTGTGCTGTGAAAACAACTCGTTGGATAAAAGTAGTCGGTTCAGTTTAAAATTTACACCGTCCGGTTCAAATAATGCCTACATCACAAAGCTCACGGAATGCAGAGCTACTATTATGGACTGAATGTTGAGAGAGCATTGTAAGGTGGTGGTGGTGGTAGTAGTGGTTTTATTAAAAATACTAGTAAAAAGGAAGGAAAAGATTTTTGCTGGCCCCGGCATCTGCCATCGATACTGAAGCACCAGAGCTGGAGCAGCGGAAATAAAGGATAGCAGGCAGAATGGAGAAATGAAATGAAAGTGGTGAGGGGACAGGAAGAGAGGATAGGGGGAGAAGTAATTTGTACAAACTATTTACACAATAAGAAATGCGTCCAGGTTGTGCGCGTGATTAGTTCATTTTAGAGGAATTAAATCACACACGCGCACAGCACTCTGTTGGTTACAACTGGAGTGGGGCGTCCAGTTATTAATCGTTCAAGGTAGAACTCGCGGAGCATACGGTCACTGCGTGTAACTACCTGACGGAGAACAGACGGGACGTCAAGCCCGTGTGTTCGAGGAATGCACAGATGCTCACCAAAGTTCGCTCATGAGTGCGCGTACTGCCCTGCGGCCACAATAGCGTCTTGATGGAGTCTGGTAGTAGCCCTGCGCCCTATAGGCCGCGAGCATATCGCGACGAGCATCGGCGAACGCGGCACAGTGAAGGAGCAGGTGTTCTAGTGTTTCCACTGCGCCGCATCCATCACACACATTACTCGTCGCGATTCCGTTACGCACCCGTCGTTCCCCGTGCCACACGCAGCCAATGCGCGCGCGGAGGATCCTTGCACGTTGTGACCGTGTAAGTGCGCGACAGCCGGTGACACTGTCGATGCGCTCACCTCCCGCGATGCATGGGTCGGGGTGCTGCTTTCGGAGATGGTCGTGGATGGCCGCACGCACGTCCTCCAGCGCAAGGGGCAGATCGCTGGCAGGTAGTTGGTGTGCAGCGGTCGCGAGGTCGTCAGCTTCTTCGTTGCCTGCGATGCCGCAGTGACAGGGCACCCACTGTGCACGCACGGCACAACCTCTCTGCGCGAGGCGCTCGATGCGCGAGCGAATTTCCCACACTAGTGGGGTACCGCGGCCGTTAGATTGCAGGCGACTGAGGGCGGCGCGGGAGTCGCACAGCAGAGCACTCCTGGGCGGCGGAGGGCCGACGGTGAGCAGCAGGTCCAGCCCGAGCCGGATCCCCATGAACTCCGCCGTGGTGGAGGAGCCCAGGAAGGCTGCGTGTTGCTGGCTGTGCAGTCGCAGGGCTAGGATGGTGGCCGCCGCAGCAAGGAAGCAGCTGTCGCGGGCCACTGAGCCGTCGGTGTACACGAGGCGATGGTCCTGGAGCTCCTCGTGTATGACGGCTCTGGCCAGCTGCTGCACTGCACAGAGGGGTGCGCTCCGCTTTCCCGCGATGCCGGCGATCTCTCGCTGTACCTTCGAGGCAGCAGGCCAGGGCGCGCAGGAGCCGTAGGGGGGTGGGCCTTGGGTCAATTACTCATACTCGAGCAGCGCCGTGCCCATTCGTGAGCGCGGGTGCGAGCGCATACGCTGCAGCAGCGAGCTGAAATAATTTCTTACTGGCGGAGCGGCGTCGAATGGTGCTACCTGAACAGCACGACAAAACGCAAAAACATGCCTCTGAAAACAAAGAGAACAAAATTGCGGTCGCAACGCGGACAGCACCATTCCCTCGACGCTCCCCTACGACCCCTATCGGTAACCGACCACCTCCACGCCTGCGACAAAAGTGAAAAAGCAAACCGCCCAACTACTATGCCCTATTTCTTTCTGGCTCACCTCCCAACTCCAATATCTATCACTTCCGGCATTCACTTTCTCTGGCCTGTTATCTATCCACTGACAGCGGCTCAATGCACTGCCAGTTGTCATAGCCTCAGAGGGACGAAACTACATGTTTCCAAAACATCAGCTTTAATGGTAAAATTTATTTGAAAAGGTACTTATACATAGCTAGAGCTATTTCTAGGAACCATAGCATTGAATGAGTGTCGACAAATTCAGTCAGGCGTGACTGCGAGCAGGCATGACACATAGCCGTGTGGCGGCACGTCGCATGCCACCTTACACATCAGGTGACAGGTGAGGTCCACCGAGACAACACATTTTGTACAGCGTCAAGTCTAAGTGGGATTTTCGAGACACACCACATAAACGGTGTTGTGCATATCGCCAGCCACTTCACCGACCCAAGCAGATTCTTTTAAAGAAACGAAAGCAAACGCCATTTCTCCAGGTTAAGTAACAAGCGGTCACGTATGCCTTGCAATCACGAAGTGGTATGTATAAGCTATGGTTTATGTAAAGTTGAATTACTCTTTCTGTCTGAGGCAGGTGTGAATTCTAGTAGGTGGTTAGCTGTGAGAATGTGAATGTGGAACTCAGGCATAGAAGCTGGCATGTCGATAGAGAAAATGATCAAATAAAGCTGGCTCAACATTGCAGGTAAAGTCGGATTAACGAAATTCATCGAACAAATACACAGTAGATGAAGAAAGCCGCCAAACGATTTCGTTAATATTGACATAAAGATCCTTTCAAAAGTCAGCACAACATAGGAAGCGGTTGGAAGCTATTTTATGCTAAGCAATAATTCGAAACGCCCGGCGATGTTCAGCCTACAGCTGACAAGAAAAATCTGCAGAGATTGTTTACATTTCCATCACTGCGAAAGCAAGGATTTGTGCTACGCAGAAGACCACAATGAGCGGGCAGTGCCGCGGGACGGAGCGGATAGAAGTTGGCGAAGACGACGCTCTGCAATGTACAGAGCAAGAGTGCGGTGGAGTTTAATACGAGGGTGTTCGGCTGTGGCGATAGCCTTAGTTGTAGCATCGCAGGCTATAACTTAGGACGTTTATTACAGAACAGACTTTCTACCGGACTTATTTCAGCTCTTGAGGCCGTGTCTATCTTTGCCGCCCTTTTAGTTGTGTTGCCTTTTATCAAACTAGTGCTAGGCAGCCACTAGCTTAGTGCTTAGTAAATAATCTGTACATAGGTCCTTTCTATACATGCATAACCTCGTGCAGTATGTGCCATGATGAAAAAAAAAAGCGGTGATCGATATCCACGTAGTTTTGCGCAGCTGCCTTTGTTCGCGTCTCCGCGGGCTCTACTCCCATTCTTGGATATTTTTTATTTCCTTTTCTTCCCATTTTTTTTCCATGATTGGGACAGAGTGGACAAATATTGGCAAGAGACGGTCTGTCAAGGCTCTGAACGTCCGGATTAGTGCTTTTGCACTTATACATGCCGACGGAATAATTTTAGACAGCACAAAGGAAAGCTCAAACTAAGCATGCATTCGTAACAAAGTACCTTAATTCCCTGCTCCTTATGGGCGATAGAGTTATATATGCTACATTCTTTGCTGATAAAATCTAGTTGTAACGAGACTGAAAACGAGGCACCTGTGGTTGACTGCAAGCGAAGTTAACTAGTTTCTTTTAGAGTTGATCGACTCACGAATAACTTTTCGTCACGTACGATGTAATCGAAACAAACTGCTGATGTAGCCATAACATTTCTTTTTATTTTAAAGTTCTATAATTTAGCTACTAATGAGCGTAGTTCATTACGACGTGGTTGCGTTTGTGCCCTGCCAACCTGAATGTGTTCGGCGGAAAAAGGGAAGACAAATTATTACAGTTTTCAGTATATTTCAGTTTCTTGCAGGATTGCTATGACTCAGAGTGTCAAAGAAAACTGTTACCAAGATGTGAGATCCATTTGATCAAGAGCCGACCAAAATTGGTAGTTGCAGATGAAATTATTTCATCTGTTAGAGTGAAGACACGGAGCGGGTGGTAGGCCCTCGGTGAAGATCTACATCTCCAGTAAGCAGCAGCAAGCAAACCATTCAAAAATATTGAAATAATTCATAGCAACCGTTTTGATGGCTGATGGTTACTGGAAAGGAAACCAGTAAAAAGAAACTGGTTTTCGCTTTTCAGATTTAGTAGGAATCTAAGCGCATACTAAACCGTAAGCACAGACCTGAAAGACATGTAACCAATAACGTTTTAATCTTCTCATGTTTTCCGCTTGGGTTCTATTTTGTATATTTTATGGGCGTTGTATTTGTTTTCTCTTTTGTCAGTGTTACTGTGCGTTTCTCCTGGTTTTATGGCACGGCTGTGCCTTGAGGCTCCTACTTTATCACCACCCTTATCTTTTCTTGATGCGTCTGGCATTCTCCCGGGCGTTTGCATGGAGCATGCCTCGGTTGCGTCGGTTATCGTTTGTAGCAATTTATTTTTGTCTTCTTAATATTGTATTTTCACCTCTTAAGTGCACTTGGCTGTGGCAGTTAGGGGCCTTCGCATCTGTGCATAATTTTGACCGAGAGCTTGTGCTCATGTTGATTCGTATCTGCTGAGCTGCTGTTTTTTGTTAATCGTCCCTGACTCCTACGTGTTTTGTGGAAAATTCTTGCAATAAAGGAAGTTGACGCTGCTTGTGTGTTGTCTATAGTCTTCACTGAAGCATGTCTCTCTACGGTGACAAAGCTATAGCACGCGAAGACAAAAATATAGCATGTGTTTTTAGAACTCTTCGAGGGCAAGTGGTAATTCAGGAAGAGTTTTGTTGGGGTTCAAGCCACAGATTTAAAACTTGGACCTAAGTCTTACTTGGTTGTCGGGGCTAGTTTGGTGAACTCACAAAAAAATTATTCGGTGATCCTAAACATCTTCCATGAAATCAGCATCGAAGGCGCAGCTAGGCTGTCAGCATCGGCAGAAGGGAGGCAATTTTTCAATCTTTTTTAAATTCTAAGAAAATAAGAATGGTTGGCTGGGGCGCACGAACATGTGCATGGAACTATACTGAGAGAAGTGTGAAAAACTTACAAAACCACGCTAACATGGCCGACAGGTGAGACCCCATCGCTTTGTTCCCCTGCGCTGACTGCGTCCCCCAGCTGACTTCTCGTGAAGGCAGGAAGCGTTTGTGACGTCTGAACAACGTACCCTCGCGATTGCTGGAATTCTTGCTCTGTGAATTCCGCATAGCAAAAGAAGAAAGGCTGCAATGCATAACGAGGTACTTTTAAACGGGAGAACAGAGGGGGTGGAGCAGTGTTTCCTAACCGGCTCCGTGGAGAAAGCACTTTTGCACATTCAGTTGCAATCCCTTGATGTCGCGTTGTTTAGACCGATGGAAAGTCTTCCTGAAAGCACATGTGCACTCGGAACCGCGGTGAGCAATGTTCGAACAAGGATACAGACTTGTTATCTTGTTAGGTCAGGATTTATGCAAGAAAATGCGGCGTTTAAAAAAAACAATTAAAGGAAAGAATTGGCCGCGTCACGTGCGTGTACACAGGTTGACTTATTCTCATGTGCAGGTGTGTAACAGAGTGGCTTCCTGGCTCACAAAACTAGGAAGTGTGTCGCCGTGCACGGAAGCGTGACTTTCTTGAAGATAACCGATTCAGCAAGCATAAAATGTCTCTTTTTATTATGAGGACATGACCTAATGTCGGATCGAAATGGTCGTGTTTCCTCGAGGTGTCGGCGTCGGAGGAAAACCGCGTCCATGGTGGTGTTTGCGGCTGGTCGGGCAACCCAATTTAAGCCGGCTTCGGTTAATCAAACATGCTAATTCTTTTAGATAACTATGGCCGCATCTATACAGTTAATGCAGCGGCGCTGAAATCTACTTTTCTGCCACTTCACCAGAAGGATCACCGTAGTTGCTTTGGCAGGCCTTCTCGCTTAGCAGTGCTTGCCTCTCGTTGATGACATTTAGCTTTAGCATTGAGCGATACCGCACATATCTTTTTTGCTTTATGTACCTCCAGCTGAGCGTCGAAGCGTCGAGGCGCTCTCTGCCTCGCAAATTTTGTCGAAAAAAGCGTCCCAGTCTTACAGCGTCCCGATATTTCATTATTTTTTTAACAATGACTAACAATGACCGTAATGAGCTTCCGAATACAGTTTTAGTGCAGAAAATCATCTAGCTCCCACATCCAGCAGAATGAAGCGAAACCTTCCGAAATTCATTTGATGGTACTAAAAAAAAAGTAAACTTTGCAACCAAGAGCGCAGAGAGGGATTGTGACCGACGCTGCCAAAAATAAGCATTCTTTGTTTCCGTAGGCTTCATACCACTGAGCCACAGACGTGGCATCCCGCGCTATGATAAGTGCTTGTTGGTAGGAGTTACCTATATCGTCGTCATCGTCATCTTTCATCGCTTCGTTCCCTGGTTCGCAGGGGTCGTGCAGTGAAAGCGTACGAGTGATTAATTAACGATAAAGTAAGACTCGTCTTTGTCACCCTCAGCAGCTTTTATGTAGCCGTGAAAAAAGGCGAGATGCGAACCATTTCTAGTGTGACGTGCATACTTGTATAGATTTAAGAGCGTTAGCTCTTACTCATTGCGTTTCTCGATTTCTTAGGAAATTTTCTAAGTCCGAAGAATTCAAGATGGCAGCCTCCTTAGTAAATCGATTTTGCAACCCATTTTGTGATTTACTGGCAACATCATGAGTATATCGAATTGGTGATTGATTCGTTACGTCAATTATGAATGCAAGATGTCAAATTTATATTTCCATTGGTGTCCCCTCATTCAATCTCATTCATATCAATTCTAGTAAACTACGCAGCTAAAGCGCCAACTCCAAGCGCCCCTCCTTGGGGTACGCGCTCAGCGTCGGCTCTCTTGGCGTACGCCAACACCGGTCTGCGCATGCGCACTGCAGAAGACGCCAGCGATCCTCGGCGAGGCGCCGATATCAGTCCGTGCTAGATATTGGCGCCAGCGCACGGGCGCTCGCGTACGCGTCGGAAGAGGGGTCGGGTTTATAACAATATGAGGATCGCGGGATCTCGGTGACTTTTCTTCATGGCTTGAAGCTCTTCCAGGTTCTCCGAAGTTTTCTTCGCGGTTTAAGTTGTACTTTCATCGCCCCTCAACCCCTTCTCTTCACGGCTTGAAATTCTCTCCCTCGGCTCGAAAGGGGAAGCGAGCCAGCGCCAGGAACATTGAGATGCATGCCCATTTTCGACGCCCGTTCCCGCGTACACCAGGAGCGCCGACGCTGGACGCGTACGCCCAGGAAGGGCCCTTGGAGTTGGCACTTAGCGCTCGTTACTTCAACGTCTTCCAGACAGTGACGGGCCGGCATCTTTTTTGACAGATGACCGCTCAACGTCCGACAAAGAGGGCGCGGGTACGCCGCGTTAGCCGCGACCCGACTTTCTTCCTTTTCTTGCAACCCAGCCAAAGAAATGAGTAGGGGAGCCACACAGTCTGTCTCCCTTGAACTCGCTGGGTGAGAAAAGAAAAAAAGAAACAGAAATGCAAAGCCCCCCCCCCCTCCCCCAGAAGCTGGGCGGGAGGGGAGGAGACACGAAGTGGACAGTGCGCAAAGCTTATCGGCGTCTCTCTCCCAAACCAGGGAGGGATAATGTAAGAGATGGAGGAAGCGCTCAACTTCATGCGGCGCGTGGTGACGGCTTTGTGAACTATCTTGAGAAAACGAAGCAGCACGAAAAAACGGGGACGAGAAAGACACACATACAACAGGACGAATGTTGCACTTCCAATTGATTTTTATTGAGAATACTAAGCTTAAGTACAGCGCTACTATCGCCTCGTGGCAATCAACCGCAATGATTCAAAAACGCCATTTCATTATCAAGAAGAGACAAGGAAGCGGTGCTGACACACTGACCACCTGCTTTTCTGATATGATATGCTTCAATAATCTCTCTTTCCATCCAATCTCTTCCGCGCCCAAGAATTTTAGCTTTCCGAAATATGGGTTTACACTTACAATCCTGGCAGTGGATAGCAAGATGGCCACTCTTCCCTTCTTTCACCAGATTATAATGCTCCCTAGCTCTCTCATTAAAACAGCGTCCCGTTTGACCAATGTACACTCTATTGCAAGTGAGCGGAATGCTGTACACTACCTTAGTAGTGCAACGGGTGAAAACAAGTTGGTGGTTTATAGTGCAAATCGGCCTTTTCTTACTAATCATCATTGGGCAAACTTTTGATAGCTTGCTTGGGGCGGAGAAGAGCACGTTAACACCGTATCTGTTTCCAACTTTCTTAAGATTATGAGAAACTCTGTGAAGATATGGAATTACTTGAGTTGGCAGCTTCTGGTCTTGCTTATCCGTCTTTTTGATGCACTTTTTCTTTTGTAGCAGCGTCTCTGCAACAGCTGACAATAAATCTGGAGGAAAGCCTGACATGCGCAATCGCTCAGTTTGCATTTGGACACTTTCAAACATTTGATGATGACATGACTTTTTCAAAGCGGAATTGAGGCAATTCATGGCTATTGCTCTTTTGATTATTTTTTAATGAGCACTACTGTAAGGGAGGAGTGCCTTTTGTGACCTAGGATTGTACATCCAGCATATATGCCCTTCCAAGAAATGAATTCTCAGGTCAAGGAACTGTATACAGTTTCCACTAGGGAGTTCAAAGGTAAAATTTAAGCCTTTTGCAACCGTTTTGAACGATGCGAGAACATCAGCAACAGCTTCGTCAATAGATAAAACATGCGGCTTGTCCATTATCACCAAATAATCGTCAACATATCTAAAAACGCGTAGGTTAGGAAGTAAGCTATGCAAGCTTTTGTCAATGCAGGAAAGAAAAATGTGAGAAAGAACGGGAGCTACGCACGACCCGATGCATATTCCTGCTTTTTGTGTGTAAAACCGGTTGTTAAAATTAATGGCAGTTGACTGTAGATAAAACTCTAAAAGGGCTAAGAAACGGTCGATGTTCACACCCGCCCTATACTAGCGGAGCATGAACCAGAATCCTGGCCATATTGGTGATACGCAGGCTGACCCTGTATTCTCTTACGACCTTAATTTTTCGCCCCATCCCAAACATATGCCCGCAAATATCCGAAATGGTCTTCGATCTTGCTGATCACCTAGAGAACTGTTCTCTCCACCGATTCCTCCGGGAGCTGCGAGAAGGCGGCGATTGGGATACACTCGCTGGGATGGCTTGGAGTTCTACCGCTTCGTATCCGTGATTACACTCCCATATTCTTTGCAGATTTTTTGGCTATTGGTGTGGCTCTTCTCAAAATTACGAGACATGTAGCACGGGTTCTTATCTTTGCAGACTGCCTTTCAGTTTTACCTCTCTCCAAACTTCAGGAAAATCTCTATTGAATCGTTCCTTTAGGTTTTTTGTTCCACTCTCTGTGAGAGGGGTATATTTTGTCCGGATACCTGGTCATTCGTGTGTCTATTTTAGCGAGGTGGTCGATTTAATGCAAGGTCAGCTCTAGTACCCATGTAATCGATGCCGTCCCTTGCCTCATTATTGTGGAGATTTCGTTTCCTGCGTTTCCAACATAGCTCAGCCACCTTGTGTGATTCTGTTGCTCAATAGCACGGGTTTTGAGCATTTAAAGTACACCCTTAATTGGAATGTCTGGTCACATAAATCAAGGCTGTGTGAGGTGTCAATGACGTTTCTGCGATGCACAATCCACCCCCCCCCCCCCCCCCAAATTTGTACTATCGGGACTTAAGTGGTATATTTTATGCAGCGGGAGCCGGACCAACGAAAAACTGCATCGTAACGCCATCTACAGGTGGCACCTAAGAACGAGACAGCCAGTTGGGATCCTTTATTATCTGCAGGCATTTCGCTTGACTCGTTTCAATGTTTCTTGCTTTAGATGGCATTACGATGCAGTTTTCCGTTGCTCCGGCTGCGGCTGCGTGGAGTATACCACTTTTCTCTCCGATAGTACATATGCAGATGCGAGTTCGCTACGACAAACCTTTGTGACTGATGTGGGGAAGTTGAAACAATAGAACATTTTATCCTCTCTTGCCTGCGGTTCACATTTCAGAGAAAGACGTAGCTGGAGGTCACCCTTGCGACGTTAGGACTCCTTATGCTCCCAGTTTTTTTCTTGTCCAGTGTGATCACCAAGGTATTCGCATTAGCTAGGTACCAGGTAGAAAAACCAGCAGAAGAGGACGCGTACACAAGAGAAGGAATTCACACAGGCGACGCTGGAGACAACTGAAAATGTTTACTTGATCAAGGAATCTAGCAGAGCAGGGCGCACGTGCGCATGAGCAGGACACGCCGGCAAAAGGACGAAAACAAAAGTCAAATAAAGGTCAGTCATTGAAAACACTGTTATATTGCACATGGAGACTATCTCCCATTCATGAATCGGTATTCTTTGGAAGAAAACTTGACTGACGTATCGCTGACGCTATCAGTGCCTGACATTATTTTAAAAACTTCCAAGATTCCACATCTATCTGCGTTTGGCTCGGCCGATCATTTTTACACTGCTAAAGAGGGGAGCACAGTTTTGACATTTGTTACAGGCACATAATGATAATGATATGGCATGAATAATGATAAAGATATGGGCACATAATGACGAAAGTTTTGCGGGTGTTGAAAAAACAACGTTCACACCGTATCTCATTGCCACCTTTTGGTATTATGCGAGACTTTGTGCATGTACGGAATAACAGCAGGCCTCAAATCCTGATAAGACGCATCTTCCTTGTGAGGTGCGTGCTGTAACCTAAGCTTACATGACAGCTATTCAGCAACTGAGACAAGGATCTGTTCGGGGTAACCGGCTGACCACAGACAACCAGCTTGTTCAAAGATACTGTGCTGTATAATGTGGAGGCAGCTTTTTTGTAGGGAATTTCCTAGACAAAGATTGGCTATACCTCGTTACACTAAGTTTGAGTGTGTCGATGTGTAGGGTAAAAGGCCTTTCTTAGTTCAAAGAGCGTATTTCCAGCAAACGTGGCCATCGTCATAAAAGGTGAGAAACAAGTCTAAAATCCGGATGTTGTCATGCCATACGTCATGCCATGAAATGCCATACGAGCAATTGCTAATCTAGGCTACTTGGATAGCACTAACTCGTGGTGGAACAGCTTGGGGTTACTGACAATTTTTCAATTAAAAACTCTTCGGCTAGCACTTGAAACATATAACAGATTTCATCTTGAAACTAATTTTTGTGCAACACCAGAACTACCGCAAAACCCATATCCCCTACGACACATGACAATAAGAGCACCAAAATCAAGAACAAATTACGGATTCCAAACGATTAGATATCAGATGACTACCTTTTTGAATGAAAACAGAAATTTTCATGACCTCCTCCATCAATGCAGAACTCAAAAAATATACAAGAGAAAAGTGATTGCACTGTTGACTACATGACTAACCGGTACATCCTGTGACATATTATAAATTGATAACAGTCAACATGATTGTATATATTTTTTTTCCTTTTTATAATTCCCTGTAACCCAACAGCACGCATCTTAACAACTTCGAAGATACCTTAACATTGTTGTACAGTTTTTCCTTTGTTTTTCTTTTAACATGCCAGCAAGTGTAATGGCGACCGCTACATTTATTGTATTTGTTTATTTTATGTGTGTATGTGCCGAGTGCAGTTTGCTTACCCACAGGGAGGAAGGCCCTCGTCAGGCACCACGCCTTTTGGCCTCCTTCCTGAAGTGTATGAAACACACTTCAAATAAATACTTTTCAAACTTCAAACTTCAAAGTGGCACATAATGAGTGAAGCTCTGGTCAGTGAAAGTGTGATGAAAGAGAGATAAAATGTCATTGGCTGCCGAATCAACCCTCTCAAGGGGAGTTAGTTTTAAAAGGATTAAACAATCAACATATCTAGAAACCTTAACAACCAGAGTGTCAGTATTAAGCTTATGAAGTAACACATTGTCAAAACTAGATAAAATTATTTGGCACAACACAGCAGCTACGCCCGAGCCCATAGGAATACCCTGCTTCTGTATGTATAGGCGATCGTCATGCTCTGCAATAGTAGATGACAAATAGCACGTTAAAAGTTCCAGAAACAAGTAGACAGATAGGCAAATAATGTTCTGAAAAGGAATCACGTCTGCTTTTGAGGAGGCTACACACATCCTCATATAACTTCTTGTGCGGTACCGAATAGAACAAGTCCTCGACGTCAATGGATACGGCATAAGTGGCATCCACGGGGGGGGGGGGGGGGGGGGGGGGGGGGTATTGGAGATAAACTCTACTACACTAATTGAGGACTGGACTGAAAAGGGGTCGGCAGGTGCCAAGGGGTCCAGTGAGTCTTCAATAACTGGCCGAGAGTTTTTTCCCATGTACTGCCCTCGGTGATAACGGCCCTGAGGGGACAGCCGGTCTTGTGCGTTTTTGTGCCAAACAACAATTTCAGGACATCAGTCTTCTCTTTTCTGCTCACTTCTTTCAGCAGACCTTGGAGATTAAGGTTCTTCAAGAGTTGAAGAGCGCGGCTTTTTACCTTTGATGGCTTAGCGGTCACCGGCTTGAAGTTTTTTTCATGTGGCGAGGCCTATATCGGTCAGACGCCAATGCATTATTTACCGGAAAAGACAGCATCGCACATCACTCGAACCGGATAATACGGTCAATTTCCCTAAAATCGTAACAAATGTCAAAACTGTACACCCCTGTTTAACAGTGTAAAAATGATCGGCTGAGGCAAAACGCAGATAGAATGTGAAATCTAGGAAGCTTTTAAAATAAAAAAAGTCAGGCACTGATTGTGTCAGTGATACGTCAGCCAAATTTTCTTCCATAGAATACGGTTCATGAATGGGGCATAGTGCAAGATAGCAGTATATTTAATGACTGACCTTTATTTTGCTTTTGTTTTCTTCCTTTTGTCGGCGTGCCCTGTTCATGCGCATGTGCACCCTGCTCTGCTCGATTCCTTGATCAAGTAAACATTTTCAGTTGTCTCCACCGTCGTCTGTGTGAACTCCTTCTATTGTGTACAAGTCCTCTTCTGCTGGTTTTTCTACCTGGTACCATGCACCAACTGGCTGGCCCAACAAGCTACACATTAAGTAGGGTTTGTGGATACCTTCACTAAGGATACCTTCACGCTTCAGCAAGTACTTAACTCTGGGCTTTCTGCGACCTGAAACCTGTGTACCTGCATGAAAGCAGACTTCATGTTGAAGAGGACACTACAGCCTCAGGGTGACTTCTAGTGATTTTTTAAACCCGATGAAGAGTACCATGTACTACATATGTTAAGTGCAGCTAGAAAAAAATATCAGCACCATTGTCAGCCTGCTGAAAAAGCTGCAAGAGAAAATTCTGAAATACTCAGTGTGCAGTTTGAAAATCAGCCGGTGGTTTCAACCTGGTCCCCGCTCACGACAGGTAGCTCTGACATAAGCCACATATCCCCGCAGCGTTGTTAGACCTGAACAAAGCTTCCCTTGTTAAGAATTAATTTGTTATCAGTGTTGGCGGTAACGCGTTACAAGTAACGGCGTTACCGGTAACGCGTCACTTTTTTAGTAACTTAGTAACGTACTCGTTACCATTAGGGAACTGCAACGGGTAACGTACCTATGTCAACATTTTTCGGTAACGTGAGGTGTAACGATACTAGTTACTGCTTGTTAAAATTGCCACCCATTCCGCCCCGTTTTTAAGAAAAAGCGCAGAGCCCCTAAAATGATGTTCTAAATAGACAAAATGTACAGGTGCTCTCGACGACCCTTGTTGCGGCTGGAATGCATGCCAGAAAACACCTGCCCTTGACAACGCACCCAACTAAAGAAAAAGACAGAATAGCCATAAAGCACAAAACACGTGCACAAACAAGCATTCACACACTTGCCTTCACCTACCTCTCCTACCCTAACCACTCACACACTCAACTCTCTAAAGAGTGGAAGCATGCGGAGCATTTTGGATCATCACAATTTTTCAGAATTACATACATTTGCTGAGAGTTCGGCGACGTTTTCTGTGTGAAGTCAGAATTGATGATGAAATGTCGTGTTGTGTTTAATGTCACATTCATAAAATGGCTTCACCATGTGCCACAGAGTTAGAAGCCATCACTATAACTCTACAGGCAACTTTAGGCCACTATAACATTGCTAAGCTCCTGCAAAATTGTGCAACGCATTCTCATTAAATCAGGATTGCACGTAAAATCTTTTTTGGGCTAGCATTTCGATGTGAAATATGAGCTTTAGAAAATTGTTGTCATACCTTCTTAAGGCGAAGATTAATTCAAATTAATGGCCAAGAAGTAACGGCAAAGTAACATGCGGTACTTTTTTTCAGTAACGGTATCTATAATGCGTTACCCTATTTTGTAGGTAACGTAGGGCGGTAACGCGTTCCTTTTTTTAGCGTAACGAATAACGTATTTAGTTGCTTTTTTCGGTAACGCCTACAACATTGGGTGTTATTTGGGGGCTCGGAGTGGGAAGCTTTTTTAGACAAAGCAACAGACTTGGAAGGCTGCCCAGAGGAGCGCCATAGCTACACATTCCTGAAAAGGTGACTGCGTGAGAGCACAGGGAGCACTCTCCCACTTCCAATGTCACCTCAGCTACAGAACTGATGTCTTTTAAATGAAAATTGCTATGAGAGCCGTTCAATGAAATGTGTGCAGGGTCTTACGTGAACGACATATCGAAATATAATGCCACCGCAGTGCAGGCAATAAGGCGTGTATTGCAGTTCCTGGGATTCATTTAAATATACCGAGGTTGTCTGATGTGTTTTGAAGTGATGTGCTGACTGGAGTTTCTGTATTTAGTCTGCATCAGAAATGCATCTCTTCGGATCAAAAATCAAGGCTTTAACCTGGTTTGTGAGGCAGGACAGCTTTACTGCTGCATCACCAGAGGAACTCATTCACATTTGTTGATTCTTTGTCCTACCACCCGCGAGCACGTCGCTAGCTTTTCAAGCTGCAAATAATACAATATTTTCAGTTTATTTGCAACCATTGAGGAGGAGGAAAAACTTAAATAATTATAATGGGCATTGGACGATTTCACTTGGTGACATCAATGAAGCAAACATTGCTAGCAAATGAGTATATGCCTGTAAAGGCAAGCATAGAACAGAAGAAGTAGCAAGGAAAACTCTGAACTTTATATTGCTGTTGTGACTTCCAGACATGTACATAATGCATTACAATTAATTTATTACCTGAAATAAATTACAATTTATTCAAATTCTTTAATGCATTGATTGGTCTTTGTAAAGTGACAGGAATCCGGTTATTTGTTTCTGTAAATAATGAATAGTAATCTGTTGAATACTTTTTTACAGAGCAGTATAACTTTGAGAACCAGAACTTAGGGGCAAACACTGGTGTAGCATGGAATTCCTCCGCATTAGGACAATGATCGAGCTGCGGAGAAGCTAGAAGCTATATGCTAGAGGATTTCCGCACATGCAAGCCCGAGTGGTCTGCATTTGACTAGCCCCGTGTTGCACGCTTCGCGTTTCACCACAACAGAATGTCATTTTTAGTGAGCTTGGACTCATTAAAGCTTGGGCTTAGTCCGGTATTGCTTATAAGATTCATCTCAAGTGTAGACAATCATACGTAAGCCGAACGTATCACACAGCACAAAAATAATCTTCGCATATGCAAAGGTTGCCGGCCCATCGTTGTCAAAACAGTTATCTTGTTTCGCCCTTCATAGCGCCATCAAGGGACAGAATGGAGACATTTTGTATCTGCTCAGGTACAAAATATGTAACCAAGCTGTTGCTCACGCTCCCGCAGGAAGAGACTATCTCGAGATTTTAACACTCATGATTTTGTGAGCTTGTACTGATACAGTAGCAGTTTGCTTCTGGTTTTCTGAGACTATTTCGAGATTTTAACGCTCATGATTTCGTGAGCTTCTACTGATACAGGAGCGGTGTGCTTCTTGTTGTCTTAAGTTTTCATTCGCTTTCCTAATAAACCTGTTGCAAGAATGAAGCATGTCCTCTCTTGTCTTTCCGTGCCACCGAGTTTGCGCGTACTTATCTTCAGCAACCGCCATCTCGTCCAGTGTTCTGTTTTGCTGAACCAGAGAACTGGTTTGCTCCTAGAGCAGAAACGGAAAAAATGGCATAGCCAACCTTCACATAACTATTTTTCATTGATGTGAGCCATCACTTATAAAAAAGAAGGGTGGCTAGCGTTTCGTATAGACGGAACAGCCTCCTAAAGTTCTGTCCAAAGGCAGCATTTACTGGCATTGCAGTTATGGCCACACCAGACCCTCCTCTCCTCTTAGGACTGATCCTCAGTGCTGAATGTCCTTTTAGGTCTTGATCAGGCCAGCACCAGAACATAGCATAGCAAGATATACTATGTATATTGCAGCATAGTTTTGTTTTCATACTTATTGCACCTCAAGCGGTTAGCTTTGGCTTGGTTCGTTGTCACACAAGTGGCAGTTACCGTTCTTTCTGGACATAGTTCCGAGAGCAGTTATACATTTTTTCAGAATGCCTAACATTCTACCAAGACGGAACAATATAACACCTGTGGAGTTCCGTCCCGATGAACGGCACCACAAAATGCCCCAATATCTGCTGCTGAGTAGTTTTTGCTTTGCAGGTTTTTTGTTGTCATAGGGGACTGAATTTAGTAACAGTCAATGTTCCGTGTAGATGTAACTGAGAGCGATTTATATTACGCCAGGACGGAACACCAGCATCAGTTATTGTACCATCTGGCCGGAACTCTAGGCGTATAAAATTAAAAAAAACATGGTCAAATTAGAATTTCGCATTATTTGAAATGCTCGGAGGTGAAAGCGCGAGTGGTAAGCTGCACTTGAACTGCTTGACCCGGTGGTGCACAACTTAGTAAAACTAGTGCAACAAAACAGATCACACCCGAAGAAATAAACGTTCGGCTAGCGGCAGCAGCGGGCCACGTCAGCGAAATTTGAATGCCTTTAGAAGTACACAATAATCTGTACGGTGCATTGCCTATTGAACGAAAGTAACTGCGGTGGCTGAAAGGAAAAGTAAACCTGGCCTGGGAACAGCAGTCTTCAAAAAGCAAACGTGAGAAAGACCACCACTAAAAAAAAGCATTGCGCAAAAACTGTGAACATACAGCACAGATGTTTCCACACATATGCTAAAGAAAACCATTCTCTAACCTGGTAGGAATTGAGTTATTGTCCGACCCATGGACGCAGCCATCTTAAAAACCAAAAAATTGTGGCGACAAGAAAATCTGCCAAATTTAGCAAAGTTTTACACCAGCAGTTTTGAAAAAGCTAATTTTTCCAAATTAAGCATAAAAAGTAACGCCTAATCTAAGAAATGAGATGCAAGAATTATTGAAACAAAATATTTTTTTAAAACTCGCAAAGCCTCGCATCAAAACACAAAGGCTCACAATCGAGCGAATCCAAATCCAAACCATCATGATCGCTCGATCTCGGGACAGAAGCACTGGGAGTCGATTTTCTTCAACCTTTTTTTCTGAGGCATTCAAAATAGTTATTGAAGCTAACAGTGCTGGTGCATTCTACTCATGGTAAATTTAAGACCAGCGACCATCTTCTCAGCCAAAGTAAGGATATCATGGGAAAGATTCACGCTTTGAGTCTTGTCAACAAGCATCAAGGAACCAAAGCCCAAGCACGTCGTTCAACGTAAGCCCGATGTTCACCACACAGCGAACCGTTCGAGTCTGAATTTCGTCAGCGCAAGAGGCATCGGCAATGAAGCACAGCCTTTTGAATGGTACGACTTGTGAGCGTCATCGCCGGAACGCAGAACTGCCCGCGTAAGTCGGAAGTCGCAGATAATAGACCACATCAGGTGCGCTCGTCTGGCGACAAGGCTATGGTGGTGTGTTAGTGTAACCTAGAAGAAACCCAAAACTCAACTTAGGAAGATCTAAAGTAATGCACTTCCGGCAAACCGGGCAGCGTCCCGCGATGCTGAACGCGTCAAATATAAGAGTAGGCGCAAATCAATCGTTGCAGTAATGTTATACGTGGACGCAAGAAATGCAATGAAATGAGCTCACTAGCTCAGGAAGTCGAGAGTTTGATGGCAGCCGTTAGTTTTCGAATAGGCATGAATACGAAAGAATCGGAACACTGGCTGTAAATGAATCAATTTGAAGCTGGAGACGTTTCGGCTTCCACTCAGGAGCCGTGTTCACGTACTGTGGGTTGAGGTCTGTAGAATAACTCCTCGCCCGCACCACTAATGTATTGAGGGGGCCTTCTTCACGTGAAGTGGTGCACGATGAAAACGAGTAGCAATTTGTGGCTCAGCATGTGTCATAGACGTCGGGCACAAGCATGCAAAAAGGCGCCGTTGCCGAGACTACGGTGTGCCTGGTGGTACGATTAATCCGCGATTCCAGATATGTCCGGCACTGCAGATTCTTTTCCGTCTTTAATATGCATTGCTTGCCCTAGTCTATCACGGCCTTTCTCTTCAGCGTTTTTCAGCAAGCGCACTTGAGGACCTGTTTTTGCAGACGTGGCAAGGTAAGTCTGGTAGAAGAGTCTACTCAGACTAACTCATACAGGAACTGTCCCGATTTACACCTATGAGCGAACTCACTCAAAAGTGCCTTAGCAGTGGTGTATCAGCCTCGGCACTGTTTTTTTCCGTTTCGCCAATGTGTTCTTGATAAAATTCTGTACACAGGATACTCTAAATCTCGCCTGAATGTGTGTCTGTTGTTGGCATGCCGTCAGCTGTTGTACATTCAAGTTTGGTACCTCAGTATCCCAAGACCGTGAGATGTGGGCCAATGACTCGCTGCTAGGTACATGAGGTGTTCACGAGTTTCTTGTTCTCCCACTTTTCATTGCAAAGAGCCTGGAAGCTGCCGTTCCGGAGAGCTTATGATGGCTTTGAGTAGCCTTTTGCGCAAAGATCTTTGCAGACATTTTTATCCTCACCTTTTATGTCTTCTGGCCATGTGCTTGTATTTACTGTAGGGAAGAGAAGTGGCAACTGCTTTCTGTTTAGAGGCCATATGTGGGCACACGTCCTGTACACACTAAATGAGAGTGCGGCATCAAAAGATTGTTCAAAAAAAGAACTGTCCATTCACTTCTCCCTCTACTGTGAACTGGGTGGCTTTTCGATGTTATTCGGATGCGTTGTGTAACAGGTAGTTCCGCCTTTCTGACGTGCAATGGTCATTGGTGTAGCGCACAAAAACCTCTGGTGATTGGATTAACCATGTGAGTGCTCTATCTTCCAGCTATTTCATGATCACACTGGGAGCAGTGACAGAAATGGACGCACTCATTGCTAACTAATGAATCTGTTTATAAAAAGACCCGGGCAGGAGCATCTGAAGACAAGGCATAAAAGTGGCATCGCATATTCTGTTCAGTGTGCTTAACAAATTCTTTGGATGCCCTCCTGCTGTTGTGACCTGGCTATTGCTAGTTCCGAGTAGTGTACTATTGACATTGACACCATCTGCTTGCACACTGGCAGAGAGAATCACTTTACAGCTAGAGATTCCACTGATGCTCGCACTGAAACAAAGGGATGATTGCTAGATTCTGCCACACTTTGGAGGCCCTCCTGCACTTCTAGCCTGCGCATGGTTGTAGTTGAGTAAAGAGCATAATAGCACCAGCTGCGCACTTGCTTTCGAAGGATCACCCTGTTGTCTTCTGCAGAGGAAGCTCCCTGTGTGCAAAATTAAGCACCACGGAAACACGCACAGATTTCATCCTGAGAGTACTGTAGTGTATGTGAACAAAGCTGCCTACCTCAGTGGCTGTGGCGTTTGGCCGCCAAGCCCAAGGCCGCTCGATAAATTAATAATAATAATAATAATAATAATAATAATAATAATAATATTAATAATAATAATAATAATAATAATAATAATAATAATAATAATAATTCGTTTTGGGGGAAAGAAAATGGCGCAGTATCTGTCTCATATATCGTTGGACACCTGACCCGCGCCGTAAGGGAAAGGATAAAGGAGGGAGTGAAAGAAGAAAGGAAAAAGAGGTGCCGTAGTAGAGGGCTCCGGAATAATTTTGACTACCTGGGGATCTTTAACGTGCACTCACATCGCACAGCACACGGGCGCCTTAGCGTTTTTCCTCCATAAAAACGCAGCCGCCGCGGTCGGGTTCGAACCCGGGAACTCCAGATCAGTAGTCGAGCGCCCTAACCACTCAGCCACCGCGGCGGGTAGGCCAGATTTTGATGGAAGAAAAATTATATGTGCTGTGTTATGTCAGTGCACACTACAATTTGCCACTTTCTTGCCTCGTGTACATTTACTAAAAGAGAATTGCTTCAAACAAAAATTATAACCAGCAATTTCGGTTTAAACACATAGTGATAGCCAGACATTCGTGTCCTTCAGAATATCATCTGAAAACCTTTTGCTGCAAGGTGTTTTGTTTTATTAGAAATTCTTTCTAAGACTTGTGGACTTTACAAGTCATATATCCCTTCAGGCACAAATTATACTCCAAGGACCGCTGCGGTGGCTAAGTGGTTACAGTGCTCGGCTACTGACCTGAAAGCCGCGGGTTCGATCCCAGCCGCGGCTCTCGAATTTCGATAGAGGCAAAATTCTAGAGGCCCGTATACTGTTCGATGTGAGTTCATGTTAAAAAAACCCCTGGTTAAAAAAACCTTCTATGATCAAACCAATTAACCCTCGGCCCTCAGTCCCCAGCGGCTGCAGAGCAACTGACCACGGCGGCGGTCAGACCTGTGACGCAGCGGAGGGTGCTAAGAATCTCTGGCTCCGGACAGGCCGCCATTGGAATCTGAACCTGGCAACGTTTAACGCTAGAACTTTAGCTAGTGAGGCTAGCCTAGCAGTGCTGTTCGAGGAACTAGCGGGAATTAAATGGGATGTGATAGGGCTTAGCGAAGTTAGGAGGACAGGTGAGGCGTATACAGTACTAAAGGACGGACACATACTGTGCTATCGCGGGTTAGAGGATAGACGAGAACTAGGTGTGGGTTTCCTCATTAATAAGGATATAGCTGGCAACGTAGAGGAGTTCTACAGTATTAACGAGAGGGTAGCAGCTATAGTAATTAGGCTGAATAGGAGGTGCAAGCTGAAAGTGGTGCAGGCCTACGCACCCACATCCAGCCATGATGACCAGGCCGTTGAAAGCTTCTATGAGGACGTAGAATCAGCAATGAATAAAGTAAAATCGCAGTACACTGTACTGATGGGTGACTTCAATGCGAAGGTGGGCAAGAAGCAGGCTGACGACCACGCGGTAGGTGACTATGGGATAGGCTCTAGAAATAGCAGGGGAGAGTTATTAGTCGAATTCGCGGATAGAAATAATTTACGAATCATGAATACCTTCTTCCGCAAACGAGAAAACAGGAAGTGGACCTGGAAGAGCCCCAATGGTGAGATTAAAAATGAAATCGACTTCATACTATGCGCTAAACCTGGCATCATTAAGGATGTGGCCGTCCTCGGAAGGGTGCGTTGCAGCGACCATAGAATGGTAAGGTCTAGAATTAGCTTAGACCTGAAGAGGGAACGGAAGAAGCTAGCGAAGAAGAAGACCATTAACGAGTTAGCCGTAAGAGGGAAAGCACAGGAGTTTAGGATAGCGCTGCAAAACAGATACTCCGCTTTAACTGAGGAAGATGATCTTGATGTTCATTCAATGCACGATAACCTGACATCAATAATTACGGAGTGCGCAGTAGAAGTAGGCGGTAGGACAGTTCGAAAAGATACCGGGAAGCTATCTCAGGTGACGAAAGATCTGATTAAGAAGCGCCAAAACATGAAGGCATCTAACACTACCGATATACTAGAACTAACGGAGCTATCAAAGTTAATAAATAAGCGCAAGGTAGCCGACATAAGGAAGTTTAATATGGAGAGAATCGAGCATGCTATAAAGAACGGAGGTAGCCTAAAAACAGTGAAGAGGAAACTAGGCATAGGTAAAAACCAGATGTATGCATTAAGAGACAAGCAGGGCAATGCCATTAGCAATATGGATAAGATAGTTAACGTAGCCGAAGAGTTCTACACAGGCCTGTACAGTAGCCAATGTAATCAGAGCACTAATGAGAAAGAGCAGTGCACAGCAATGCGTCATCCCGCCAGTAACGAAAGATGAAGTAAAGAAAGCCTTAGAAGCAATGAAAAGAGGAAAAGCAGCTGGGGAGGATCAGGTAACAGCAGATCTGTTGAAGGATGGAGGGGACATCGTGCTAGAGAAACTAGCCACCCTGTATACGCAATGCCTTATGACCTCGACTGTACCAGAAGCTTGGAAGAATGAAAACATTATCTTAATTCATAAGAAGGGAGACGCCAAGGACTTGAAAAATTACAGGCCGATCAGCTTACTATCCGTTGCCTACAAAGTATTTACTAAGGTAATCGCTAATAGAGTCAGGGCAACGTTAGACTTTAATCAACCAAATGATCAGGCAGGCTTTCGTAAAGGATATTCTACAATAGATCATATTCACACTATCAATCAGGTGATAGAGAAATGCGCAGAATATAACCAACCTCTATATATAGCTTTCATTGATTACGAGAAAGCATTCGACTCAGTGGAAACCTCAGCAGTCATACAGGCATTGCGTAATCAGGGGGTAGAAGAGCCTTATGTCAAAATACTGGAAGATATATATAGCAACTGCACAGCTACTATAGTCCTCCATAAAGTCAGCAATAAAATTCCAATAAGGAAGGGCGTCAGGCAAGGAGACACGATCTCGCCAATGCTGTTCACCGCATGTTTGCAGGAGGTATTTCGAGGCCTGAATTGGGAAGAGTTGGGAATAAGAATAAATGGAGAATACATAAATAATCTGAGATTTGCTGATGACATTGCCTTGCTGAGTCACTCAGGAGGTGAACTGCAAATCATGATCAACGAGTTAGACAGGCAGAGCAGATCGATGGGTCTAAAAATTAACATGCAGAAAACCAAGGTAATGTTCAACAGCCTAGCAAGGGAACAACAGTTCACAATTGGCAGCGAGAGCCTAGAAATGGTGCCGGAATACGTCTACTTAGGGCAGGTAGTGACAGCTGATCCGGATCATGAGAGGGAGATAACTAGAAGGATAAGAATGGGGTGGAGCGCATATGGCAAATTCTCGCAGATCATGAGTGGCAGTTTACCAATTTCCCTCAAGAGGAAAGTGTACAACAGCATAATCTTACCGGTACTCACCTACGGGGCAGAAACGTGGAGGCTATCGAAAAGAGTTCAGCTTAAGTTAAGGACAACGCAGCGAGCCATGGAAAGAAAAATGATAGGTGTAACGTTAAGAGATCGGAAGCGGGCAGAGTGGGTGAGGGAGCAAACACGGGTTAATGACATCCTAGTCGAAATCAAGAGAAAGAAATGGGCTTGGGCAGGGCATGTAATGCGAAGGCAAGATAACAGCTGGTCTTTAAGGGTAACGGAGTGGGTTCCAAGAGAAAGTAAGCGTAGCAGGGGGCGGCAGGAGGTTAGATGGGCGGATGAGATTAAGAAGTTTGCAGGCAAAGGGTGGATGCAGCTGGCAAAGGATAGGGTTAATTGGAGAGACATGGGAGAGGCCTTTGCCCTGCAGTGGGTGTAGTAGGGCTGATGATGATGATGATGATGATACTGTTCGATGTGAGTTCATGTTAAAAAAACCCCTGGTGGTTAAAATTTCTGGAGCCCTTCACTACGGTGTCCCTCATAGCCCGAGTCGCTTTGGGACGTTAAACCCCCATAAACCAAAGGGAGGAAAATTTTCAGACTTCTATGAGGGGCACAGAAAAAATTTCTATCTTCTCCAGTGATCAATTATGCTCTCTCGAGGAAAATTTTCAGACTTCTATGAGGGGCACAGAAAAAATTTCTATCTTCTCCAGTGATCAATTATGCTCTCTCGCAACCTTGTGATGACTGGGCCTCCCATGTTTGGTCGCGCTCGTCACCTCGCACTGTATCGCATTGTTGTTGCCAAACATGAATTTGGACACATGCGGGACCTTGGCTTCATGCGTCTCTCCCTCCTGCAGTCCTTGGGCATCGCCTTTTCACGTGGTGCCGAAAAAGAGCGGTGCCTGCCGATTGTGTGGCGATCACCATGCGCTTAACAAAGCAACAGTCCCTGAACGCTACCCAATTCCCTTTTTATTTGTATCGACCTTATCGGCCAGCTCAGCCAGGGATTTCAGGGTCTGAACGAAGGCACGCTCAGGATCATGCGCACCTGCGGTGGCAGGCGCTGCAGGAAAAGGTCCCGTAGGAGTGCGCTGTAGTGTGACGTACCCACATTTCCAGCCAGGGCGTTCATACGACGCAGCAGCTCTGTAGGCTTGTGATCTCCGAGGTAAGGAGCTGCTGCAGATGACGTGGCTCCATTTCAGAAATGTACTGGATGAGCGTCGCCTTAAGATGACCTTAAGGGCGATCGGCAGGCGGAGAACGTAGGTCGTCGCGAACAACCGCAGCAGTTGTAGGCGTGAGTGCACCAATGACGTGGTCGAACATGGTCATCCTTCAGTGTGACATGGTGCGGACGGAACAAGGCCTTGATGTTCAGGAACCAAAGTTCCTAGTCATGACCAGAAGTTGGGGAGCTTGAGGGCGGAGACTGTGGGCTCACGAGGAGGTGGCGTAACAGGCAACGGAGTCGGTACACGAGCGAAGGAATCCATGGTCATGGTTTGCACGATGGAAGGCAGCCAGGCAAAGGCAGCCGGGGTCTCGAGCTCTGGGCGGCGGTAGGTCTAGCTAAGCGGTTAAGGTAAGCGCAGGTCAGAAGCAGAGTGCGAAGAAGCGAAGTCCGGAGTCACCAGATTTGTGGAGACGTACCGACACAAGGCGTTGCCAGGTCTCCACAAAATATATTTGACAGGACTCGCCCAGTCTGATGCAAGTGGGACAACATGCCGTTGCCATTCCACTGTGCAGCCACGAAAAATCGAATCTGCTTACGCTTGGCGGTTGTGCTGGGGCTTGTTGCCGTCTTTGGCGGCCGGACCACTATAGCACGCTACAACCTCGTGTGTGCAAATTGAGGATCCGAACAGTTTTAAAGGTCTGAATGATATAATTTTTTCTTACCATATGAAATTGCTACATAACAAAATGACCAGATTTTATGCATTCTGATGTGTTAACATTTGCAGGACAAGCAAACCAAGACAAATTTACCGAAGCCATACCAGGGCTACTGTACAGCATGGAGGCGTCAATTTTGAAAGTGATTATCTGCGCTCATTTTGCATGCCTCGTTTAATATGTTTTTGCATAACCTTTCAGATTCCAGCACACCTTATTTCGTCTGTATTTGTAGGAACTGCATTCCATACACAATGTTCTGATGCTGCTCATGTTGCATCCACAAATGCGAATGCAGCACCTCACTGGGATTTTCTCTGCATACTGAAAAAGTTCACTGAAAACCTATCTGCATGTTTGTGGTATGATTTGGGCATCTTTCATGCAACAGATTTTTGTTACACCACTTGTACTGACTGCCAGCTACTATACCCTGTCAAGATGTTGCAGTTTGGGTTATGCAGCGAACTCGTGTACTCTCTTGTGCAGGAATAAATAATTTTTATTACATTTCAGTCATTTGCTTTAACTTTTTTTTTAAATATAATTTATGTGCTTAATGGTGGCTTGCATTTGATGCTTATTTTCAGTTGACGCGGAAAAAAGTAACAGTGCTCCTCGCATGTGCGCTTGTTTCAGACAATATTTATTTCTAGCCTGTGTTTCTGCCATGCTGTGTTCTTGTTACCTTCTGCACCAGCCCCCTATTTAAGGATAGCACAGTCACCTATTAAAGAATTATGATAGCACAAATTTAAGGGACAGCAGAAAAGCAAAACTTTATTAGCTGCACACTCGCATTCCCAGGTAGGGTAAGAATCAGAAAGACAGCAGCAAAAAATGTGCTGCAGACAGTCACAGGCGAAAAGACATCTGGAAATTTGCTGGCCTTGAGAAGTCACAGCTGACACAGGGCAAGGCATTGTAAATAGAGATAAATGGGAGATGACAGTTGGTACCGGATATGACTAGCCTGATGATGAACACCAGCTAACCCGTGTGTCAGTTCTGCAGCACTATACAGTCAGCATTAACTTTCAAGCACCCTTTTTGTGCTCATTCGTACTTCGTTCATGAGCAGTGTTCATGCTTGGTATCACAACAGCACTGTTCCGAGAGTGAAAAGAAATGATGTGCTAGAGATGGATTCAAGTCGATGTAAGAATTTTTTCACTGCACGTTAACCAACACTAATTGATGAATGCTTTATTTGTCCCAGCACTAAGCGATGTGCTCACAGTTCGATTAAAAGCTCAGAAGTTGCATTGTTTCTTTTTTACTTCCTAATGAAGAGAAATCTGACAGACATCCTGAAAGCACCCAATTCAATTATATGTCAGTGCATCTTGCAGTGTGCTAATCGGCACGTAATATAAACTAATGAAGTTGACAATCTTTTACTCTACATAAAGTAGTTCAAAGGTAAATATATATAAGGTTTTCATATAGGAATGAAAAGATAATTTATCATAATTAATCGCAAACACAGCCGCTCCGGTGGCTCTGTGCTTATGGCGCTGGGCTGCTCACCCGAAAGGCGTGGATTCGATCCTGGCTGCGGCGGTCGCATTTTGATGGAGGTTAAATGCTAGAGGTCCGTGTGCTGTGCGATGTCAGTGCACGTAAAAGAAGCTCAGGGGGTAAAAATTTTCCGGAGCCCTCCACTGCGGCGTCCCATAGCCTGAGTCGCTTTGGAACGTTAAACATGAACCATAACCAGAAGCACAATATTGATTTTTATGTGCCACATCAACAGGGTGAAAAATGTTCCCCTGTGAAAAGAGTCGTACTGAGTGTTGGTGTGAAGTAGTAACACATTCATGTATGAAGAAAAAGGAATGCCGACCAAAAGGTTGTTGTTTAAAACGAAGACGTTTCGGCTTCCATACGGAAGCCTTGATCACCTTGATCAAGGCTTCCGTATGGAAGCCGAAACGTCTTCGTTTTAAACAACCTTTTGGTCGGCGTTCCTTTTTCTTCATACATGAATCTTGTACCCGACCTGACGAGTTTTCGTCAGACTTTAGATTTCGAAGTAACACATTATGTCGCATTGCTGCGTGCAGATTCATAGACCGTTATTGTTATATGTGTATCAAGTTCAGTGCCCTCCTTGCTACTTTTGCTCTTCCATGTTCATCTTTACTGCTATACATTCTTTTGCCATGCTGGTTTCATTGATGTCATCGAGTGAAACCTTCAAAAATGTGACCTGGGCTCTGTGGTGATGCAGTGACGAAGCCATTCTGCTGCTGCACAGACTATGTTACATGTTTGATTCCTTGTGAGAGGAGACTATTTCTGATGCAGACTAAGTAAAAAACTAAACTCCGCGCACATTATTTCAAATTACGTGAAACACCTACAGGCAGTTTAAATAAATCCAAGGCACGGCACTATACCGTGCCTCATCACCGAGACTGGGTTGTCTTGGAATACACCATAACTTCATTATATTCCTGTCAGATTTTACATGCATTTTAATGCAGATGTGTCTGTTATGGCATTGTAATGTAAAAAATGCACCAGTTCTGCAGCCTAAGCGCCATTCAAAGTTAGGCAGTAGTCACTGTACTCCCACGTTGTCATATTTTCAGAAATTGTGTAACAACAGGGGCACTCTAAGCCGCCCTCTACATTCAAAATTATCTTTCACCTCCCAGTGGTCAAATAACACAAGTTTCTCATGCTTCATGCTAGTATTCACAATTCTGGGTTGTCTTTCCAGAAAGATATGTATTCAGTAACTAAATATGTGTCATTAGACCATATTGTAGGTTTACGAACACACAGAGACCCATAGAAATATATTTCGACTAATGGCAACAAAGAGAACTTTTGCACAGGTCTTATGAGGCCATCTTTATTCATGTGGGATCTGGCTCTTCATGAGAGGGAATCTGTCAGGCTGAAACCAGCTGGTTTTTTGAATTGCAGTTTGAATTGAAATTTCTCTTGCAGCTTTTTCAGCAGACTAACAACCGTGCCATGTTTTTGTTGCAGCACAGATAATATGTACGATGCTCTGAGTCAGGTTTAAATGACTATTAGGAAGTTGCCCTGAGTCTGCAGTGTCCTCATCAGCCAGTCTGCTTTCACACAGGTGTACAGGTTCCGAATGGTGGCAGTGCCTCAGCAATGTACCTAATGAACAGCGACTTCACTTTACTGCCCAAATGCTAAAGCTGTGAGGCAATGGCGCTTTCAACTGGATGGTCATGCTCGTGCTGTGTGGCTCACTACTCGACTGCTCATGGGAGCTTAGCAAAATGAATGTATAATTCCTTTTTAATGCAACAGGATTAGGGGTCCCATTCACAAAAAAGTGGGCCCTCGTTCGTACATGTCACGAAAAAGCAAGTGGCAGTGAAATTCAAAAAATTTCAATGCAATTCCCACCTGCTCACCATGGAACTGCGCATCAGCTCATTGGGTGAGAGATAAGACAGCATCTCAATTAACTACCCACAAAAATGAGCCTTATGGGAGCTCGGGAAGAGCAACCTGTGTCTCGCAAGCCCCATCGGTGGCTCTGTTGAAACAGCCACCTGCCGAAGCACTGGCGCATGGCTTAACCACTGCGCCACGAGTGGTATGAGGACTCCCCACAATTTATGAACCTATAAAAGAAAAGGAGTTTTTGCGCGGGAGGGATCATGTGGTGTTGAATTTCACTCCGAAGGGCAGGTTATGCGGCGCCCAAGCTTTTTAAGCTCTTGGTCATGTTTTGGGGGCTTAACATGCACCGTGGCCTTCCATCTCCTCTTGCGTCAGCTCGCCACCTTGCTCGAGTCAGCAAGGCAACATCGCCAAGCCTTATGGCAGTGAAACCTGCCATGCATAAACAAAAGAATAAATTGAAAGTGAACACAGAGTTTTAAATTTGCAACCAAACTTGCCTTACACATACACATATCTTGCAGAAAGCACCCATTTTAAAATGATCTTGTTATTTATTACAAAGGCCACACAACCAGGGTCCAACTACAAGTATCATTCAGGTTGCATGTGAATGCGCGAATGCAACATTTATTACTTCTATTCGTATGCAGATTGATATCATGGTGGCGTACAATGTCTTGAAAGCAAATGCATTTTGTTTGTTCGGGCAGAACGTTCTCACGTGCATCTGTCGATCGAAGAATACAACGGTGTGCTGAAATTCAAAGACGCGCATATATAGTTTCACGTGGGGCTCTGCTCAGTCTCGCTGTCTTGAGTCCGAAAATGGAATAGTCGTTCTTCAGAGAGAACCTCACTGAAGTATAGGGCCCGACAAGCTGTATATATAACTAGCATAGATCGCATTAGAGAGGTTTTGAATTCTGAACAAAATTGTGCAAAGCAAACGCACCGCGAGCCCTAGATCGCATTTGAGAGGTTTCCAATTCTGAACAAAATTGTGCAAAGTAAACGCACCGCGAGCCCGGCGTGACTGCCTGTGCTGCGGCATATGACACCTTCAGCATTCTTCCTTTCGAACCTGCACAGTGGCGGTGCCATTGCACGATTTCAACTCGCTACATCTTCCTTAGGCATAGTACTTTACACATCGCAGCCAGGCTGGCCAGGCAGACCGGTGCACACGCGGCACAAGCGAAAGCGAGCGCGCCATACCCCCGTTGCGCATATTGCGCGTAGATGGCGCGATATGCGCAGCCGATGTAGGCAGCGGATAGCTGTTGAGAAGTTTTAATGCAGCTTACCATTTTATTAACAATGCATTTCAGTTTATGCAAAAACTGGTATGCTCTAACAAATGTAAGTGCGTAATTGTTTTGTTTTGCTTGTGTTTTTGTGTTTAGTGACGCAACCGGAACTTCCGCTGCTGCAGTTCCGGGTGTTTGGAAACACGCGTAGCAGACGACGCAGATGTCCTCACCCTGAGCGGGGGCGCGCGCGTCGAGGCACCCTAGAAGCGATTAGGGTGCCTCGATGCGAAGCGTCTAGACAGAGCCCGGAACCGGCCTTTTTCTTTGTGTTTACTTCAGTCCGTCCCCAGCAGTCCCTAGCTCTGGTTCCTCCCTAGAATTCTCTGTCCCTAGCAACATTTGTTTGTTTTTGTTTCTCATTTAAATAAAAACTTTGGATATGATTGCTGTACAAAGCCTATGAATTTTATAAACACATTTTTTATGTTCTGTTTCTATGTGAATTGAATTTGTTGGTACATTGTTATTAGTTGTGTCCAATCACGTGACTACTTTCATTTCGCAGGCACAGAAGCAACAGAAGCCACAGATTTGAATCTGTCGGACCGCAGAGACACGCCGACTGCCGTTACGCGGTCAGGTTACTTACCTCGCCTAGGTTAGGACAATGGGCTAGGACGTCGCCGTTAATTGCGCTTGAGGTGCACCGGGATTCTTTGATAGTTGTTACGCCAATTGCGTTTGGGTCACATTTTCTCGTTCTATACTCGCCAGTTTGCGCAGTTGCGCGTACTTTGTTGTCTTGTTTTCAGTGCTCTTGTCCACTCGCGAGTTCGCGCAGTAGCGCGCGCGCGCTGTAGCGCGTCTTTTGTTTTACGCTTCGTTTTCAGTGCAGTTGCGCGCCCTTTGTTTTACGTTTTGTTGTCAGTGCAGTTGCGCGTCCTTTGTTTAAAGTTTTTTCAGTGCTGTGAGCATTGTGCCTGCCGTCTCGTGGCCTCATTGGAATGGAAGGACCAAATTCACCACCTGCTGAGTCACCAGCGCGAGATAAGTATCTGTGCCCTGTGTGCAAAGCTGAATTTGCTTTTCTGAAATCCCAAAGTAGGCATGTGCGAAATAAGCACCCCGAAGCTGTGAGCTCATCAGCTCGTGAGAAAACTTTCGCATGTGACCTCTGTTGTAATGCTTTTCTCCACCGTCGTGAACTGTTGCAGCACCACGAGCAGGAGCGTGGCTTTATGGCGAGACGCAGCACGGTTCAGTTCTCTTCCATTGCAGGTGAGAAAGAATCACATGTTCTTAGGTTTTGTTTGTGCATGCACGCATGAAGGAATATGTTAGCTTGTGTACAGGGAAGGTTTGTCTGAAGCCCTCGTGCTGTGTTGTGCAGAGCGCGTGCTGTGTCTCTTATCCTCCATCCTCTAGATGCTGTTGTCACCAGTATATCATGCATCAACTAGCCCCACTTTTCACCTTATATCGGAAGCGGTCTTTCTGGTGCATGAAATGAAAGACAAGTGAAATTGAAATAAATGCATGCAGTGTAAACACATTGCAGACTGGGCATGGTAATCTTCAAGATTTTTACACAGCGGTAGGTGGTATACCGTAATAATGTGCCCTTTCAGGATTAGTGTTGATCTTTCGTAGGCTATTTACAGGTTGCTGGATTTGTAAAATGCATGACGCCTGCTTTAAAAAGTGCACTGAGCCGTTTTTAAAGCTTAGGCTGGCGACAGTAGTGAAGTGTAAGTGTTGGTAGTGTTTTGGGTTTTACGTTCATGGAGGTTTACCATCTCAAAGTGACTCGGACTATGAGGGACACTCTGGGGTCCTTTGACGTGCACTGATGTCGGACACAGTAGACTGGCCTCTAGAAAATGTGACAGCCGCGGCTGGGATTGAACCCGCGTCCTTCGGGTCAGCAGCCAAGCACCATAACTATCGAGCCATCGTGGCGATGTGCTGTCTTCAAAGTAGTCTGAGCAGTCATTTAGTAGCTGTGTCGTGTAGAGAGTGATTAACTTCCGCTTTTTGGTCAAAGCCTACAGCTGGCTGCCTTAAGGCTTGAAGAATGTCATGTAAATGGTTGTGAACATAGCAGATCAAATGCACTCATTGTGTGGTCTCTGCATAAATATATAATTTTTTTTTCTTTTTGCTGAATTTCAAGCCTGGAAGGAAAAAACTGAAAGGAAGGAGCAAGCGCACTTCATCGCAAAAAGAGGGGTGACGCGTTTGTCCTCTGGAGCGACAAAGAGGTACCTAGAGTGCCACCGTACCGGAGTAGCTATTCAGTCTGGACAAGGTAAACGGAAGCCAAAGGCAGTGGGTGGTGTGAAATGCAACAAACATTGTTTTGCTGGTATGGTTGTCACTTAGGATGGTGAAAAGGTAACCGTTGAGTACCAGGCCGAGCACTATGGCCATGAGAAGAGTGTGACACACCTGCGCTTGTCCGCCACTGAAGTGGCTGCCATAGCACAAAAGCTCGGTATAGGAGTCCCCATTAGAAGGATTCTTGCAGATGCACACTCATTTGCTGAAGTTGCATTGGACAGGCTCCATACTTTGACTACGAAAGATATATATAATATAAAGTACAAGTACCAAATTGGAAATGAGGAGCAAAGAGATCCCCCGATGACTGTCAGTATGCAGATGTGGATCCATGATCTAAAGGAAAGCACAGATTCGGCTCTGTTGTATGCTGATAACGAGTTGCTCTCAGGAAAAGACATCAAGGAGTTTAACATGGCCCTTATGACTTGCACTCAAAGGGAAATGCTTCTGCACTATGGCACCAAGGCTGTATGTGTTGACACAACGCATGGTACGAATTCTTATGGGCTTCTGCTCATGACAGTGCTCGTAATTGCGGCTGACTGGTCAGGCATACCTTGTGCTTATCTCCTCTCTCAAAGCACATCGGAGGAAACTATGGTTCGGTTTTTTCAGGCAATAAAAGATAGTATTGGTCAGGCACTTTGCTGTGAGGCCTTCATGTCTGACGATGCAGCAGCATATTGCAATGCTTGGCAAAAGGTAATGGGGATTCCTCAGAGACGCTTGCTCTGCACCTGGCACGTAAGACGCAGTTGGACCTCCAAACTTAGCAAAGTTAGTGGCGATGAAAATAAAAAACTGGTCAGACACTCTGCACACTTTGATGGCTTGCCCAAGCGTACCAGAATTTCAGGCTCTTCAAAAATTTCTGGCGGCTAAGTCTGTGGGGGAGTGCAAAGAGTTTGTGGAGTATTTCGAAAAGTCTTATGCGAAGCGTCATAAGCAGTGGGCGCATTGCTATAGGCAAGGTACTGGCCTCACGACAAACAATCACATAGAGTCTATGCACAATGAACTAAAGGCTGTTTATTTGCGAAGAAAGCAATGCCAGCGCCTGGACAAATTGCTGCATACTTTACTGGAATTTACGAATGATCGGCTCATCAAGCAGCTCATTTCACATGTGAGGCCCATGGCAAGCCACCGGACAGCAGACTGCTATAAGAAACACTGCACAGGTGCCGAGCTCGCTCAATCTGGCGCGAGTGAATCACCTGATGGATGGTGGCTGGTGAAGTCGCAATCTTTGCAAGAGTTTAAGCACACTGTAGTAAAGGGCAGCATACCATGATAAGGGTGCAGCTACAGTTGCAAACAATGCAACATATGTATCCACACCTTGCAATGTGTATTCTTGGATTACAAGCAGCACTTGAGTTTGTGCAAGCATATGCATGCAGTTGCTCAATGGGAGCGTGAAAAAAACAATTCAAGCACTCAGGGATCGACTGAAAAAGGCGCAGCTCTTCCTTCGACTTCAACCGAAAATGATTCATTCGCTCTAGATGAGCCCCAGGCACTTCTCGACAGCATCCAGGCTGATGCAATCCCTGAGCCGCAAATTCGTGGTATTGAAAACATCCGTACTTTGCTTGGAGCTGCTTTACAAGACTTAGCGAACAAGCAATCAGGCGATGCAGCTTAAGAAGAGTTCATGATAAAGAAAGTCCATGAGATAAGACAGGCGCTAAAGCAATTTCCGGATAAGCAGCCATCTGCAGCAAAGTGCACTGCTACAAACAAAAATCTGGAAAAGCAGCCAGATTATTGGCCCAAAAGGAAGCGCACCTCTGCGAGCACACAGTTTCCAGCATTTTGTGTTCATATGTACTTTTTATTTTATGCCTATGTGTACACCGTTTCATCAGGAGAAATCCCTGCAAATGTATTGAAATTTTGACTGCTCCGAACTAAAGATGGGAATCGAGGCCTTGTCAGGCTCCATGCCTTTTGCCTCGTCTTCCACTTTCAACTGAAAGGAAATAAAATGGTCTGAATCTGAAATAAAAAGCCTCAGCCTTCTCAGGAATGAGAAAGCGGCTGAGGTGCATCATGTATTAAAGCAAACCAGTGGTTCAAGATTTAGTTTTTCAAGCACCGCTGCTTCTTTTAAAACGCTAAAAACAATGTATGTTAACAATGGCATTATCATCTAAGAGCAGTGCTGGATGAAAAGGAATGCATTCATTATAAAACTGAGTTAAATACTTTTTTTTTCAGTGTTTCCAGTTGCACACATCAAAATAAAATGCGATTGACCGTAAGATCATCTCCACATTCGCAAATAGGTTTGCCTTGCTTTGTTAGCAGGAAGTTATGCGTAAGGTGCGTGTGACCTATCCGGAGACGGCATAAAATCACTTCCTTAAAACGTTCCTGGTGCACACGATTTAAATTCACCTAAAACTGGCTTCACCAAGTGTAGTTTATTATTCACTTCGCCGTTCCATTCCGACTGCCATTTTTCTCTTAATTTACGCTGTGCCAAGTTTATGCAATGCTTAAAAGGTATATTTACTTTTTTTATTTCCTTCCCACGAGCTTTAGCAGTGCAGTAACTGCCCTCTCGTTGCCTCTTATTCCGATATGACTGGGAACCCAGCAGAACTTTGTTTTGTCCTCGAGCTGCGGCTATCTTGTGCATGATGTCACCAAGAAGCGGAGTGACTGCATTTCTAGAGTGAAAAGCTGTAAGTATACTGAGGAAGTCTGTGTAAAGAATACTGTTGGTAAGGTTTTCGTTTTCTATTTTTTCTATGGCCACACAGACTGCGTAACATTCTGCAGTGAAGATGGATGAGCACTGTGGAAGTCGTACTGTTTTCTCAGACTTCCCTCGGACCACTGCGCTTCCTAAGTAAACGTCCGTTTTTGAACCATCTGTATAAAACTACTGTACTTTTCTTCCAGTGCAAGGAATTCTTGTACTATATGTTGTTGCGGAGTTTGTTTCTTATGAAACTGTGTAAGAGTGAGATCACAGATTGCAGGAAAATTGTACCATGCAGGCAGTGGATCTCGTCTCCTAGCAATGTTAGGTAATGTATCTAGTACGCAGAGGTTTTGGCACATCTCTTCAATACGCAGAATGAGTGGCCTGATAGCGAGCGGTTTCTTGTGAAACAGTGTTCTAGATGGGCACTTTGCGGCTATTGGGCAACATAGGTGTTTGGGCAGTGAACGGATGTTTAAAATGTATGAGCATGTGAGCATGGTGCTTCTATCTGTAAGCGATGGTTTGTTGATTTCTACATGAAGACTAGTTATGTTTGACGTTCTGTAAGCACCAGAGTAAAGATGCAAACCTAAATTATGTATTGGATCTAGTCGTTTCAGGTATGAAGGCCTCGCTGACCCATAAATTATACATCCGTAGTCTAAGGTGGAGCGTACCATGCAGCGATAAATTTGTAAAAGACGTCCTGTCAGCACCCCAATGTTTACGTGACAGTACTTTGAGTATATTTAGGGATCCGGAGGCTTTCTTTTTCAGTGCGTTTATATGAGGCAGGAAATTGAGTTTTTTGTCAAAAGTTGTACCCAGAAATTTGTGCTCTTTTTTGACAGGTATCTGTGTTCCGTTCAGGTGTATAAAAGGGTCAGCTTGTATGCTTCGTTTAAGCGAGAAAAGGATGGCTACTGTTTTCTGTGTGGAAAACTGGAAACCGTAGTGATCTGCCCATGTCACTAGTTTATTCATTGTCAACTGTATTTGTCTCTCGCATGTTGCTACGTTTGAGGATGTGCAAGCTATTTGAAGATCATCAACGTACACTCAATACAGGATGGACTTTGGGATTATTTTACTTATGGCATTCATGCTAAACAATGTTGTGCTTAAAATACATCCCTGTGGAACCCCATTCTCTTGAACGAAGCTCCTGAACAGAGTTGATCCCAGGCGTACTTGAAATGAGCGGTCGGAAAGGAAGTCAGTTTAACATCCTACCGCGGATACCTAGGTCGCCAAGGTCGCGGACGATACCAAACTTTCAGGTTGTATCATACGCTTGCTCCATATCAAAGAAAACGGCAAAACAGTGCTGTTTGTGTATAAAAGCTTCTCTTATCGTTTTCGAGGCGAACTAAATGGTCTGTTGTTGAGCATCCCTTTTTATAACCGCATTGATGGGCATCAAGTTCGCGGGGTTCAAGGACAAATGTTAATCTTATTTTTTTTTGTTATTTGACAGCTTACAGATGAAATGTAACTCTGCCATGAGGCTTTCTCAGCACTGTGACTGACGTACTGAGCTTGAGGTTCTATGTGTAGGGTATCTGCGAAATTTGCCCCAAGGTCTATTTTGTTGCTTTTTGCTTCCTTGCATTCCTTTGTGCACCACACTGTGTTTTTGCCGCACCACTCCTGAAGACTGAGGAACAGCTAAGTGTACGGCAGTAATTATGCAATTCGGGAACATTTCGTTGATGCTGAGGTTTTCTAAAGCTATATTTTCTAAATTGGCCTGTGCTCAAATTTCTCAGTCTGCTAAATGCAGCTTCCAATGTCGCGGTTTAGTTGGGATGATTTCTAGTGCTGATGTCAAACTATTAATACAGGAAGGTGATCGCTGCCATATGGGTTGTCAGTAACGTCCCATTTAAAATCGTTAAAAACAGGTAGAGAACTAAAACACAAACTAACCAGCTCACAGTGCCTGATGTTGGAGAGCAGTGTGTGGCCTTTTCCGTGTTTAAAAGACATATTGTTTCTGAGAATAAAATCTTGGATGGTTTGCCCCCTAGAGTCGCAGCGCTCGCTTCCCCAAAAAGGGGAGTAGGCGTTAAAATCCCCAACTACCAGATATGGCTCTGGAAGTTCATCTATCAGTTCTTGTAGATCATGGGCATTTAATGCAAATTGTGGAGGAATGTATACTGAACAGATTGTTAGTGTTTTATAGGTGATGATGCTGACTGCAACCGCTTCAAGTTTTGTAATGAGCTTGATCTCTTGAGCAGGGACGCCGCTTTGAACGACAATCGCGACGTCTCCCACGAGTCGATTTGCCTGCTCTCGATCGCGTCTAAAAGTTGATAATGTTTCAGGATATGCACATGTTGTGGACCAAGATTGGTCTCCTGAAAACATAAAACTATGGGTAACTTTCACCCTAAAATATGTGTTATGTCACTGTAATTCCGCATTCCCCTACAATTCCACTGAATTCAAAAAAGGCATGTTTGTGTTTTTGAGAGGAAATGAAAGGGGATTTACTTAGATATGGGCCCATTATGAGGGGCCTGTCTTTTTTTCGCTCAAGAGAGCTGTTCCGCCGCTGCAAAGCAGGCGGACTGGGAGTTATATCCATCACCTTGCCAGAACTGCTGGAGGACCACGCAGCTGCGGTTGTGTTAGTTTCAGGCCTCCCCTGACAAGGGAAGTCCTGCGGGATGCCGACCCATGGACCGGCTCTCCCTGCTTTCGCAATGACAGGGCAGCTTCCGCTGACCCGGCCTGGGGCGTCGATGGCCCTGCCATAGGCTCTGTGAAAGCGGCCTTGGCAGGTGCCGGACTGCTGTGTGGTGCTACGCCCCTGCGCACCACATCAGCGAAGTTTTGTTTTGCTGTAAAAAAGAATGTGTTTGTAAGTGCAAAACGCCTTCTCGCTTCTTTAGATGAAATGTTTTTCTTTGTTTTTATGGTGATTATCTCTTTTTCTTTCTTCCAGGACAGACACGCCCTGGAGTATGCAGCATGGTCTCCTTCACAGTTTGCACAGTGCGGGGCTGCGTCACATCCATCAGACTGGTGATCATTCGAAGCACATTTTGCGCAAGTTTTGCGACCGTGGCAACTCTGTGAGCCATGGCCGAACCTTTGACAATTGAAACATCTGCGAGGGTTGGGTATGTATGGTCTTACATTAACTTTCAAATATCCCACGTCATTTGTGTCGGGCAATGTGCTGGTGTTGAACGTAAGGATTAAGTGTTTGGTGTCTATTTCCTTATTGTCCTGGATTTTGATTCGGTGGACATCTATGACGTCTTGGTCGGTGGGCCCTTCGGGCATTTCTTTTTCGGTGATGTGAACAAAATCATTTTCGGATATTACGCCTCGGGCAGTGTTAAGTGAGCGATGAGAAGTCACGGAGACAGGGATTTCCGCTATGGACGTTAGGTTGGAGAACTTAAAGTGTTGGACATTGTCGCACAGTTCAAGCAATAAATCGCCGCTGGCCATTTTTGAGAGCTTATAGCCAATGCCTAATGTTTCTGTCAAGCAGATTGACACAAGGAAGGGGGACATTATTCTTGCCTGCTTATCTTCTTCTTCACTGTGGATCACGTGATATTTTGGAAAAGTTACTCTTCTTTTTTGAAAGAAGTCGTCTTCCTCGTTGTGTCCTCTTTTGAGAAAGCGATCTTGTTTTTAAAGTGGGGGAGCCACAAAAAATTAAGTTTTTCGGTCATGGTGCCAGTCACCCACCATGGAGCCCAACTAAGCGACGAGACAGGAATTTGCAAGGAAGGCCTGCCCACGCCACCTGTACACCTTAACTATAATCAAATATGGCGCAACTCACGGTAGTTGGTCACACAAGGTTTAACCCTAGCTGCCAGGAAAAACGAAGAAGTGAGTAGGAGGAAGGATAGTTGTGCGAAAGGGGTAGGAAAGTAAAAGATAGAGGAGAGGATAGGAAAAGGCAACTACAGATTTCCCCCAGTCGGGTCAGGCCGGAGGTGCCGTCTACAGGAAGCTGGGGCCAAAGTGGCGTATTGCCTTCGCCGAGGGGCCTTACAGGTCCAAACACTCGGCATCGGCTCAACCACCAGGAACCCCTTTTCCCCGGACACGGCGATGCCACGCACGGCGAAGCGCGGGTGCTCGGGTCCATGGTGAAGCACTGTTCACCATCATCCCCCTGCGGGAATGTCCCTGCGGATTCTCGGGAACCCGTGGTGTCGCCGAGCTGTGAAGGGAGACAGCGCAGCGGAGGTCGGGTGACCCAATCATGGAGGTGGCAGCCATCGGACACTAGGTCCGTGCTGTCGTGGACCTCCCTTGAACCACCGATGCAAGCCTACTGCGCCCCATTCAGTCGTAGAGGTGGCAGCCGATGGACATAAATTATGGTGAGGAATGAAAAGGAATAAAAATGAAAGAGCCTCTGCCTGTGGACCGATGGGCAGAGGGATCGTGCTGCCAAGAGGCTCCCTTGGATTGGCTGCATTAAAAGGTTCCTGAAAAGCGTATTTGAGCTTGCTTATAATAGCGCCTTGCATTATGTAGAGTACAGGCCACCGAGTGTTCATGCCGCGTACAGTACTTCAAAAGCGGACCAATCATTTACAATATATTTAAAATTCGCGGCGACCTACGGTGCCGCGTGTTCGCCCGGAACCCAAGCTCGTTACGTCAGCAGCAAATGTCTTTTATTGGTTTGCCATGACGTCACGCACCTCCCGTGGCCGCGGTCGGAATCTCCGCCCCCTCTCCCACCGAGTGGGTGGGACCGACAGAGGCGTGCCAACATTTCAGCGGTCAAAAAGTGACGAGAGAAAGGAGCAAAGATGCGTAAATTCAAATTTTGTCTACAGATAACTCAGCTTCCACAAAACGCATTAAAAAAATTCTAGCCGGAGGATATTTGTGACCAGCGCCCTTTAACATCGTAGGCATGCCAAAACTTTATTCGGAGCCCCTTTAAGCCTACGGCGTTTCAGGATGTCGTCGACGGGTCCTGGCTATGGCTTTTCCTGCTGCTGCCAAGTTCCTGGGGCTGTTGACAGGAGTGCACCGGTGTCTTCCTGTGGTCCTCTCTGTTCCTACTACCACTTGCCTCCCTTACACCGATTCCTTCGATGCAATGCCAGCGACACGTCGCAGTTCATCCACCCGTGTCCGCCCTGTCCCTTGGACATCCAGCAAAATGGTGGCCCTTTGTTTTCGTATCCCCCCCCGCCCAGAATTCGGAGGATAAAAAAATTAGGTCCTCATCATTATTTTACCCTTAAAGGCCTCTATTGAGGCATTACGTAAGTTTGAACATGGAATGTTCAAACTTAATGTTCAAACTTAGGTACAGAGCAGGCTATTCAAGTTTTATAGCTAGGAATGTTGTGTTGTTACCAACAATGATAAATTACCTCTATCTAGTGCATGTTTTTCTTTCCTAGCAACAAACGAGAGGATGCACAGTACACTGCTTGCTTTTGTTTTGTTAAACCTTTATTCAATGCTGCAGGAAATGCAGAAGCCACGGAGACCCTGCTGGCCTTTCCTCTTCCTTTGGCTCCTTTGTTCCAGCTTTTGGCTCAACATGTCATTAGCATTGGTAGTGGTCATACAATGACGCTGGACACTACCTTGTCTAGGCCTCTCGCTTTGAAAATGTACTGTTCGAACTTACCTTCAGGTTGCACCATGCGCTAAAAATGCAGTTCTATAACAAGTACAAGGCATCCACTAATACCCGTGCAGTGCTCTTGGCGTTGTGTTGTGGCAAGTTATATTTTCCAGAAGCTGCAGTTTTGGGAAGAAATGAGGCTTAACCCGATTCCTGAGAAATCTGCTAGAACAGAGTTCCAACTGAAAACACATGGTGTTGAAAGAGTACAGAACTAAATTTGAGTTGTTTTCTCACTTTCGAATGATGCGCAGCACACTGAAAAATGGCCATGCAGACGGACTGCGCCAACAAGCGATGCATAATTTATAACTGCCTTTTTTTCGCTTTTCTGGTTTCAAGTGCTAAACGACCGCTGTGATGTACACAAGGCGGTCAGGTTGCGCAAGGCATGAAAAAAACTGCAGTATAGTCACTGCTTTATTCGTTTCACCTCACATCAACTGTTATGCAAGCCTACCCAATAGTTGTACGATTATTTTTTGCATGCCTTCGGTGAACTGGACACATCATGTATGTGCGTATGTCACTGCTGCTATGCAGCGTTCACATCGAAACGGCATGAGGAAAAAATCGTAAATTATCAGCAGGCTTAAGCAAATGCCATGTCCTCGTATATACAATTTTATTTACATAGCATCGTTCCAAATGAAAAAAACATGCGCCCAAAAATTTGTTGCCTCTATGCCAGTGTTTTGCTAAGCGGTCACAAAGTCTGATACACTATTGACAAGGTTTCACTGCAGATTATTTTATTTCATGCGATTTTTAACGCGGAATTGAAATTGGACCCAAGATGTTTTCATTTCTACCATAGTCTTGACAAGTTTTGCTCATTGCCGATTTTTTTCATTCATGGTAAAAATTTAATTTATGGACCATTCTGGCTTTGTTGGTGATGGTTCTGCAACAGACTCATCCACTGCTGCAAAATTTGCATTTCAAAGTTTTCCCAGCCACTCTATTCAAGCTCATAATTCGCACACACATAAAGAACCCTGCTGAAAGTGAATGGCGGTGTAGTCTAATCTCAAGAAACTTTTCAAACCCTGCAGTTTACTTTCAGAAATCAGCTGGTGGTAGGAACATGTGCATTCATTTTTGGCCTTAAAAGTTTATGTTATGAGGTTGCTTTGAAAACTGCATATTATTGCAATAGCCTTAAAGGTGCAATTTCTTCAGAAAAAGTGGCATCTCTCTGTCATAAAAATCCCTGGTTGGTAGAGACAGGTCACGTGACCTTGTGACATCGCAATCTAATTACAGATTGGTCGAGTGAGATCGCGTGAATTTGTTATCGCAACTTGCCTACTGTGGGGGGCGAAAATTAATTGGTCATTAGAGGTCACATGATCATGCGGCGTCCTCATAACCTGCCTACCATGCCAGGTGGCACTACGGAACTGCTTCTGCAACACTCCTGCATGTCACACAGTAACGTAACGCCATTTGGGCTTGTGAGCAAAAACCTAGGAAAGAAAAGCACGGGAGGGATCTCTAATGCTATTGCATTGTACACCCAAGGGTAGAAGGGCCCCATCACATTTTTGGAAAAGAATTTTTCAAACTTCATTGAAATATTAATTTTTCTTGCAAATCATTCAGAAATCATGTTCCCATTACACCGTTCCAAACATGAAGGCAAAGTTGGAGCATTAAAAGTGTCTCGCGAAACCAAAGCTAAATGTTTCAGTTTGATACACAGGAAAATAAATGGAAGATTTTTGTGACATTTACTTTTTCAGCTTACATCCTACCAACACTGAGGTTTGGTTTCTATGGTGCCATGTGTCATCTCAACAACAGCAAGGGAAGGATGCTAGAATTCTTGAACCACAATGGGATCAAGTTATATGTGTAAACATTGAAGGCTTGCCTCACATGGGACTATAACTGGAAATCTTCCTGTCAGCGTATGGATTTGGCAGATAGTAACCCTCTCGACTGCTTTATGCATTCATAGATGTTTCAAATCATTTTACCTGTTTTTCTTGAAAAACCTTTTTTGCTACTTATTTCTCCTATATATTTACCTGTGCAATGAACTAGAATAAGTAACTTTTTTATGCTGCAGTTCCAAAAAGATGCCTGCATAAAGGCAGTTTTTTTTTACAGTCATTCCAACATACTTGACCATTGGTAATTACACACCTCACCTTTATGTACATGAACAGTTATTTCCCTCTTATTGAACTATTTTAAAGTTTCACTGCTAGCCTTGCATGTATATTTAGCAAAATTAAAAATTCAATCTGTTTTAACACTTTTATTAGGGCCCACTTTCAGGGCCGTCACACGGAATTCGTACTCGATGAAAAAGTAGTCCGTTCTTCGAGCAATACAAGGCTAAATTGCAAGCCGAAATTACAATGTCACGAATTTTGCTGCCTGTGGTTTGAGATAGTGAGACTTTAAAAAGCTAATTTTCTTGACTGTTGATTCGTCAGCGGAGCAATGCAAGATGCTGCAGACCATGGCCCATTGTTACTAAGTGCGATTTTTTAAAGTTTTATCGTGCTGTAATATTCTATTCTTATCTGCTGTTTTTTCTGGAAAAGTTGTCTTGTGGGATGCAGAGGAGAATTTTAAGTTGGCTAGTATTGATAGAATGCCAGCTCCTAATCACAAAAAGACCAGTCTCGCTGAAAAAACACCTCTTGGAACGTAGAAAAAAGCTGGAACTGAAATATAGGTATCGTTGCTACAGGCCAACTTCGCAAGTGCAGGTGAGAAGACAAAGCCAAAATAACACTATCTATGAAGCTGACAACTGCCCATGAAGGTTACGCATCTGAGTATTTAAGCAAGCGTCATTTCCAAATGCTAGTGCACTTTCATCACACAACGAAGAGTGAAAAAGGCAGCATCTGAATTTTGCAAGTTAAAGACAGCTTTTACTTGGTGGCGCCAGAGGCAGGCAGATCGTTTCAGTATCCTTGGTCTGGCGATTCGTGTCTGTGGTTTCATTTTTGATGTGCCATGATTTACAAGTATGGAGCAGCAGTTAACCCAAACGCTTTCCAAGTGTTCCTCAGACGAAGTTTGTCAGTACAGTAGAACCTCGTTGATACATTCCCGGTTCGTACACTCAAACTCATGGACATAATTGTCTTATTTTTTCCGGTTAATATGTCCCCAAAAACGCGATTTCCCGGCTACTACGCTTAAACATTTTGACAAATTGTGGTCGTATAATACGTTTATTGACCAAGCGCACATGTGCAAACATACAAGTGGGCCGAATGAGAGGGCACATGACGTGTTTTTGCGGCAGTCACACACTGTGGTGGCTTCTTTGCGGTGTCTCAATGCGACGAGGCGAAGCACCACCGCCGCCATCAAGAACAAAAAATAAAAACTGCGTGCTAGTTCGCAATGGGTATTTCTGCAGGGTCCCAATATGAAGAGGGGAAACGCTGAGGTTTCTTTGCGGTGCATAAGGGAAACGAGGCGAAGCTTCTATCAACTACAGCGATGAACTTGTATATGAATTGGCCGGGTCTGGGACATGCAGCTTAAAAAGCAGCACTGCGACAATTAGCTGCCATAGTGGCTTTTCCACAGTACTGGGGAGCGAAGGGGTGAAGCATCCGAAAATTGCAAGGCAGAGATTTTGGTTACTTTCGTCACTGCCATTGACGGACCGTACGCATTACGAATTTCCTTCCGCGCTAAAGAAAGCGCGAACGCAGACTGAATTCAGAGAGCTCTGGAATAGGATCTGTTCAGCTCTTGTGCCAAGAAATGCCAATCGGCATTTTTATAAAGTGAAATTGTCAATAAATGTTTTTTTCCCTCAATTCAGCAGTTACATTTCTCAAAATGAGGTGGTTTGAATAATATGTTTCTTCCCGCAAGTGAGGTTTTACTATATTCCTGTCAATCAGCAGTGCAGACACATCACAGCCGCCACTTAACGCACCTGCGCAGTGCTCACAAGAAGTCTCCCTTCAGATTCTTTCCACGGAGCGCATGGTTAGCGGCACTAGGGACGGCCCATGCAACGACATCCATCTATCTACTGAACACGAGGGTTCCAAGGTTCGAGCGACACTGTTGAGAGAGAGACTCGGCAGTAACATACGACCGCACTCTGCAGGTCGAGGCAATAGCTTGTTTGCTGCCAACTCGTCAGTGTCCAATACTCTTTGTATCCAGGCAATCCAGTTCTCCAAGTCCTCAAAAGCATTGTGCACTCTCTGGGGCTAAGTTTGGGGAAATGCAGGACGAAGCTAACAGAGTTTATCGCGAAAACTTTGTTATTGGGAACGGGATCCATACCAGCTGCTGGTGTCAACGAAGAGACAAAAGATGCCTTCAACGTCTGGCCAGCGGTTGCTTTTACTTCGGCTGCTGCTAGCCCCGCTTCAGTCAACAACCACAGAGTCCGCATTTACGTCATGGTTCACGTCACTTTTTGTAGGTGACATCATCAGAGAGTCAAGAGTTTGAGTCAGAGAGGTGGAAAAATCGTTCTGAACTCAGAATCCAAATCTCTGCAATAAATTAGTCTTTTGCTGCTGGACAAACAACTCTTTGAAATGCCCACATATTGGATTTTGCTAACAATAGAGTTGTTCTCGGTGTCCCTTTAAGCTGAGTCAGGTGAAAATAGTGACTCTGTCATTAAAATGCAGTTAGCAATACAGGCCCGCTTTGAAGGATAGAGATAGAAAGGGCCCATACATAACCAGTGCATTCGTCTTTGCACTGTGGTTTTGCAAGGAAAGGAACCTCTCTTACAGCTAAACTAATTGTGCGTCTTTGTTTGGCTCTCTTACATGTGCGCACCAAAGACCTGCAGCATGGCATCAGCAGTGGTTCGTCTGCTGCAAGGAAGCAACTTCTTTAATATTCAGCATTCAATGTGTTGCAAGTGCAATACGTGAAAGTTGCTGTCCAACTGTGGATGAAAACAGCCTAAAAATTCCTGTGGGTGAACTGCTTCATTACGAGAGTTCATGGTACTGGAGGGCACTGGCGCACAGAATAAATTGCTGTTCCCTAGTACGTTTCTTTTGTCACTTTTATTGCAGTTTTATGTGTCGACCTATACTGTTGGGGAGAGAGTGCCTTCGTGTGCTCCTTAAATGACTGCTTTACAAAAGCCTGAATATTGAAAAAGTAGACCTGTGTGCCTGGAGTGTGAAAACTTACCACAGTGCTTGAGTGTGCTTAATAAACCTGCAATTGTGGTCTCGCCGTCTTATTGACTGGGGCCTTCCTGTAGCATGCAACCTTGCAAAATTGCAGTCTGCCAAAAGAAAAAAAAGCATTAGGCATAAATCCACGACTTTGGGGATGACTTTCCATTTATTTCCATGGACTAGATTTACACATGTAAAACTGCACCATACTACATTAATAACAAAGGCAGCACCGTGCTTGCAACGAGCAAATTTGAGGAAATAGAAGCAAACATAAAAAACAAGATCATGGCAACACATTAGCAGAAAAGTAAAAGTCCTTGCAAATGCAACCAACAAGCTACTACAGCAACATGGAGCCACAGTAGCTCAGCTGGACACTAATTTGACCCTGGCTGCAGTGGTCACATTTCAACGCAGGTGAAATGGTAGAGGCCTGTGTACTGTGCATATTGACCGCTCCCCCTGCTTGGTCTCCTGCCTACTTCTTGCCTGCCCTGGTATTGAAGTTGCCCATCAGCTACTCAATTAGCCTTATTTCATCCCACAGCACAGCCCATATACTTCCTTAAAACCAATTATGGAGCAGGGCTTGGTGGAGATATGGCAATGGAACTGTAGGAACTTTGCAGAAAACGGGAGAACCTACAGCTCCACATTGAAACCCTCTCAAAAGAAAAAAGCCTACAAGAAACAAAGGTAAAAAATGATTAGGATATAACAGTGAAACCGATCAAGATGTGTGAAAGCGGGTTGACTCAATTCTCGATTTGGGCGAAGTTAATTTTGAGGGGTGGGCCAAGCATATAACCTGCAATTCCGACATACTGAGACATCCTAGATTATTACAGGGGCTGATGGAAGTGCTACTCAGCCCTGCACAAAAAACTAACCAAAAGAGGTGGTAGATTAGAGAAGGCTGCAGACAGGCACCTGCTCACACCTGCATGAGCTCCAAAAGATGTGCCCTGCACAATACACTGACAAATGCCCGTGGTGCAAGCTAACCGACAGTCATACATGTAATATGGACCTGCCCGCATGCAGAGTTGGATCTGAAAAAAGACAATTCAAGCGTGACACAGTGGGAACACCCGCTGCCCAGCGAGGAAGGAGATGTACAGAGGTTTCTCGTACGTCAAGCCAATACGGCAGCAACCAGGTGTGGCATCCTAGACCAAGGGTCAACCACAGCACGTGGCAGCCTGTAAGGGCTACCGACGTTTTTAAAAATGTAGAAATAGAATGTCTAATAATTAACTCCAAGTCAATGTACATAATGCCCTAATCCGATTTTGGGTATGGGGCAAGCAAATTTTCACCTCACGGCAACTCTGATAATAAATGGCAGTTACCAGTACCCCTCGACAGAAATAAGTTGTGGCTTTATAGTCCCCTCGGGTTTTTTGGGATTGCTTGTGCAGCAGTGCTTCCACGCTAAAAAGTAAAAGTTCACGACCGTAAAACGTGAAAATGCTAAGGAACGAAGACCACTCACGGCTGTCTTGGTCCACAGAAATATGACGACAATACAGCACGACACAGAATGAAACGGTGCGCGCTACCCCCTGATTGAGCTCATTGCACAAAAAAAGAAGCGAGGCCCCATACTTCATTCTAGATATATAGACCAACCCCAAAAGCGGAGTCCTATATTAATGAAAGCCATGAATGAAGCCAGAAAAATAAGCAAAACGAATCCCCTGATAGTATCAACGCAAAACGCATGGCATGGGGTTACAGAACAATTTTAAATAAACGAATGAGCCTCTGGCAACACATTCGAGGCAATGGCTACACATGTGATGGATCTGCTAGTGCCAACTAGGATAGGAAATAGTGCGCAAGCCAACACATGCCCAGACTTGACCCTATGCTAAAACATCATACATGCACAATGCAGAAACATAAATGAGAACCTAGGAAGAGACCATTACTTAGCAGCACACTCAAGAAGGGAGACACGAGTGGTAAATCGGGATAAGAAAGAAGGCAAGGCAATGCAGATGGCGAGAAGATTGAACAAAAAGAGTGCACTGACTCTTGAAGGATGTAGAGTACACCACAAAGACTATAGGGATAGAAGCAGAAAACAAAGCCAGTGATAGTATGTTATTACACTGGTCAGACACATAACAGCTTACAAAAGAGATGGCTGAAACGAACACAACAAGAACTAACGGTTAGAACAGCCAAACCAGAGAGACAAATCAAAAGCCATGCTCAAGAAACAATAATGACAACAAATCTAAGATACATTTTAGACCCAGATAACAGTAACACAAACAGTGCATGGAAGCCCACCCAACGACGAAGAGATGATCAAGGAAATGCAGAAACGACACCTATGCAAAATTAAAAAAAAAACTTCGCAACTACAGCAGCAATCCCAATCCAAAAATGATAAAAGACAAAACAATACCATAGGTAATAGCATCCATGCAGAAAACTACGACATCCTCTGCTCCAGGAGCAGATGAGCTTACCAACAAAATACTCCGAAACCTAGACAAGGACTCTATTCAGGAGATCACAGAGTACAACAACTGCTGGAAAGATGGATGGCTGCCAGACACCCGGAAACACACCAAGGTACTTCTCTTAGTCATACCCAAGCCTGGCAAGAAACTCACTAACCAACCTCACGCCCATGTTCCTAACCTCATGCTCACGGAAGGTTTTGGAGCGTGTGGCGCTATCTAGTTTACAGGACCACATGGACAAGCACAATCTCTTCCCGCACATGATGACAGGCTTCCAAGCCAACCTATGTATGCAAGCTATAATGCTCAAGCTTTCTGAACATGTAATACACACTCTGACTAACGCCAACACTAAAGCTATACTGGCACTCGACCTCACGAAAGACTGATAATGTCACCCACACTGCCATCACGAATGCCCTAAAGGCAGAAATCACTTCTGTAAGCATCAAGTCAGATAGACTACAGCTAAGAAACAAAGGCACACTGGAAGGGTTGGTTTCTTTTCAACACAAACCTCATACCCACGGCTACGCTTCTTGTCGCCATACCAAACCCTTCGTTGCCACTCTACGTGGCAACATTGGCCTCTGGACAGCCCGTCAGACAACTCCTAAAAGAGCAATATCTTAACACAAAACCCATTAGAAACATATGGGTTCGAGCCCACACGTTGTACCCCGGGAATGAGGTGGCCTGCAACTTAGCCCGACGTTTCGCTAACCTGGCAATGCAAGAGCCGGTCCTGCGGTCGGCCTGAGGCACCCTGACCACCTACCACGAAATTACACATTATAGAAACAACAGAAGGATGCTCCCACCAACTGAAAAAAGTCTTAGCATACATCAACAGGTGGCATGGCGGAAACTGCAAATAGACACATTTCCAAACCACCATATTCCAGGGCTTCCCCAGTGGTCAACACCCCCTATTGTAAGCTCTGCGGAGCCACAAAAGCAGATTTAAAGCACATTTCATTCGAATGCAACAATTTGAAACTGAAGAAAGGTCGGCAACTCTTAAACGAGCAAGAGTGGGAGGATGCCGCGTCCAGCCTGGACCCACCGTCTCAACTGCAGGCCGTCAACTGGGCTTTGGAACTGGGAATGGAAAGACCGGACCCCACAACTAGAGCATGCACCGGAGGGCCTGATTGAACAGCCACCTCATGTACTCTGGAAGCCCACTAGAATCAACCAAATCCGTTCTGACGACGAAATATAGTTACCACCACGTGCAAATGACACTCTACAGACAAAAGCACAGCTATAGTTTTTTCCCCAACCAATCCAACAAGTCATGCACACAATTTTCACAATTTTTACACACAAGCAACGATAGCGCGCACAGCGACAACCGACCGCAGCATGCGAGGAACAGATACACGGAAGACCAACGCCAAGGACAAAAGATGCGTCATCTTGCTCCATTTTAGAAGGCAGACTCCTCACTGGTGAACAGCATAGCGCAGAGGTTTTCGGAACACAGAAATACGATAAAGCCCGACAGCTATGCAGTACAAGCGGTCACGAACTCAAGGATATGATTTGTACTTCCCTGTGTCACCTGCAAAATGCAGTCTGCGTCACCCCTGTACAGAGCGCTCGAGCAATGTGCACCGTGCAATAAAAACAAGTTGGAAAGCAGCCCAAGGTTTCCGGGAAAGGTGCTTGTGCCCATCTAGCTTGCAGGCAGTACTATCAATACCTGGCTGGGCCTCTGAGCGATGTGGAATTGCACGTTTTTCGTGTTTTTAGTGTTCCGAAAACTTTTAAGGCTCATGCACAGGAGCGGCCGAAAGAGTAAGGTCCACGCTTCAAAGTGTAACTTTTCTCGCGGCGACTGTAGAGAAGATAAGCTTTTTCTCGTGCTTGTATTTAGGCGATCGCACCACAAGCAATAGCTGGTCTGTGTCTAACGCATGCTCCATATTATGATCGCACCTGTACGAAAGCATAGCCCGCCTCAGGTAAGCAATGAAAACACCGCACATTGAGTACCGGCATGCTAATTAAGAAGAGTTATTTGCGTTCTAAACAACTCACTTCAAAAACGCCGCTGCCATCAATCACTCGCATTCGATCCTCTTGGCACCCTAACTCTCTCGAATCGGTAGCTAAATGTCATTTATCGCTCTCGCTCACTGTTCTACACGTTAGCGATGGCTTTACCTGTTAAGCAGCAGGTCGAAGTACCTCCGCGTTTCCATGCACGCACTCTGCCATAGTTTGTTTCTCGGATTTGTGCTAAGCTACAGGCTCGTTTTGACTTGCAATGGATACGGACTCGTGAAGTAGGAACTGATGCGGAAGTGTATTTTTGCTTACAAAATGATACAGAAGCAGCCTTATATTAATTAACAACACAAATTAAGACAAACTGCGCGTTCTTACTCGCACAGCGAGGACTAAATTTCTTCTGCACAGCCCCTTTTGCAGATAAGTCCAAAGGCGCTGCCATAGTCAACACTGGGCTGTGGTGATAGCTCAAGAAAGAGTGAGGTTAATGAGGATTAAACTCCACCCATGCCCACTCCACAACTGCCCCCCCCCCCAAGAAAAAAAAAACATGGAGAGGCCACTTAAGCTGCACCTTACGGGTATGACGCAATAGCATTGTAGGTTAGGCTTCCCATTCTTAGCGGTTAGACAGGTTTGCAAGCATTTTTCATTGTTTAAACAGTTTGAATTCTTTAAATGAACAGCTACACATTCTACCTTTTCTTAATTATCATCATCAAGCAGTGCCTTTTCATTCAGAGCAATCTGACACCTATGAACCCCCTTTTCCAATTTTTCCTTTCTTTAATCAATCAATTATAATGATTTCATCAACTCATCACCTGTCACACACTGATCACTCACTAGAACCACAAATTACCATGATAAACTTTTTTTACGCAGGCCCCCGGTAATAGGTCGTCTGTTCGAACCCCTGCCGCAAGCTAGGGTCTAATTTATATACCTAGAAAGTTTATGCTGCACGAAACGCGGAATTGCATGACACCATCCAAAGCACTGTGTGGCAATGTTACACTTTTTTTTACTCAACCCCCGATTATTTACGGCGCACGGTGCGGACATGTAGCTTTCCGACCGAACGAGCTGCATACGCTGTCACGAAAAAGGTTTTGTTGAAAGTCGTGCAAAAGGTCTACGCAGTATACACAAGTTGCACAGGTCTTAGCCCAGCAAAACAGTTCTGCAGCTTTGCTTCTGCAAGTAGTACCATAAGCGCCGACTGCGAGAGGGCTTAAGGGCTGAAGCCCCCCTCCTTTTTTTTCCTCTGTCCCCCTCGAAGGTTGAATGATGTGGTTAGGGGGAAGCATATCTTGTTTCGTACGGTTCTGGACAAATTAATTAAAGAATTACATTCTGAATTATTTAGGGCGCAAGGACAGGACGAAGGTCGAAAAACACAGGACGTCCTTGCACCCTAAATAATTCAGAATGGATCATAACCAACTAGCCCAGCAACAAATTCTCTAAAAGAATTACAGCTGCCTAATCACACTGCAAGAACAGCATGACCTTAAACTGCCACGGATACATATAGACTTGTTTCCCACTTACGAAGGGCGACAATAGTAAGTTATAGATCCAGTTCATCATAAAGGATCTGACTGGCAACAGGAGCTCACCAAACGTCTCCTGTTCCAAGTGTCTATGCGGAATCAAATGACTGGCCACTTGATAAGTGCAGTTTTTTGTGCTTGAACATAGTCTTCTTAAAGACTTCGAACTGTCCCCAAGCATTAGGATCATGTTTTGATCCGAAATATCAACTATGAGCGCACCTTTCAAAATAGCTCTTCTTTAATTCTGCTTTTCCCTTTTCGCATAGAAAGCGCGCAACACTAGTTTTACTATATGGGCATGGATAACCTTTCTACGCAACAAGATAACAAGCGGGTGCATCCAAGAAGTGATGGAATTCAGAGGCAACAGAAACCTGAGAGTGTGTTGTGGATTTCATTAAATCACATTCACATAGCGCTTTTCCATGGGCACACAGAGTTGACTTGCAAAATAAATCTCAGTGGCATCGCGGACAACTTTCTTTGGAGATCAACAGTGCAAAGAAACAATCTTGATTTCATGCTAGCCTTTGTATGAAACAAACGACAGTGAACTTCATCAAAGTATGCCAGCTTTCTTCAAACTGTGACAGTTCAAATTACCCCTTCCCATAAAATCAGCATTCAATTCCTCGTGTTTTTGCTTCCCCATTACAACCTTTGCACTTTGATTCCAATTTCTGTCTTTTGTTTTGTATAGAGTTTGGCAGTTGGTTTACAGTTTTGATAGACAAGCAGTTTTTTAATCCATGTTTACATTTTGGATTGTTGCCATACTATGGCAATGTTTGTAGAGCCCAGTGTTCCTTAGACATGAAAAGTTTAAAATCTTTTTAGTATTTGTATTGTTAGCTTATTGTGGAAATGTTTGCATTGCCCAGTGGTTTTTACAAATGAATAATTTGTAATGAGTCTGCGATATATGAATCGTTAGCATGTTGTGGAAATGCTTGTGTTGCCCAGTGTTTCCTTTCACTTCGACTATGGACATTATGGACGTCTACCTAGAGGTTAGTATTTTTCAGATATTTTTGTTAATTAATTTCTTTAGTATTTTAAGAACCATGGGGTCATTCTGTATAGCATATTCGCTCAACTCAAGCCAAAACTGATGTTTACTGTATATCCGCATATATATCGCTTGCCAAGGAGCATGCATGGGGGAGACAGAGAGAGAGGGGAAAGAATTAAAAAGAGAGAGGGTGCTAATTGGAGCCCACCCCCCTCCTTTCGGCAGATTGAAAACTTGCCGCCTATGAGTAGTACATTGACTCCCAAGTCATCTCAGTATAACAAAGCGAAACTGAACACTAAGATACAGTAGATACATAACCCAATGCAATACATTTTATGCGTATGAAAACATTTTGCATGTAACAATATTTCTCAGGGCGAAGTGTACTTGAGCAGCTTGAATGCGGTTTATGGGGGTTTCACGTCCCAAATCGACTCAGGCTATGAGGGACGCCGCAGTGAAGGGCTCCAGAAATTTCAACCACCTGGGGTTCTTTAACATGCACTGATAGCACACAGTAGACGGGCCTCTAGAATTTCGCCTCCATCGATATTCGACCGCCGCGACCGGGATTGAATCCGAGTCTTTCGGGTCAGCAGCCGAGCGTCATAACCACTGCCACTGCGGCGGCCAAGGACAGCTTGAATGTGTGCACTGTCAATGCCAACCTGACAGACTGCAGCCAGAGAGCAACTACGAAAGGAAAGGAAATGGTATTCCAGCATAAAGACTGGTTCCAATATAAATGTGGTTTGAGAACAAGTGTTTAAGGACCACGCATTGTTCTGCAACTATGGTCGTCACACAAGAAAGTGAGCAAGATAACTATGGAGTACCAGGCTAAGCACTGTGACCACAAGAAGAGTATGAAGCAAAAGCGCTTGTCAGCCACTCAGATGGAAGCCATAGAAGCAAAGCTGAGTGTATGAGTTTCTGTTAAGAGTATCATTGCAGATGCATATCCACCTGTGGAGATGGACTGGACATGCTCTGAGTGGAAAAGACAAAGGCAACATAAAGTACAAATTTCTTGTTGGAAACGCACATTCCCCCTGTAGTGATGGATTGGATACTACTTGACTGGAGCAGAGATCTGCAACATTAAGTACAAGATCCATGTTGAAAATAAGGGCCCTTCCAAATGCACAGTGACACACTGGAAATACCTTGACTGCAAAAAAGACAGGTGCAGTCAAACCTGACTATAACAAAATGGTTTGCGATGAAATAATGGTTATAATGAAGGAGTTGGCTATTCCCCTTGGAAGCTCCCATATAACTGACATCTCGTTGTTACAAAGTAAAATTTTTGTGCAGTGGCATATAACGAACATCCAGTGAACCGCATTGGACATTTTACGCTAAGTGTAATGCTTTTTCACAATGCCCAATGCTTCCATGCCAATTTTGTGCACAAAACTGTAATCGCCGCGCATTACTTGCCTTGCCGAGCAGTGCATAAAATATGCGGAAAATTTATCCTGCCTCAAGCAAGGACCTGCATGCAGCCTTTTTATGGACAATTTGTTAGCTTTCACGTGCGGTTTGATGCTGACACACCTTTCAAAGGCCATCGCCCTCCATGAACTGCTTCAGGATCTCGCGGCAGCACGGACAGCTTCCTGAGGTTTTTTTGCTTCGCTTTACAGGTGGGCGAATTTCATAACTAGGTGCTATAGAAGCGATTATAGATTTCTAGTGCTGTTGGCAGACCCCACTGTGTTTGTTGTGCTTGCTGAAACTAGCAGTTGTTTGTTATCAGGGATTGCAAAAAGTTTGCTCCTTCTTTCTGGTGATGCTGAGGCTAACCCTGAACCACCCGTGAACATGATGTTGAGTCGGGATCAGAAAATATGTTGGGTGAATTACTGGCAAGTCAAGCCCACATTAGCCAAGAAGTCGCTGCCCTCACTGCTAAGATTGCCTTGTTTGACGATCGTTTCACAAAACTAGAAGCGGCTTCTGCTGCTACAAATGACACCGCCTTGCGTGTTGAAGAAGTGGAAGAAACTCTCACTGGCATAAAGGGCATTATGCATAGCATTGACCAAAACAACGATAATCTTGACAATCGGTCCCGCAAGAACAACTTAATCATACACGGCTTGGCGGAACTTCCAGATGAGACCCCTGGCACGCTACTCAAATCAGCTAACCACAATGATAGGTGTGGCATGCAATAGCATCCAGCGTCGGCAACGATTAGGCGTTAAAAGAGATGGAAAAGTAAGGCCTGTGATTTTTAAGGTGTTAGACTTTCAAACTAAGTCTGCTATATGCGCAACGTTAGCAAATTAAAGGGATCCAAGGAATACATAACTGAGGATTTTTCGGTGCACGTGCATTCTGTGCGTAAATTGCTAAGGAATAATTCCATAGGAAGAACGCCACCAAATCTCATCTACAGTTTGACCACCTATTCATAGACGATGTTCGGTAATCGTGGGACGATGTCAACAAGTTCTTTGTTAAAGCGCCCGCCAGTACAATTGCACAAAACGATCCTTGCCTCCCCTGAAACACAACCTAACACTTTTGATCGTGAATGCCTGCAGTTTAGTAAATGACTATGTTAACTTCAACTGCCTTGTAGAATGCCACGAGCCATCAGTAATATGTGTCACTGAAACTTGACTGAATAGATCAATTTCCGATAAAGAATTCTTGCCACCAGATTACTCAGTTATTAGGAAAGATAGCCTTTCTGGTCGGGGTGGTGGTGTAGTACTTTTTATAAAAATTATACCGAATACGTGATGCTGCCTGATCTCTCTGAAACAGAGTCTGCCTGGCGCAGGATTATGATATGGAATTTATTTGTAGGAATTGATGCTGTATATCGACTTCCAGATGACGGTGGCAACTCTATTTTGGCTCTCACTGATTATACCGTAAAGCACAAACTTCATGACAGTCTGTGGGGATCTGAACAGACCTCAAATCGACTGGAATTCCTCGATAGCAACTGGCCGCGACAAGGCTCTCTGTAATACACTGACTGACTTGGCCGTCTGATTTGATTTAACTCAGGTTGTTGATTGCACCACTAGAGAGTGCTCCATCCTGGATCTTGTCTTCGTCACAGCGAAGACAAGATAACTGCTCCCTGATCAGCCTGCCATTCCTGCCACGGCAGACATATTTCCCCATAGCCCACCAGCTACTCACCACTCAGCCACGTCATATACTTCCTGTTGAAGTGATGTAGATGTGAGCAACCAGCGTGCCCATGCTGGACTCGAGCAAGCATTTTCTGAGCCCTGGGGCAAACAGGCAGCTGGACAGAAGATGGAACGCCATGCCCGTCTCCAGGCTGGGCCCTCGCCTAGTAGTCAGACATAGTGCAACATTACCACCTTGCTACCCAGAGGTTACTACCACTGCATAAGTGCCTCTCATGAGAGGAGGCCATCATGTGGTGGCAGCTATCAACGAGCACATATGACCACGTCCTTACCCGAATGCACAGGTGGTACTGCATTACCCAATATTCAAATAAATGTCTCTTTTGCGATGCCTACCGTACCCTCTAGCATATCTACTGGGAACAGAAGACTGGCCCAGCCTTTCTGGCATTCATGTGTATGCGGATGCCACATTTGGTGCAGGAAGCGTTAATAGAGCAACGCAATCAATGCCCTAATGTGCATTGAAAGCTCTAAATCTAGCCTGATAAATGCAAAATTCAGAGCTGAGAAGTGAGAAATTGCAGTTAAAGAGGAGTTTTCCTGTAATAAATTTCTGACTTCCTTACGGCACCTACTGTGAATACGTCAAGTACACAATAAAAGTGCTGACTCATTCTGACATGTTCTGTGATACGACAATCTGCAATGTGAGCTGCATCTTTTCCACTCTGCATAGGGCATGCCCTCTTTCTCTTTTCCACTTCCCGGTTATGCTGTCCTAGCTACATAAGGAAGCACCTAACAGAGCTCGATAGATCTGTTTTCTATGATGCCAGGCCATCAATACCTCATTCACACAACACCGATACAGTTCTGCAGTCCAAAGAAATGTTCACTTATGAATATTTCAAGCTACATTTAGCATGTAACACAGAATTCATGTTTATGCCGTGGAGCGACAACAGATGGAAATTAAACATTGACAGTGCCACAATGGCCTCTGGACCTGTTTAGAACTCTCTTGGCAAAACAGATTCAGAGAGCAGTCTCGCAAAAAGTACCGCAATTGCACAAATACAGCACGAGTTTGTTCCTCACTTCAGTGGTTTCAGAATGCATATCGCGTTATATTCGAAAGCAAGGACAAATATAACGTGATTTTCTTTTCCTCACTGCTCCTGAAGCTAGCTACAGCAAGCTTCACCGCAAGACTACAAAGCTCCTAGAAAAAGCGAGCTTTGCGACGACCTTGGAGCCATGCTGAGCGCATAGGGTGAAAATTGGAAGGTAGAAATAAAGCTGCGCAGGCCGCCAAGAAAGAGAGGGCACTGAAATAGATGGGTGGAGTAGAGAAAAGAAAGAAGGGCGAAAGAACACAGGACTGGGCGGCATAAAACATGCTGCAATGGTGGCACGGTGCTGATGGCGGCTGCTACTGTGTGGGGGACTGCATTTAACTCATAGGAGACATTGCTGCGCTCGACGACATTGTACGCTCTTCTGGAGTGTTGCCTCTGAAATAATGTTTATGTAATATTCATGTGAAGACAATACATCGCTTTCGTATTTTTGCGTGCCGTCTCCAGTTTTCCAAGCTCTCGGTTGTAGTTGGCATGAGCAGGCTGGGATCGCGTTATAATTAGAATTTTTTTTTCATTTTCGTTAGGTCTCAAACTCCACACTCTCATTATAATTACAGTTGCTTTATTTATGTGTAAATACGGTACCTCCAGAAAGCACGGGCAGTGCCCAGGGCCGTTCTGCTGCAGTTGCACTGACAGGCACCATGTGATTTGAAAATGACTGCAATGAGAGCATGTCAGAATGTGGGCAGGTAAAAACAAGAGCAGTAATTTCCATGGCATAATTAGTCATGATTGCAGTATAAGTAGAATTGCAAAAGAAATTGCGATGCAATACCAGCCACTTAAAAGGTGATTCACTGCAAAGCTGAAAGAAGCCTGCAGAAATACATAAGTGTATGAAAGTGTGACAGTGATTAGCAGATGATGCCATGCTCCAGTCCCTTGTCCCCCAGTAACCAATGGCATTTCCCAGAAGTCAGCACAACCAGAATAGAGGATGGCACAAGAGGCACACCAAAGCTAACAGCATAGAAGCTTACTAGACTGTTTACATTGTAAGCAGAATTTTGTAATCCAGAGATGCAAGGAGGTAAGGCATCAAGAAACACCTCTGTGAGTCATGCAGTTACTCTAAATGCTAACCATAAGCATGCTCAGCTCTCTCCACATGGGGGGACAAAATTTGTGCCCTCTCCATCATGCCACTTGGGGGTGCATACTACCTCTTTGTGCACGGATCTGCTGCTAATGCACAGCAGTTAAGTATGTAGACATTCCAATGCAGTTTCCCTTTAAGAACGCACAGGCAGAGATAGGAATGTGACAAGGCTGTCCACTGGACAAAGAATGGTTGCATGTGATAACAACCTTCCTCAGCACTATCTTGTGATGGCACTCTGCAAGGAACGGAAGCAGAACAGAGACAGAACCAATATATGCAGTAATCAATTACAGTCGCTTCTTTCGGTGAACAGACACGAGCATGCAGCCACAACAGGTAGGACCATTAAACCAACACTACCCATATTGCCATTCCGTAAGCACCACTTGTACCGAGCTAATTTACTGTTCCTGTCTCTGCACTACAAAAAAAAGACACGAGCGGAGGATAGGGAAACAAATGTGCAAAGCTGAAATGTTTTGTACAAATGGTAACAGCTGCATACCACAGCACTTGTACTCTTTAAGCCTTATCCAAATTTACAACGCACGCACAACACTAGGAACTGTCAAAGGGAACATTCAATTAGCACACAAATTCACTCAGTACACATCATATCATAATATGTCACATTAGCACGTCAGAATGATTGAAGTGATCCACCTCTCCTTTCAACAAAGTGCAATCAACAGCTGCCCAACCAGCCTCCTATAAGAGCAGCTCCAGCTTCATCCAGGCAGTGACATGCGAGTCACTACAGCAGAATGTGCACGTGACAATGCTTTTGAACTTGATTCATTTTGAGCTCTAGAAATTCTCCTATCTCGTCTCCCCATCCGAACGTGGCCCAGGTTTTACAGACACAGACTCCTAGTTTCCCAACACAGCTGGGTACCAAGGTAACAGTACTGACTATCCGGCAGCTTGACACCTAAAATATTCTGTGCACCAATTACTGTCAATTATGTGCCCGGAGCAGGCAGTAACCACAAATCCGGACTACGAAACTGATGTAACTAGAGGAATAAGAATGGGATGGAGTGCATTTGGCAAGCATTTTCAGATCATGAAGGGCAGTTTGCCAGTATCCCTCAAGAGAAAAATATACAATAGTTGTATTCCAGCGGTACTAACGTATGGGGCAGAAACTTGGAGGCCGATGAAAGGGGTTCAACTTAAATTGAGGGTGATGCAGAGACCTATCCAAAGGAAAGTGATAACTGTGACATTGAGAGATAAGAAGAAAGTGGGTCACGGAACAATGCGAATTAATGTCATCCTAGTCGAAATGAAGAAGAAATGGGCATGGGCTGGGAATATAATACAAACAAAGCAAGATAACCGATGGTCATTAAGGGTAACGGAATGAATTCTAAGAGAAGGTAAGCGTAGCAGGAGGTGACAGAGAGTAAGGTGGGCAGATGAGATTAGGAAGTTTGCAGGGATAACGTGACCGCGACTAGTGCAGTACTGGGTTAATAGGGGAAATTAGGGAGAGGCCTTTGTCATGCAGTGGGTATAGTCAGGCTGATGATGATGATGTACCTGGAAGGTCCTGGGTGGAGGTTTCAGACAAAAACTGCCTCATGTGGCCATGAAGGAGGAACCAGACATGTCACATGTGATCACTTGTTTCTGCAGGACAAACGAAACGAGATCCGGGTGCAGCACAATGAATGCTACCTTCAATTTCCAGTCCACCAGCAGCTGTGCACATAAAGACCCTGTTGCATCAAAGACTTGCCGCATATTTCACCGGTATCTGACTGAGCTAGCTGATTTTTATCAGTGACTTTCCTGAGTGTGGACTGAGGTGTTTGGACCAAATCTGTAGCAACACCGTTATGCAGGAAGACATGGTGCAGTGGTACATTGTGGTGCAGAAATATCTTCAAACCAGCAGTAAATGCTGCACCACAGAGAGAGGGAATGAATTCAGGCAAGCCATGACTAGAGAACATCAAATAGACTCAAAATTATGGCTTCTGATGAGCAAATGTGTGCTTGAAAATATTTAAACCTTTTTGCAAAGCCATTCACTATAACAATGAGATATCAACCTGTAAAAAGTGCTGCAAATTCTACAAGAAGGCACAAGTGCAGCTACTACGGAAATGACTAAGGGAACGTCGGCCTGTGATGGTCCTGACATATTAGCCAGTGATAGACTGTGACTGTGGTATGTTCATCGACAGAAGAGCACTCAATATGCCTTTGGCATATTGACTCTAGCACACAGTAATATGCAGTCTCATGAACACAGCTACCTTGCCCTTGCATGCTGTTTCAAAGCTGATTCAAATGAGTCACTGCATAGGCACAAATCATCCAAAAGCTTCACTAGGGTTTGCATGTTTAAAGTTCTCTCAACCAGAGCACAGGCAGGCAAAACCCTTGGGTAGGACTCCTCTAGCATGAACCCTTCTTCAGGACAGACTCCAGAGTTGGAGACGACGTCACCAGTAAATGACTGAGTACATCAGCATTCACAATGCAAGCAGCAGGCCTCTACTTCAGAATGTCTGTGTATGTTCAGAGCACCCACATGGCCAACACAGTAGAACATGTTTTCCGGGACCAGTCTGTCGTTGTGCAATGTTTCACTAGGCACCAAGATGCTAGGCAAACCTCTCCATGGCACCTGATGCAAACAGTCTCAGTCAATCAAGACTGGCCTGGACAAAATGCATGTGCACCATTCACTGGGAAATGGCTAAGCAGCAAGCTTATTTCTTAGCGCGAGGCACATTCACTGTGCTGAGGTGATTTGGTGGACTAGAGAAGTGCAGCAGAGGTACATGGCTATGTCTGCTATTTGCAGGGACGCAGCTTACAGAGGAGTAAAGGTCCACACACTGCATGTCCTTCACAATTTTTCTTCCTACCCAAGATTTCTAACTTGCCATTGGTAGAAATTCTGAAGGAGGACAGCACAATATCAGTCAATGTGAATAATCCTTGTAACATGGGCTGCAACGTCCCAAAGGTTCACATGGGCTACATGCGATACCGAGTGGGGAACTCTGGATTGATTTTGGCCACAAATGCCGGCAGGTACGCCGAATGCAAAAATGCCTGTGTGCTGTGTGATGCCACTGCATGTTAAAGAGCCCTTGGCAACACAGTGATGGCACGGCTAAAAGGACTGCCTGGCTGGCGAAGGTGCAAGAATGCCTGTTATGTACACCTTTGCAGGGCCTCTGATGAGGGTCTTGGCTGGCTCCTCAATTCCTTTGCCTGCCGATAGGTCGTACCCGTCACCAGCAAAAAATTGCCTCTTGTGCGCTTTTGCTGCACCCAAGAAACGAAGCTGAAAAGAAAATAGAATTTTGCTCAGAAATAGGCTAAATTCAGGGAACATGCCAATTATGATTTGGCCTATGGTGTCGTCGTCTTTCCTGTGTGTGTTGTTTTGGCGCAAAAATCTTTTTAGTATGTATGATCACCAACTAGCCCAGCAGTTAACTCTTCTAATGATATGGCCATCAACGTCATCAGCCTGACTATGTTCACTTCAAGACAAGGGCTTCTCCCACACCTCTCCAAATAACCCTGTCCTGTGCCAGCTGTGGCCACCGTTTCCCCGCAGACTTCCGAATCTCATCAGCGTACCTAACTTTCTGCCACTCCTTGCTGTGCCTCCCTTCCCTTGGAATCCTATCTTTTACCCTTAAGGACCAGCGGTTATCTTGCCTTCACATTACATGCCCTGCCCAAGACCATTTCTTCTTGTTTTCAACTAGTATGCTGTTACCCTGTGTTTGCTCCCTGACCCACTCTACTTTCTTCCTGTCTCTTAATGTAACATTTATCACTTTCATTTCCATTGTTCACTGCGTTGTCCTGAATTTAAGTTGAACCCTTCTTGTTAGCCTCTATGTTTCTGGCCCATAGTAGCTATGTTGCTGAGTGCTATCATGAGTTGAAGTTTCTCGTGTGTAGACTATGTGGTATACTACAGTCCTTCCTCGTGCAGCAATTAAGCAGTTAGCATGCTTGCAAAAGTAGCCACTATGTTATGAAATGTTGAGTGTGAGTGCCGTCATGGTGAAAACTGGCCTCGAAGGGCAACTGCATTGTATTACCTGTGGACGCACATTTGAATTCGTGGGTTGCACTGGCCTCGAAGGGCAACTGCATTGTATTACCTGTGGACGCACACTTGAATTCGTGGGTTGTTCCGCCCTCCGAAACAAAGATGACCAGACACAGGGAAGTAAGGTAGCTGAGGTGTCTGCAGAAGAAGGCGAAGACTATCAACGAAAACCCGTCTGGTCAGCAAAATTCATAACGGAAAAGTATCGCGCGGCGACCAGGCATTCAAACAAAAGACGTTCGGTTCCGCTGGGCAAGGCCGAGGTGGCCGAGAGCCCGCCAGTTCGCGCCAACAGGTCTTATGATTACCATGCACAAATGTCGATTCCCAAATTGTTGTAAGCCAGTGCTGTGTTCTTCTGGTCTTCTTTCTAGAAGTGCTTGCTGTTGGGCTAGTTGGGACTTGCCTTTTTGTGCTCTTTTCACTCGAAAGGCGTACAGAAAGACAAGCATGGGTCGGGTACTTACGTCCGGATCGTAGCCGTCAACTTGAGGTTGAACAAGCGACAGCGGCCGAGCCAGCGACGGCTCGCCTCAACGTCTGCTGTGGCAAACCACCGAGAAAGTTGGCAAGATCCTGAAGACAAGCACCGCAGGGGGGCCACACAGCAGATGCAAGACGGCGGCCTGTGATGAAAAATTATAAATAACAATTCATTACAGAAATTTGCCGAGGTTCAGCGCATTGTACCCACGTACCTTGATGCTGTCGCTGGTAAACTGCGCACTCGCATTGGACCTCGACAGGTCGTTGCCCCCCACATACAAGATCGCGAAATCTGCAGGGTGCATGGCTGATGCGCACGACATCGTAACCACCAAAGCTGAATCTGCATGTCTCCACCGACGGGAAACACCGCAGACAGCACCTGCACAATCGCTTCAGTTGGATGCCGCTGACGCGTGCCCCGCGCAACGCCGCTGCAAATCGGCACTAAGAAACGCTGGAAGCGACAGCTAGCACAGCGAGAGGAAAAGAACCGCCAATTTGGTCACACGGTCGAAGTTCGCGGGGTTAACTCGCGTGAAAGGAAAGCGAGATGACCAGGTACTTTTTGACACGTAAATATCGCAACCTAGGGATTTCTGAAACGCCTAAAATGCCTAAGGGCCATAAGGCGCTAGGTTCCTGCGCTAGAGGGCTGGTGTCCCTATCGGTTCCTGCTCCATTTAGACGCGCCCGCCTCGATGTGCCAGATCCGCTTTCAGGGTGAAGACACCGCTCCCGGCGGAGGCATGTTGGGTCTCACTCTCCCGTTCAGTTGCATTGTGCGCAATGCGGCGGCGCGCCGTTTCGAAGAAAAAACTGCAGCTGCCGCGACGAATTCAGAAAATTTGGTGTTCTACCTTGACAGAGTCCCAACTGAAAAAACGACCTCGGCCCTATGTTGGGCCAAAGTCGATAGCCAGCCTGGCCGACCTTGGCCCTAGCTTGGCAAACTAGGTTGGGCCGAGGTTGGGATTGGTGATTGGCCTTACACCGGCCGACCTTTGGCTGCCGACATAGGGCCGAGGCCATATGCCGACCATGCAGTCGCCAGCCAGTGCCCTGCTAGATTGTGAATCTATGACAAATCGTGGTTACCTTATCTATATGACATTCGAAAACTAAGTTTTGACCATGAGGAATTCGACCTGTATGCAAAGGCATCTTGAGCAGAAACACACAATGAAGACGAACTTGCAGCAATTATAATGTCTTCCTGTATGCAGACATCAGCATACAAGCAGTTCCACTCGCTGTAAACGCACGCCTACTGTGCAATCTTACAAAAAAGTAGTGTTATTCTTCTGTGTTCACTGCCTCCCTTGCTCGAGTTGGCTGGCGCCTATGGCTCCGGCCACCTTCACGATCTTGCGCTCCAATCAGCCAGCGCTTTATGACAGCGCTGCTATTCTTCAGGGATGCTTCGTCAGGGTAGTGTGCTCTCAGGCAGGCTACGATAAAAGAAGAGAGCAAAAACAAATGCCACCACTTCAGAAAGGCTCAAACCAGCTCAGCTGTGATATTGCTACCAAATAATCCAGTGCTTTGTAGTCCAGACACGGATATAATCGTAGTCAGCACTATATTCTATTACCATTGCAATATTTACTTTGAATCCAACATAACATGTAGCAATGAGGGCAACATGCAATAAACTAGAATATCTGTCCTTTGTACAATGCATCCATTATATATTTGTAGGCAGTCTTCAATGTCTTCACAATAGCATTATAAATGTTTTAGCCAAAATCAGGGCATTATATACTGAAAATTTGGCATTGTGTGTACCGTTATAAATAGCGCTAAACAATTGCCAGCAGTATTAGAAATTCAATTTTTTTTACAACTGCATGACACCTGATGCAGCATACAGTAGCAATGGTTTTAACAAGTTGCTTTAATGAGGTAATCTAAACCGGCAATAAAACAGCTACACTGCCACCAACATGCAAATTGACCCTTAAATACAGGTAAATCTTTTACAACCTGCATTTTGTTAGGTCCATGTCACAGCAGTGCCAAAATAAAGAATGAATACGAAATTTTTTCATGACAAAGTAGACTGAATAGAGTAGAATTTCGAAGCACTTCAAATTTTTTCCCTAGGAAAACATTGCGGGGTTTAATGTCCCGGGAGCAACACATGAACTATGGGGGACACCTTAGTGGAGGGCTGCAGAGTAATCCAGACCACCTGGGTAACGTATGCTGAAATCGCACAGCACACGAGCACTTTTTCCTTTCGCCTCGATCATAAAGCCACCAGCGCGGCTTGGATCGAACCTGTGGCGCTGAGATCAGCAGCTGAATGCCAAAGCCACTGAGCCACCACAGTGAGCAAAAAACAAAAAGTTTCCTTCGCAATGCCACGTCCCCACAACATAGATGGGCATTGTCAATCGGCTAGTCACATTCTAATTACTGACACCTACAAATTTACTAAAACCATAATTTATATCTACACTCATTGCACGTACCTACATTCCTAATGTTCCTGGGAGAACTGAAACACTGAAACAGGAATTCAGTGCGCCACGGTGTTATTTTGGAATAAACCACCAGTTAAATTTTCCTTTTGCACTTTTCAAGCAAAATTAATCTAACAAGGTGAATAATGCAAACACCACACTAGCAACCAAAAATTCCGTATATGTGCGAGCCAAGCTCTTCAGCTACCTTGTACTTTTTTAGTACTCATCTAAAAGGACCGCAGCGGTGGCCAAGTGGTTGAGCATCCGCCTCGCATATGTGGGAGGTGCGGGGTTCGATCCATAGCGCCGCCGGGTACCCACCGGTGACACAATGGGTACGAGCTTTCCCCTGGACTGGTGCTCGGCTTATTTAGGGTGAAATACTTGGGAAATGGGTCTTCGACCCCACCTTGAGAATTTGAAAATACCTTGTGCCATGGCGCTCTTTGGCCATAGATGCCCTTGCGCCATAAAAATCCATAATCACCATCACTCATCTAAAAGCAAATAAACCATGTTTTCACCTTTCCACTGCCCATGCAACCAGCATAAAAATCTCCACGTTAAGCCTGTGGCCTGTTTGGGTAACTTAAAAGTAAATTCATACATTTCACTATGTTTGCAATGTCATATACGCTGCATAGATAAAAACCTGCTGCATAAATAAAAAACAGCAAACAACAGAAGTTTGTGAAGGAAAGAATATTCAAGAAAATACCTTGTGCCATGGCGCTCTTTGGCCATAGATGCCCTTGCGCCATAAAAATCCATAATCACCATCACTCATCTAAAAGCAAATAAACCATGTTTTCACCTTTCCACTGCCCATGCAACCAGCATAAAAATCTCCACGTTAAGCCTGTGGCCTGTTTGGGTCACTTAAAAGTAAATTCATACATTTCACTATGTTTGCAATGTCATATACGATGCATAGATAAAAACCTGCTGCATAAATAAAAACAGCAAACAACAGAAGTTTGTGAAGGAAAGAATATTCAAAATGGTAGATTCATTTTCTGTAATGACAAAGTTGTCAGAAAATTACTATATACCTTCGTATGGATAAAATGAGATACCTTCTGCAAAAGCGACTCAGGCGATGAGGAACGCCGTAGCGGAGGGCTCTGAGAATTTCCACCATTTGGGAAAATGTGTTCTACTCAAGAATATCTGGCTGATAAAATGACCAACCTGTTTAGCACAGCATGACAATTCTTCACCAGTGTAATCAATCATTTACCCAGGATCATGTTATTAATGTTCTTCAGCTCAGCAAATGCGTGCTTGCAGCCGCGAGACCCTTTCCAACTGAATCGCAGTGATGCTGCTTTGCTCATCAAGTTTCGCATCAAAATTCGAACAGTGTCTTGAAAATCCGTGCCGCCAAATCTTAAGCAGTAGTTTGTCTGCAGACGCATCATACCAAACATTAAAGAAAAGCGGAGGAAGAGTTTAAACGGCAAAAATTAGACTTACAAATACTTCCATGTTTCCTTCTGAGGAAAGATACTCTTCAATTGCTTGGACATCTGCCACTGTTGATGCAGGTAGCTTTGGGCAATCTTGGGGCAAAACTAAAGCTGTTGTTGCTTTGCTTGCAGTTAGCAGTGACCTCAAACTCTTCAACTCGATGATTATTTTCATCTGGTTGTCAAAAACTTTCTTTTAGAAGGCTAGAAGCAAAATAAGGGCAACTTTGAGGCATGATCCAGAAAAAAGAATTTGACTTCTCCTAAGTAGAAAGCAGAGCATCAGCACTCTATGCACTACAGTCGAGTATTTAGAACTTCAAACCTATATATCTTATTCCTGTTTACAGGCCCGATATAACTGGTACAGCAACATCTGAAGCATTGTCAAATGCAGTGCGTCATATATTGTTTTGACAGCAAATAAACTGGTACTAAAGAAAAAAAGCTTTAGACGCACTCATACCAGTGAACCATGCAGGCAGGCTACCGGCCTCTTTCGGGGCACTTGTGTTTGCAGGAGCTGTGATAAACAAAAAAATATGGTACGCATTTTTATACACATTTCCCGTAAGGAGCATCTGATATCTATGCTATAGAAATTAACAGCCGTGCTGTTACCCAGCATTAAGTTGAATGTTATTAAAGTCGAAAGAGCACCACACAAACATTCTACAGTTTCAAATGCCTTCGAAATGCAAATTTGTGTGCCCCTGTGCACGGTGTCTTCAAGCTATAATTTGTAAAACGAATACTTACAACTGAATACCTACTTCTAAGTGAATAAATGTGAGCTGACCCTACACGAAATGCCTTTTTTATTTACTGTGAGGAATGCAGCTACTCAATGTGGTGGCTTCGTGGTGTGGTTTGGCTTTTACCAGCTTAGTTTTGAAGTCCATGTTCATAAGCAGCACAACACCTAAAGGGAGTGAAATGACACCATGTAAACATACACAACAAAAATATGTCACACGATAAAAGAAAAGCACTCAGCCCACAGCAAGACTTCTAGATATAAGTTGCATCCAGTAAACATAAGCCCCCAATTCTATGCAGCACATTTTGTTACTCATAACGATGTATTCTCGCGGAGTCCACCCTCATATGCTTCAAACATTCAACTAAGGTTATAAAAACTAAACTAGGCAGCAGCAGCTTCACTGTAGTATGCCAGATGTTCAAGCTTTCGACTGCCTCTGGAAACCATCATGGAGCAATGTACAGTTTACACAAGTCAATGGTATTAGGAATTTTTAGTGTTATTCGACTCATTTCCAGGTGTGCGCGGCACAAGATAGCATAAAAATTAATAAAATTGAAAGATAAGGTTGTTAAAAAACGCAGCAGATATCTCACCTGCTTCACAGTCAGAGCTACTGCTGTCCTGACCCCACGAGGATGTGGTGGCTTTGTCCTGAAGACTTGCAATTTCATTGCAGAAACGTACAATTTTTAGATCTAGATGTTTCAGTCGTAAGCAGAATATATTGCTGAATCTAAGGTCCATGTAAGCAAAAGAGAAATTAGTAGGTTACTGACAGTAATGCAAATCATTACTAAATGATGTACAGCCAGCTTGGAACGAACTACAGACAAAATGAAACACTAAAATATATAGTGACAACTCCATACCCGCACCATGCTTGGCAAATATTTCTGATAGGCGAGACATTCCTGGAAGCTGTTTCATGTGCCTGTTGAATGTCGTAGGTGACTTAGAAAGCACCCTTGGAACTTGTCTTTCCCTTGCAGCCACGAAGCCATCTATAAGGTTTTTAGAGACATTTTGTTGCACTATGCTCTTCGATTTTTGATTCAATGAAGCAGTTTTAGGTCAATATAGACTAAACAATATGATTATGCCTAATTGCTTTCACATAAATATATGGCTGCACACAGCAGTGTTATACCTCGAATGTGGACTTGCTCTGAAGAGTTGCGTCTAATGGGAATATGCTCTTGGACGTCTTGGCTCATGCCAGATCCTTTCCCTCCTACATGAAAGAAATATTGCAATTAAACAAAATAACTGCCCCACAGAAGAAAAATCATGTATTCAGCAATAGTGCAATTAGGAACATTAACAAACAAGTCACAAGAAATGAGCGAAAATGCAACTAGCACTCACTTTTCATCACAGTGCCTGGTGACCGACCCTCGAGGATGTCATCACTTTCACTGTCCGAAAGGAGCACTGCCTTTCGCTTTCTCCGGCGCTTTTTTTCAACAACTGAGCCTTCTGAGTCCAGGTGTGATGTCATAAGGGCATGTGGAAGACACTCTTTGGCGCGCTCATATGTGCCTGGGTCGAGAAACAGTTTTAGAGCAGCCATGAGATATATTTAAAATTTTACCAACTGCATATAAACAATTTTTAATAACACCTTTGTGCAGTGTGTGGCGAATTCATACAAAGAGTCCTTGTTATGTTGCATCATCTTTAAAGGAGCACTGTTGCTGAACACATTCTTCCTAACCTTACACCAAAGAATAAAAATTACAGTACTGAAACGATATATGTCCACTACAGAAGAGCAGACATATACAGCCTTGTGCTATGTTTTCACTATAAAAATGAAACAAAATGGTGCTCACTTTTAGTTGCAAGAATTCTTGCCTTGTAACCTTCCCAGTCGTCCTCTACAGGCACTGCTAATAAGATCATGCGGTCAACTTCTTTTTTTGCTGTTTTTGGTGGCCAATAGCAAGTTGCACCATGAGCTTCCATTTTCACCCAGCTTTCAGGCACCACATATGTGCTACCTTCGTCAGTGAACTCCACAATGTGAAACCTGCAAGGAGAAGTATCATAATAGGTGTGAACAAGACATGGCACATAAAACAAACACCAAATGAGAGATAGACATGGAAGTGTGGCACAGGAGCCAAATGCGCTTCTAAGAGATACAGAGCGAAGCAAAGCTACTTCACAATTAACCTGTAGCTGGGGTTTTCAGAAATCAGCATCAAATGCAAGCAAGGCTATACGTACTCGCATGCTTTACCCAAGGGCAGTGTAGTGACTGTCGCTGTGGCTTAGAAAGTGAAACACCCTTGGCTCCATTTTAAGAGTTAGAAGCAAGAGCTTCACAACAACAGATTCTGTGTGCATGCATCAACACAGCATGCATATAAAACGCTGCAACATGCTGGCATGAAATGATTGTTGTGCTTACGTTTTAGAAAAATGTCTGAGCAGGTGTTTCGTAGGCAAGAAGAAACACACGGAGCTGAAGCTTGAAAACTCCAGATGTCACAGCCACAAACACTTCACAATTAGCGTTTTTCATTCTCACGTCACAACTTCACAATCACCAGCACTTCACATCAACAGCTTTGGGTTCGCAGCCACATATACAGTGCACTGACATGATCTTCATGATGCATTAGTAAAAGCACAGTGGTTTTCAAAAGCCACAAAAGCACCAACAACTGGAGTATGAAAAAAATCAGAAGAGGGAAAAGAGCGAAAAATCCTTTTCTTTGAAAGGCAAAAGCTGTCCTTTGCAGATGACCTCAGACAATAACGATATTTGAAATGCCTGGGCAACATGAAAAGAAGTCAGAAGAGATGAAACAGTGGAAAAAAAAAACGTCCTTTCCCTTGAACGGCAAAAGCTGGCCTTTGCAGACAACGTCAGAAAATAAAAATACTTCAAGATTGCTGCCACGAGACGAAACTTTATAGACTGACAGTAGCGATGACCTACAGGGGCGGGTGTAGAAGCCTCCTTCGTTCTTGCACAGCTTACCAACAATGAGTATCTCGGACCCAGACAAAAGAAAATTGCTGGAAAGAACAATCCTGTTTCCACTAAGTAAGAGGCAATTGTCAGGCTGCTTTCTTCTTATAACGCTCTCTCTCCACGTCACTTTTCGGTACTGCTTCAGGGCAGGGTACGACAAAGCAGGACCACTGGAATGACAAGAAGAGTGAAGGACTTCATACGCAGAAAATTCAGCACTGGATCCATTTTCAACAACTGTGCAGGCTTGTTCTTTCATGATTCTGCTGTACAGCTGCTCCAAAGGCTTCTTCCCACACCTCACATGGGCCTTGAGATCTTTCAAGTAGTTCTAAAAAGCGAAACAACTAGTTATCCAGGCAGCCAAGCTGCCGGCAGTCATTGGCCAAGTGAATGAGATCATGTACATTGTAAATTAAGGACTCTTTCCCATAAATTGACTTGCGCTTGCTTACAAAACAGCGCAGCAACTGATCAGCATAGTCTATGAAACAGTCCATTGATGAACAAGAAAGAATTGCAATGCCAACATGTAACTGTAGAAAATGCTCATACATAACCCTCGACAAAATTTTCTTTGCAACAACAGGACCTGAATACAGCAAGAACTGTCTGAACTCTGTAGCCTTCCATCGCTCAAACATGTCAACTGCTCGGGGTTTTCGTGCAAAATCACTGGTTATGTGCTGTCGCATTGTAGCGAAATGTCCCGATAATTGCATAACTGAGAAGTGTGCCAGCCGCACCTTTAGTGGACCTCTCAACCAGTAACCAATAAGCTTTCGCACAACACCGAGGCACATCAAATGCATGTAGTCTAGTGGAAATCTTGTCACCATCGGGATACCAATTGATGTCAATGGGGAAATGCCTTTGTGATGCTCTGCCTTAGTTTGATCAGCAAATGACTGATCGGTGCGCAGTGGGCTGTCCATGCTCTGGTAAGTAATGCGCCCAAGATAGACACCCTTAGTGCAGCACTTGTCACATCCATAGTAGCCAGAAAATAATTTTGTGGCTTTCACAAAGGCCTTCGCTGGTGCATCACAAAGAATGGCTCTTAGTACCACCTTATAAGCTATGGATTTGTGTAGAATACCATTTGACAGCAGAGGGCCCATTTCTTCAATGAACGCTTTGAAGTGGTCATCCGGACAAGTCGGTTTCGATGTGCCGCAAAATTTCCCCACAAGAAAAATATCAGATTGCTTGCTGCGAGGGTGGTGAACTTGCACAAGTATGGGCCATACTTGTGTGCAACTGCTCTTAAACAGAGGCAGGCCATCAATGTTGACTGATATTGAGAGAACATTGCTTGGAGCCGAATGCCACATGTCTAATGCACGCAATAAGCCGCTGTGAAGGCCAAAGTACTCACCTTTTACTTTTTAACATACTTTTTAACATCTATATAAATGATATTGTGCATATTTATGACAAAGCGAAATTTATTATATACGCTGATGATAGCAGTATACTAATCTCTGGTCGCGTCATAAGTTAATTGAAGAGTGCAACACAATCCTTACGAAACTAGAGAACTGGTCCTCTTCTAATTGCCTCCAAATAATCCCTGCAAAGACTAAGGTAATAATTTTCCGTGCAAGGAACAAGCCAGTCGAACTACAACGTGCTCCTAAATTTATTTATTTATTTATTTATTTATTTATTTATTTATTTATTTATTTGAGTACCCTAAGGGCCCATTAGGGCATTGCATAGGGGGGGACGAAAAAGTTCAAGCATGAGTGAAATCTGTACAATGTAAATATATGAAGGCATTAGGAACCATAAAAAACATCTAGCAGAAGCAAACAAAGAAAGAAAGAAAGAAAGAAAGAATGGAAAGAGTAACGAAGTTTATACAATGTTTAGTAGCGTGAAACACACATAAGAACCTAAAATGTGAAGCAAACAATCAGTACCCATCGGAACACGAGTTTAAGGATACAATCAAATAAACATTTAGATAAACAGCCTACACAGATACATATCAGATGAAGCGGAATGAATTTTACACAATGCCAAGCACTTGAAAACACTGTTTAAGTAAATAATCAAGGAAATGTGGTTTCGGACAGGTTGACACACTCTAAAAAGGTTAGCAGTGCTGCATGAAATGATGATGATTCCGTAAGCGAGACAATGTTTGCAGGTAGCGAGTTCCATTCGGCAACAGAAAAAACTAGAGGTTTTACTTTATGAACATGGTCTGTGCGGGTAGAGATGTGGGGAGCGGGAAGAATATGGGCTCGAGCGAATGCAGTGTTGCTGTGGTAAAGGCTATGGAAGAAGGTCAACCGTGATAATTTCCTGCGCATGTCAAGTGGAAGGAGATTTGTGATTAAAATAAACTGGCAGGAAGTCCATGCTATACAGCAAGACGACGCCGTGGAGGAACTTAAGAAGAAGTTTCAGGCTTTGTTTTCACCGCAGATGGGGCTGATAACGGGCTACAAAGCACAGGTCCTCTTGAAGCCAGACAGCAAGCCAGTATTTTGCAAGGCCCGTCCCGTGCCTTTTGCACTGAAGCAAGCTGTGTCCGAAGAGCTAGACGCCTTGGAACGGGTGGGGGTACTGAAAAGGGTCACCAGAAGCGATTGGGCGACTCCGCTGGTAGTGGTACCGAAAGACGGAGGAGCAAAAGTGCCGTTGTGCGGTGACTACAAGGTCACGGTGAACCCTGTGCTGCTGACTGAGCACTACCCTCTTCCCTTGCCAGAAGATTTGTTCATAACATTGGCAGGCTCAAAAGTATTCTGCGTCCTAGACCTTGCTGCCGCTTACCAGCAAGTAGAACTTGCCGACGATGCAAAGGCGATTTTAACTATAAACACCCACCTAGGCCTTTACCAGTACCAGCGGCTCCCTTACGGCATTGCCAGTGCTCCTGCCATATTCCAGTCGCTCATGGACGGGCTTCTCAAGGGTATCCCTCAAGTAGGGTGTTATATTGATGATGTCATCATTGGAGGTTCAAGTGAGAATGAATGTCGGAAAAGGCTGGAAGAAGTTTTGACACGATTGCAGGAGCACAATGTGACGCTGCGCATGGAAAAATGCAAGCTCTTTTGCAGTGAAGTCCGCTATCTGGGCCACATAATTTCAGCGGATGGAATAAAGCCACTGGAATCGAAAACAAGGGCAATAGAGCGTGCACCGGAGCCTACAAATGGTACTGAACTGAAGTCTTTCCTGGGAATGGTAACATTCTACTCCAAGTTCCTGTCGAACTTGGCGACTGTGGCTGCGCCGCTCTACGAGCTCCTGAAGAAGGGCACGCGTTGGAAATGGACAAGCGAGTGTTCTCGCGCGTTTCGAAAAACAAAGAACTTGCTCACGACCAGTCCGGTACTTGCTTACTACAATCCGAAGCAACCCTTGGCTCTAAGCTGTGATGCGTCGCAGTATGGGCTCGGCGCGGTTCTTTTTCACATACTTCCCAGTGGGCAGGAAAAGCCTGTCGCTTTTGCTTCCAGGACGTTATCGCAAGCTGAGCGCGGCTATGCCCAGATCGAGCGAGAAGCGCTGGCAATAATCTTCGCTCTCAAGAAGTTTCATCGTTACCTATATGGAAGGGCATTCACGTTGTTCACGGATCATCAACCATTACTAGGCATCTTAGGGCCACGGAAGCAGGTCCCATCTTTGGCGGCTGCTCGAATGCAACGGTGGGCGTTAATCCTGGCTTCTTATCGCTACGACTTCAGATATCGGAAAGGATCTCAAATGGAAGTGGCGGACGCGCTGTCCAGACTGCCTGTTGCAACCGAAAACAGCGTTGATGAGACACATACGCTCGCTGTTTTTGAAACTACGCCACTGACGGCTAAAGACGTTGCCAAAGCTAGCAAGTATGACGGCATTCTCAGCAAAGTCTACAGATATACGCTTGAAGGATAGCCAGCACAAATCAAAGATGCTCAACTTGTACCGTACTATAACAGACGTGCGGAGCTGTCGCTGGAAGCGGGATGCGTCACATGGGGCAGTCGTGTTGTTGTGCCAACAAAGATGAGAAATGCAGTGTTGAGTCTGTTGCACACGGAACACCCCGGTGCTTCACGCATGAAGATGCTCGCACGTAGCTTGCTCTGGTGGCCAGGGCTAGACGCAGAGATAGAAAACACGGTAAAAACGTGTAGCATTTGCCAACAAATGCAAAATAGCGCTCCCCATTCTCCACTCGAGCCATGGCCGGTTCCCGCCCGCTGCTGGCAGCGAGTGCATTTGGACTTTTTTGACTTTGAAAAAACTACATTTCTTTTGTGCGTGGACTCGTTTTCAAAGTGGATCGAAGTGTTTCCTATGCGCTCTACTACAGCCGCGAAAACTATCGAGCGCTTGCGAAGTCTGTTTGCTGCTTACGGATACCCTGAACAACTGGTTTCTGATAACGGCCCCCAGTTTTCAGCGCAGGAGTTCCAGGACTTCCTCGATGCCTGTGGCATCCGACGCACGTACAGCCCGCCATACCATCCGCAGTCCAACGGGGCTGCCGAAAGGTCGGTGCAAACTGTAAAAAGGAGTCTTCGTAAGCAGCTTCTGCACGACAACAAGGGAGGTAACAACAGATCGATGCGGGAGAGACTGGACGACTTCCTGCTGGCGTACAGGACAACCCCTAACACGGCAACTGGCAAGTGTCCGGCTGAACTGTTTCTGAAACGAACTCCACGCACTAAACTGTCATTACTAAGACCATCATTTCGGGATGACATGCAGAGTAGGCAAGAAGGGCTAAAGCAGCAGCATGACCAACGGAGATCAACTTTCCGTTCGTTTAAGGAAGGAGACTGGGTGTACGTGAAGACTGTCCGGCAAGAGAAGGTGTCATGGACGGAAGGGCGTATAGTGCGGCTAGTCAGCCCTGTGACCTATCTCGTAGAGACTCAGAACACAGTTCGGTACGTTCATGTTGATCATTTGCGATCGCGCAGCTCTTTCCAGTATGCAGGACTGGACACCGGGGCGGAAGCCCCGAGACGACCCGACACCGACGACCTTGAGCGTCATCAGGAGACGCTCCCCTCCCCACCCCAAGAGGCGCAGCACGACGCGGACGCGGCAGTACCCCCTCTTCGCGATGATGCACCAACCCCGACCCCGCCAACACAAGACGGGCAAGAATTGCAGCTGCCAGCTGCTCACAACGCACATCCTGAGGCGCAAGCTGAAGCGTCTTCCGACTCTCCACCAACAACACTGCGCAGAAGCCAGCGCGCCCGGAAACCCCCAGACCGATATACCTCCCACGATTTCCGCCACTGCAGCTAATGAGTGGAGGCGAAGATCTTGGAGGGAAGGAATGTGATAGCGTCAAGTGCATGACGCGTCACTTTGCCATGACGCGCACTGATAGCAGCAGCGGATAAGCAACCGCTGCGTATAAAAGAAGCGTCAGACAAATAAACGCTGATTCCTTGTCCGGCACCGGTCTTCGCTGGTTCTTTGGTGCGGCCGCTCGGCTGCCGCACGCTACTACATTACAAGATTAAGTAATTTCTTTAAGGCGGACACACTTTGATATCGCGAGTATGAAGTTAAGATGAACCGCGCAGCTTTATTTTGAACTGATTCGAGTATGTTCGTGAGATTAGAGTGATGGGGGTGCCAAATTATTGACGCATATTCTAAAGAAGGCCTGATAAGAAAACTGTATGCTCGAAGTCTGGTATCTGTGTTAGCAAGGTGTAAGTGACGTTTCAGGTAACCAATTTTTTTGCATGCTTTTGTGGTGATGTGTTCAATGTGAGCATTCCAGCTTAAATTGGAGGTGAACAGGACACCCAAGTACTTGATTGAAGATACTGAGTCAACAGTAATACCGCGTATTGCATATTGGTCAGAGGTAGGTCGAGGTATCGAAGCAAATTTTACGTGTTTAGTTTTGGCTATGTTAATTTCCATCTGCCATGTGTCACACCAGTCAGTTAGTTTTGATAAATCAGACTGCAACACAGAGATGTCGGCAGGGCAGCTTATTTCATTATACAAGATGCAGTCATCTGCGAAGAGACGTATTTGTGAGGTAATATTAGTTGCGATGTCATTTATGTATATTAAAAATAGCAGTGGCCCAAGGACGGATCCTTGAGGAACTCCCGAAGTGACGTGAGTGCGGTTGGAAAAGCAGTTGTTGAGACTGATTACTTGAAATCGGTTCGTTAGGAACTCCTCAATCCATCGCGTCGTGTTGTAGTTAAGCTGTAGGTTTCTAACTTTCAGTTTTAGTCGATTATGAGGTACTCGGTCGAAAGCTTTAGAAACGTCAATAAAAATGGCGTCTGTACTAATCAATCTATGCAAAGAAATGTGAATATCTGTTACAAGTTCATAAAGTTGCGTCTGACGTGAGCGATTTTGGCGAAAGCCATGTTGGTTATTGAGGAGCAGGTTATTATCGTTAAGATAGGCTATAATGTGAGAGTATAGGATGTTTTCCAGTAATTTGCAGTAGATAGATGTCAGTGATATAGGTCTGTAATTATTAGGGTCTGTTGTATTACCAGTTTTAAATACCGGTATCACTAATGCTGATTTCTAATCTTCCGGTAGGCACCCTGTATCGAGTGATTGCTGAAATATTAGAGATAACAAAACTGAAGAGTAGTGCGAGGTTAATTTTAGAAGTTTAGCACTTATACCGTCAGGACCTGGGCTGGTTTTATGAGGAAGCCTGTCAATGGCACGAGAAACACCATGTTCCGTTATTATGATGGATGAAAAAGGGAATCGAATAGATGGTTGTTCAAGTATGTGAGTGTTATCAAGTGGCAGTTCGTTAGTGAAAACTGCAGAGAAGCATTTGTTAAATAGCTCAGTGCTATCTTTTGCGTTGAGCACTGCTCCGTTTTCGGAAAGTAGTAAGGGAGCAGTGTGATCTGCTTTTGGGTTAACTACTTGCCAAAACTTTTTCGGATCAGTTTTTATCATATTGGGAAGGGTGCAATTAAAAAACTTGTGTTTAGCTTCGATAATTGTTGTTTCTGTATGGCGTGCTATGGTTTTGTAATTTTGCCAGTCTTCTGGAGCGTTTGTTCGCGCAGCTTTCCTGAACGCTCTTTTCTTCTTGTTTATACACTTCTTCACTTCGCGGTTAAACCACGGATCGTTCTGCCTTGAGTTGATGGTCATTCTTGGTATGCATGTAGTTTCAACTTCTTTGAGTTTATCGCGGAACAAGCTCCAGTTATCATGTACCGTTCTGTTTTGAAAATTGTTTGTAAATGTGGCTAACATATCAATTATTCTGCCAGTGTTGGCGCGTGTGTAGTTGAGAATGTATTTTTTCGCTGTATATTTCTTGGCAGATTTCAATTAAAAGGAACATTGCACCACCCTGTGATCACTTAATGGTTCTAGCACATGTGTCGCAGCAAGGTCTGGATGATTTGTTAAAATAATATCTAGTATGTGTTCACCCCGAGTTGGTTCGCGCACGACTTTAAATAAGTGATGAAAATACAAGGTTTGTAGAAAATGAAGACACTCAGATCTGTTGCAATTTTCCTTTAAGGAAGAAGTTGACCACTCGATACCCGGGTAATTAAAATCACCCCCTAATATTAGTATGCATTTTGGAAACTGGGATAAGACCTGTTGTAAAGCATCATTGAAAAAATGAACAAATTCCAAACGGCTATCGGGTGGACGATAGCATGCACCAATGACACATTGCGCATGTCCGATACGTGCAGAGACCCACACTATTTCAAGAGGAGAGTCGATTATCACTAGAGACGGTTGATAGTCATCTTTATTGGCCACAATAACTCCGCCTCCTCGGAAGCCTTCCCGGTCCTTTCGAAAGATTACAAAAGATGGGTCAAGTGCAAGTTCGCTATTAGTGATGTCACTGGAAAGCCACGTTTCCGTACCTATTACTATATCTGTGGTGCAAGTAGGTATGAGCGTTTTCAGTGCATCAATTTTATGAAAAAGGCTGCGGAAATTTGCCAAGAGCAACGAGACTGCGTGTACGGGCGTGAGCTTACGCCTCTCAGTTGTTTTCCGTCAATTACTGGAATGTTGGTTCCTTGCAGCAATCTGTACAACATTATTAGTGACTGAATCAAACCGGTAAACAGAATCTTTAAAATGTGGAGACACATAACGAATAGAAAAACGTTCGTTTCCCTCACGATTGCTCTTAGCAAACTCGCGCAACTTCCTACGAGCCAACTGTGCCTTAGGCGAAAAGTGTTCTTCTATCCACACTTTAGGGAACTCGAGATTTTTCACTTTATGGGCATTTTGTAGGACTTCTGTTTTAGGTTGAAAGTTGAGGAATTTAATTATAATAGGACGGTGAAAACCGTGACGGCGCTGACCAATACGGTGAGCACGCTCAATGTCTCCAACGTTGACCTTCAAGTGAGTGGAACAAAATTTCTTCACTATGGCTTCGGATTCGGCGTATCCTACATGGCCCTCTTCGGGTATGCCCTTGATTATAAGGTTGTTGCGCCTCATTCTGTTACTTATGTCGTCCACAACATCGACGAGTTCTTCATTTGCTTTAGATATGTTTGTCTAAACTTCCTGAACAGAATTTTTGACAGCGTCAAAGTGCTTTTTGATTTCCGGTACGCTACTAATCTTTTTTTCAATGGCAGTGACCCGGGTATTTAAGCTTGCAATTTGGTCGTTAGCTTGTTTTAAATCGGATGAAATTTCTTCACGAAACTCTTTCAGAAAGGACAGTACGTCCTCAATCTTGGGCCCGGGATTACTCTCCACGTCTCCAGCTAGAAGCAAGAGCAGAGCGAGACAAATGCACAGCAATGTCAATGAGGGTCTGGGGCTAAGCGTGCGAATAAAGCACGAGCTGTCACGTAAAGGTTCAACCCCACTGTGACTGCGGCATGCAAACAAACCAATGCGTGCGCGGTATGTGCACAGATCCACACCCATTTGAACATCAAAAAAGGCACATACACGGGGGATCAACGGCCAAAACAAAAATCACCTAGGGCTAACGAACAACTCAAAATTATGGCCTACCTATGACAGGAAAACGCACAACTCAAGAAAACACAAGATCAAGAAATTCAAATTGCTGACAGCCACAAAATCCTTGGAGTTACTTTCTCGTCGCATCTTAGCTGGGATCGGCATGTGGAAAATATTTGTAAAAAGCTATCTTCAGTAGCAGGTGTTCTATCACGATGGAGATGGCTCCTTCCCACTCACGTGAAAATTCAAATTTACATTCTCTTTTCGGTTCCGTTATGAATTATTGTAACTCTGGGCAACCACCACAAAAACAAATGTGATAAAAAAACAGGTTCTGCAGAAGAAAATGATCCGCTACATTGCAAACCTTCCTTATCTCTCTCCAACGCAAACTGCTTTTAGATATTACAACAATTCGTTTTGAACATATGTATGTTTTTCGCATTTTGAGGTTCTTTTACCATTCTTCTCCTGCTTATAGATTTTTCTTAATACGTACTGCACATTTAAGGACCGCTTCGAATCGACTCTAAACCCGAAACACCGATCTCTGGTATATTCCATATTTTCGAATTAATTATAAACTACAAACGCTTGAACACAATTTACCGACCAAACTTAATAAGTACAAAGTTTTGGCTAGTGCTAAACCAAGCTATTTAAAATTGTATTTTGTTAATATATAGCCAGGTTGCATTTTATGTGCCTCTGTTGTCTGCCGGTGCCATGTATGCCTATTAAGTGTTTTTTTCTCTCCATTTTTCTCGGGTCCTCTCTTTGTTTTCATGCGTCTGTAAACTTGTTAGTGAACATACATGCTCATTGTTTTCATTGCATTGATTCTATATGCCACTTGATTCATTGTTTTTTGTGTTTGTTATAATATATATATATATATATATATATATATATATATATATATATATATATAAATATATATATATATATATATATATATATATATATATATATATATATATATATATATATATAAGCAATTTATTAATCTAAGTATTCTTATCCCACTCATAAGCATAACACATTAAAAAAAAAAAATTAACGTTCCCCTATGCACCTTGGTTTCGGTGACTGTTGGCACCCTTCATAAATTTGTCAAACGGGCCCCTCATTTCCTTTAACTTGTCTGCTATATATATATATATATATATATAAACATTTCTTTTTGCTTGAAGTGCGTTTGTCGGGCACTGCCATTTAAGAGGTGCTTGGGCCCAGTCAAGCTGCTTTTTAGCAGCTTTTAGCCCTTGCATCTCTCTGGGATGTAACTTGCATTCTGGAAAAATAAATTGAAATGAAATAAAATGAAATTGCATTTGGAAGAGAAATACAAGGTTTCATTTTGCAGTTTAAGCTTGCGTCTCAAGAATGAACAGAGGACGTTGCCTCGCACTGCTTGGGCTTGTCGTTTGACCCCTCGTTGACCCCACGGAAAAAAAAATGACGTCTCTAGGAAACTATCTGCCGCCCCTTAGTCGGGTTCGCCGCGAGACGCGACGCACGATGGACAAGACGACGAAAGGAAGCGGGCAAAGCTGCCTTTCCGAAATTAACGTGACTTACAGGTGCCTATAGCTGTGTTTGGATTCCAGGGAAGTAGCAGCCGACCTCCTAATAATCCTCGCCCATTCCCACGGGGCTCCGCGTGCCATGTCGCCATGTGCGGTGAAAAGAGCAGTGTTCAGAGTTTAAATGAAACAAGTACGCAGCTATACAATGAAGCCAATTACAGACAGCTAGAGGAATTCCAAGAGCATGCAGTGTGATGCCAGTTATCTCAGTCAAAACTAATGCAGTCAACTATTATTTCGTTTTTTTTTACCCAACAGATATGAAATGTCTGAAGATGAATCTGTACCAAACACATCAGTGCATCAGTTGTGATGCCTGAAGAAAGCTGTACTAACCTATAAATGCCCGTCTCGTGATAATCAGGAATACCGAAGAATTAAGAAAAATAAAAACATTTTTTTTTTGTTCGGGCTCACACACCTGCTACAAACATCTTTATGTGTAGCGATTTAAATGAGTCTGTAGGAAGCTTTTTGTGTAAAAAGTACAGTATGGCAGAAAGGAGTCTTTAGACAATGCACTGTGTAGAAATAGCCATACCAATTCCATGTCATCGTTCGATAAATGTAACAAATACCGTGCAAAGAAGCTTGCTGCATAGCATAGTTCAAGTTACTGGTTGCAGACCGCTCTGCAGTCACTGGACTGTGATTGTCTATGTACTGCATGACAGTGCGTGGATTGCAGAGCAGTTAGCCAACACAAAGATGCTTGTTCCCATCGTTTACCACACATATAAACAACATCAATGAAAGAGGATGCTATGTGTAAGTTTTTGACATGTTCCTTTTTGGCAGCCTCTAAAAATGTTTCCGCATAAATGAGCTAGCTTGGTTTGCAGAAATATAACCACAGGACTGGTGTAACGTGCCACAATTTCAAATTGTGTAAAAATCATTGCATCTCAGGGGTCACAACTATATCCTGTTTCTTGAAGGTCCCGTTGCTTAGTTGGAAATGCTTTGAAAGCCATGACCAGCTTTCCGCATTCATCTGCACAGGGTATGCCCATTACGTGTCATGTCTTTTACCTATTACTGGCTTACAATGAAAACATACAAAAAAACACAAAGCACAAGTACAGATAGTGTTTGTAGTCCACACTCTTCTTCTTCTTCCCCTCAGTAAATATGGCACATACCCATGAGGGGGGACTGGCCAAGGTACAGTGGAGATTGCCAATGAAGTATTTGCACAGGAAAAAAAAAAGACGTGAGGTGGCGGCGTAGAAGACTGAATCAAGATAAAAATAGGGAAATTCAGTTAAATTTAAGAAATATGAATTACCAGGAACAGAATCAAGCATTTTGGACATGAGACAGAATTCTGTATACAGCTAACAAGGTAACCGATCAGTTGCACTTATGTAATCATGAAGGTAGCTACAAACACTGCTTAACGAGAATTCCTTAAATTGGCGCTCGCATGGAACGAGAGAATTGGAAGAGACAGAGGGAGTCCTAAACTCGAAAGTGGGACCTCCAAATACTGCTTTCCTTGAACTGCGAACTGCCGCCAAGAGAGGAGAAAATGATCTAATGTTTCAACTTGCCCACATGAGACACAAAGGTTTGTCGCAGCGAACCCGCTTCTGCGTAAGTACAGATTTAAGTGAGGGATTCTGCATCGCAGAAGCGTCATTGACACCTCACAACGACTTGATTTACACCACCGGACATTCCATGGGTACTTTAAGTGGTGAAAATCTACGGTATTGAACAACGGATCACTCAAGCTGGCTGAAATATTTTGGAAAGCTGGAAACGTGAAGTTTTCAACAGAATGAGGTGAGGGACGGGAGAGATTACAAGAGCGCTGAGAGCTGACCTTGCCAATAAATCGGCCACCTCGTTAAAATAGACACCGAATGCCTGCAGGCACCCGGACAAAGCGGATTTCACGCGCTCTGCACCGAACAATAAACCTAAGCGACCGATTCAATAAAGATTTTCCGAAATGTTAGAGAGAGACTTGAACTGAAAGGCAGTCTGCAAGAATAAGAACCCGTGCTACATGCCTGGGAATTTTGAGAAGAGCCGAACCAATAGCAAAAAACTATACGAAAGAATATAGGAGTGTAATCACGGATACGAACGGAATAGCTCCAAGCAAGATTCTGCGAATATATCCCAATCGCCGCCTTCACACAGCTGCCGGAGGCATCAGTGGAGACAACAGTATGATGAGGAAAATTCTGAAGGTGTTCAGAAAGACCATTTAGGATATTTGCGGGCATATGTTTCGCATGGGACTGGTAAATATGTTCGTAATGGAAGACGGGGTCAGCTTGCGTATCAGCAACTCGTTGCAAGGAGATCAGATCAACCTGAAGCGGAGCTTGCGTGAAACTTAACTTGCGGAAGCTGATAGCTTGGCCAATGCCTCCCATGCCTACTGTCTTTTTCTTCCATGAATCATGACAACATTCCGGCTCACCCCTTTCTCCATGCTTACACAGACATTTCTCACAATTAGCCTGAAAGCCGGCCGTAGTATGGAATGAGTTTAGGGAAAATTACCTTTTTTAGTCGTTCTTTAGAAGCATGTGGAAGGTACTTTGGCTGTCAGTGCTTTGGCCTGTCTCTCTCATATTCCTTTTGCGAACTGAAGTGGTGAACTATATTACCTTCTTCATTACTTATTGTGCCATCATTTTCGCAATAACGAAAAGTGGGCACATAGTAAAGATCTGCAAGCACTGATGATTTGTCTTTAAACTCTGACATCATTATGAATGGAATCAATATACAATGTAGAAGAACAAGTATAGTGCAGCACATGCATGGGTGAAAGTGAAAGCCGAATGTTGATGTTGTTAGCCTATCAAAAGATGACACATACCCACACTGGGCGATCGGCCAAGAATCCGGTGGCTATTCAGCTGTACTCAGTTAAAAAAAAAGAAAAGCACGCGGGAACGCAACACCGGTGGATGTGCTGAATTTCAGGAAAAAACCGTGCAACAAGGAACAAAATTATTCATGAATCAGATTTTACATTCCATATTGAACCATGACTGTACCAAAGCAATGAGATAAAAGTGAGGTATTTCATTCCTTTCGTGACAGAAATGAGCTTTGAGGCTTGTTGAATAATTAAAAAAAGTGATTTTTGATGGCAGCCAGCATGGGTCGTTTCAAGTTATAACTCACGATTACAATCACATCTGATATAGATGACACGCATGATATGAAAGCAAGATCATTTTTTCCTTTTTTTATGAGAAATGCACAGGCAGTTTCAAGGCTTGCTTCACAATTTGATTTCTGACGTATACAATATACATGCCTATAAATTATTCGTGTTACACCAGGACCAACACTACTTAAGTTGGTAAATCATGTTCATTACCTGGATGTCATTAATAGAAAACATATACTAATGCTGCTAATATTATAGAAGAACAAACAGCGGTGTTTTGAAGACCTTAAGTAATACGTGATACTGTTGTGTCCATCAGGTAATGAACTTTGCGGCAGTTTAAGTTTCTCTTCTCTCATGTTCAGTTTCGGTTCTCTTACTTTCAGTTCCGCTTCCAAAGAGTTTCAGTTTCAGTCACATGCATGTTGCTTGACACCACGTATTCGTGACGCAGGAAAAGTAAAGGGGGGGGGGGGGGGGGGGTCTGCGGAAACTTGGCGCCAGCATGACATCGCTCGCTCCGGTGTGTCGTTCGATCTTGCAACTACAATACAACAGCGTTCCGACGAGGTAAACCTTTACTATGAGTTTCACGGGACCTTACGCCCCCTCGTACATTCCTGGAAACCCCGGGCCAGCCACCAATACCATGGAACCAGTGGAAGGCAGTGTTTTCAACCTACTTAGAGGCGTCTGGCGCCTGAGTTTGCTGCATCCCGGCGCAATGCTACGCTTCTGCATTCGCGCGGCGTCGAAGGTCAGCGTCGTTGCGGAACGCCTCCCGCCACGGGCGCAATTTTAAAACGAAGGAGCACGGACCTCAATTAAATGAAGTTACGAAAGGCGAAGATGCGTTTCTAACCGCACTCAACACTTGCGACCGTCTGTTCTCAGCCACGACGGAACGCCACCATGGTTCAAGATATGTTTACAGAACCCTGGTGAGCCTAGATCTGTCAGAGGTTTATATTGCTCACTTGCGCGAACTTGCGAAGAATTGCGACTTCGACAATTCCTGCCCGCTCCCCGCGGCTGCTCGGTGGACAGGGGGCGATAGCGCGTTTTTTTTTGTTCTCTTTATTTCTCTTTCTCCCTTTTCTAGTATGTTTCTTTTGTGCCCATCTTCTTTCCAGAATCCGATTGTTTGTTGCTCTGTTCATGTGGCGGACATACGTGCCAATTCCAACTCCTTAAGAAGGGAAGGAAGATCGCTGTAACTTCCGTCATGAGAAAGGATAGGCTCTGTCCGAAACGTCGACTCAAATAAATCTGTCTACCTTACCCAGGAAGGTCACGAGTTTCACAAACTAAATGTTACGCTGCTACAGAGCGGCTTCCAAAATACCCGTGAGTGTGAGCAAAGAGAATGATACTTTATATATAAGTTTAATACTGTGCAGGCCGGTATGAATGAAAACCCTGGTACCCTCTCCACACTTCAGCTGTGAGAGTCCTCGCCCTACTGAAATTCATAGCACCCCGACTGCACCCCGTGAGGTCCTGCCAATTTGCGTGCTTGCTTCCACATGCTGCCCTTCTCCTCCCCCTGCCATTCTTTCTTGCTCATGACCAGAGAAAACAGTTGTGATAGCAAAGCATATTGCCTATTCCCCCCTCAACGAAAACAGTTGTGATAGCAAAGCATATTGCCTATTCCCCCCTCAACTTTTCATATTTTTAATATTTTTATTTTTCATTTTTCCTGCTTTGCAGACAGTAGAGCGTGATGCTCTTTATAGGACAGTAACCCATTGCAATAACGGACACTTGGGCGATTTCGCGCCTTCGTTCCCCATTCGCATCCTGTTTAGATAGTAAGGGCCAAATTGATGCAATTGTTTTTAGATTTCAGCAAGGCTTTCGACAAAGTTCCTCATGATAAATTAATTCTAAAAATGAAACATATTGGCATTCCTGAGATTTTCATAACTTGGATAACCGCATACTTAAAGGACCGCAGGCAGTTTGTTGAAGTTGGTGGACAATGTTCGGGCTCTCTTCCAGTTTCAGCCGGTGTACCACAGGGAAGTGTCTTGGGCCCTCTGCTTTTTCTTTTATATATTAATGACATTGTTCAAGTAATTAGCCCATAAGTTCATATTAGATTGTTCGCAGACGATTGTATATTATTCAAAGAAATTACTAATAGGGATGACCAGAATGTTTTGAACAATGCTGTGAACAATGTTTTGAAATGGTGCGACCAATGGGGCATGGTTCTCAATGCTGACAAAAGTGTGTATCTTCCGATAACAAGAAAAAACATACCACATAGTTACACATATAAATTAATTTCGTCCCCTCTTGAACAAGTATCTAACTACAAATACTTAGGCATCACTATAACTAGCAAATTAACGTGGAACTTGCATATCAATATCATTTGCTCTTCCGCATTTCGCAAATTGTGCTGCTTAAGACATAAACTGAAGAACGCGCCTCCTGACATCAAGCTACTTTGTTATTCTTCTATAATCAGACCAACACTCGAATACGCATGCGTAGTGTGGGATCCGTATACTAAATCTACATGACCAATTTGGAACGAATACAGAGAAAGGCTGTTAGATTAATCTTTAATAAATATGCAAAGACTGACTCCCCCACCACTTTGATGGAAATTAACCAAATTTAAAGACGAACTCCGAAGAAAAAAGTTCAGGTTAGAGTTTCTTGCGCTTTTATTAGAGAACAAATTTGGTCTGGACCCCTCATTATACTTAAAGCCGTTATCTGCCAGACAAACTCGTCATTACCACCCTAGTTTTCTAACACCTATATTCGCCAAAACAGACACCTACAGGTTTTCATTTTTCCCACGAACTATAATAGATTGGAATCAAATAAACCAACCATTGCCCTATGAGGTCTAACGAATTAGTGCTATTTCTGTCTATTTTCCAGTGTTATTTCTTTCTTATTTCGCTCACTTGTACGCCCACCCTGCTTGGACTTAGTGTCCGCAGTATTTCATAAATAAATAAATTGTAGAGCGGTTTATTGGCACGATGGAAGCGCCGGCTACGAAGACCTTGGCACAGGCAATCTAAGAGACAGAGAGCCGAGAGACAAGACACAAGCGGCAGTGTTCCATCCAGCACGAGCATCCAACCGGCGGCGCGAGCGCTTCGTCGTCGTTGGCTTCGGGGCTGGTTCATCTTCTTCATTCCAAGTGCCCCGGCGGAAATAGGGAGCCATCCTGGCGACTCAAGGAGAGGAGACTACGAGCGGGCTATAATACGGATTCAAGCGGCTGACGTGAACGACGTCGCGGCCACGGCGGCGATGGTCCGAAGAAGGTGTCACCGGTTCGATAATGTAGTTGACCGGTGACGTACGCTCCAAGATGCGGTAAGGGCCGATGTGCTTGGCCGAAAATTTGGACGTATTCGGAATAGAGAGCCAGACCAGTGAGCCAGTGGAGAAGTGAACCGCGGGCGTGTCTTGATCGGAAGCATGGGTACGGAGACCTTGACGTTCGGCCGTGAAGGAGCGAGCCAACTGGCGGCACTGCTCAGCATGGCGGGTGATGTCAGAGAGGGAAGCATATTCCGAGCTGTCGGGGTTGTAGGGAAGGATTGTATCCAAAATACAAGAAGGTTCGCGTCCGAATAAAAGAAAGAATGGGGAAAAGCCGGTGGTTGCTTGAGAGGTGGTGTTATATGTCAAGAATGTTCGGCGGGGAAAGGCGAGGACTTAAGCAGGGCGATGAGTGCGCAGTTCGTGCCCCCGGAACTACGGCTGCTAGTTTTCCGAATCGGCGCGGACGTTGCGACGCCTCATGGGCGACATTGAGCGGCGGCGAGGCGAAGGCGAGCGGTGGGAAACGTAGGGCTGGCGACCGTGCTCGCGGTCAGGAGAGGTCTCCTGAGGTTGTGGTCCGAAACGTGGGCGAAAGGTACGGTCTGCATCAGGGTAGTCTGGCAGAGGGTGGACAGGCGCATGCAGAGTACGTCGACAGAGGCGCGCGACGTGGCCCGGAAGACCGCAGGCGTAGCATATCGGTCGATTGTCAGCCGTGCGCCAAGAGTTGTAGGTAGGGGGCGTGAAGCGGGTCCGTGGAGCAGCAGGCACAGGCACCACTTGAGGAACGTACGTATAAGCCTGCGGTCGCGGTGGTCGCGCGACAGCCTCGGCATACGTGAGAGGCACGGGAGTGGGGGCAGGCGGCACTTCAACTGGAGGACCGTAGCTCAACGGAGCAGCAACAGGCGGTGGCGGGGTCGGGGAAGGCCGACCTGGGGATCCAAGGGGGCTGGTTGTGGAAGAGGAGGGAGGGCGTCAGCGACCGCCTGCGTGATGGCGTGCCGGATCTCAGCGCTGAGGTGGGTCGGTGTCTGATGTTGGCGAGATAGGAACGAGAGCTGCCGGCCGACCTCGTCCCGCACAAAGTCTTTGATGGTAGCAAGTAGATCTGGATTGATGGCCAGGCCGGAGATGGAGTCGGCAGACGGAGGAGGGCGACGAGCGCAAAGACGTTGCTTGCGCAACTCGTCGAAACTCTGGCAAAGGGTATACACCGAGGTAATGGTGGTGGGACTCTTCGCTAACAACAGCCGAAAAGCATCGTCATCGATACCCTTCATGATGTGTTTGATCTTGTCAGCCTCGGACATAGCCGGATCAACACGCTTGCAGAGGTCTACTACGTCTTCAATGTAGCTGGTGAAAGTCTCATCCGTGTGTTGAGCTCGGACGCGCAGGCTTTGCTCAGCGCGCAGTTTCCGCACTGCAGGACGGCCGAAAACCTCCGCAAGGGTGCTCTTTAGAACGGCCCAAGTGGGAATGTCAGCCTCGTGGTTGCGGAACCAGAGGTTCGCGACATCGCTGAGGTAGAAGATGACGTTGGTAAGCTTGACGCGGTCGTCCCAGTTGTGGCAGCTCACCCGTTCGTATGATTCCAGCCAATGTTCCACGTCCTGGTCGCTATGGCCGCTGAAGACAGCGGGGTCGCGCTGCCGGACGGCACCGGAGCAGATGACTGGCTGCGACGTGGCGGCGGGCTGTTGGCTGGCCTTGGTAGTGGACATCGGGATGGTGCGGCTGCGAAGGTCCACGGTGATGGTGAAAAGGGGAACACAGCAACCTCCACCAAATGTAGAGCGGTTTATTGGCACGATGGAAGCGCCGGCTACAAAGACCTTGGCACAGGCAATCTACGAGGCAGAGAGCCGAGAGACCAGACACAAGCGGCAGTGTTCCATCCAGCACGAGCATCCAACCGGCGGCGCGAGCGCTTCGTCGTCGTTGGCTTCGGGGCTGGTTCATCTTCTTCATTCCAAAATAAATAAAAAAATCTGCAGAAATCATGGGCAGTGCCCAAGACCGTTCTGTGCTTGCATCGACAGGCACCATGTGATTTGGGAAGGACTACAATGAGAACATGTCACATGTGGGCAGGTAAAAACAAGCACAGTAATTGCCATAGTATCATTACAATGATAATTAGAGCATGGCTGCAAGGGCGCTGGAAACGTCAGGCACTTAAAAGGGAATTCATTTCAGAGCTGAAATGAGCCTATGCTAATATGCAAATATATTAAATTATGAGAATGACAAGGAGACTACACGATGCTCTCATCGGTTATGCTTCATGCTAACTAGTCACATTTCTCACAAGTTAGCTTAAAAAGGATAAAAAGCAGCACAGCAAAAGTCAACAAAGAACCTTACTGGACTGTTGAATTGCTAATGGAGCTTTGAAATCCACATAATTAAGGGTGTGTCACGAGCGAAAAAGAAAAGAGGGATGAGTAAAACACTGGACGTAAGGAAAGGCATGTTAATTGGCACATGGCACTTTGAAAGAAAGAGAAGAGGGAAGAGAGTGCAGTCGTATTTTTGGAAGAGATGGAGAAGACGACGAAACTGAAAACAAGGTGGAAGTAAAGGAAAATGAAGTGGACGTATAAAAGGAGGGATGGCGATGTAGACAGGAGAAACGTTCTAGGTGCGGACGTTGGCGCATGGCCATCAGCTGCAGCAGGAGGTGTTAGATAGCGAGGCCTACTGACCTGGCGTGGTCCCCACCGGCTGATGCTCCGGACCTGTGGATCACGACGCTGACACCGTCTTCGGAATGTGGGCCCTGTGTCAACGCCTCCGGATTGACGCTTAGCCTGCAGCTGTTGCTATCTGTCAGACCTCGTCATCAGTACGAAGATGCTCCAACGCCGACATCCCACTAAGGCGACGTGGCAGCACCGACTCCCGTTGTCGCGCCAATCAGTATGAGGCCGGCACGATAAAGGAAATGATTGATTTACTGGCTGAAGTGTTAGAACGTATGATGGCGTGCAGCCGAACGAGGCGTGACGCCGGCACGCGGAGGGTGCTCAATTCGGCTGCACTTCGGCGTCATCATCTTCAGCAGTTGGTGCTGCTCCTACTGCATAAGGCCGCCGCTGCTGCTACACTTTCACCTGATCCCCCTCAACACTCTTCTCATAGAACAGCGGTGTCTCTTGAAACAAGGTACCACATGGGTTTATGTCCGTACTCCGCGTCCGAGATAGCGTACAAACCACCCGCATTTGGTAGCAAGACTGTATGACTGTACTTTGTGGTTTACGCGCGATGACCATTAGTTTGATAGGAATGCGGCGTTTTCTGTTGTGTTATCTTGGTAAGGCAGAAACTTGGGCTAGTTGGATATTGTTTGAACACATATTTTCTAGCGCTTAATGAAAACAAGGGACAAGAACACAAATACACAGGACGTGCGCTGTTTTTTGTTTGTTGTTCACTCAGGCATAAAGTGCGTCTTGAGTTTCCCCTTTGAAGCCTTCTCTCTGCTTTCTTGGCTTGCACACACACAGAGCGCTTACCATTCCACACCATAAGCACACTTTTGTGTGACCGGGTGCAAGGCTTTTAGGAACACCTCTCTGAGCCTCTCTGAGCTACGTGATCAGTGTAAACTCTCATGCACAGCAAATGGCTGCATGACATTCTACTGCAGATCGCGCTCAAAAACGCATGAGAAGAAGCAGTGGGAATGTTACAGGGCTGACTAATAGGCAAAGTATGGTTGGATGTGAGAAAATACTTCCTCAGCACCAGTTTGCGATACCACTCTCTAAGAAGCCAGATCAGCTCAGAAACTGCAGTCGCAGAAACACACTCAACATGTATAATAAAGACTGTGTCATATTTTTCGATGGACAAACATTGCCATGTACACAGAACAGGTAGGACCATTCAACCAATGCTACCCATATTGACATTCCATAAGCATTACTTGTACCGTGGTATTGTACTCTTCTGCACTAAAAAAAAAGCATGAGGGGAGGAACTGGGTCAAGAAATGTGTAGAGCTAAAATTTTTGTATAAAAGGTAACACTTGCACACAATTACACTTGTACTCTTGAAGCAGTTTCTACAGTTGCAATAAACACACAACAGTTGGGAACATGCAGTCAATCACCAAGTTCACTCAGTACACATCACATCGCAACATGTCACAATGATTGAAGTGACCTCTCCTTCCCTTCTTTAAAAACAGAAGTGCAATACCAGCCTCCTTCTCCACCCAGGCAGTGACATGCAAAGCACAACAGCAGAATGAACACGGGGGCAGTGCTTGTGAACTTGATTCATTTCAACCTCGAGAAATTCTTGTATCCTGGGCTCGCCAATTAAAAGGTGGTCCTAGTTTTGCAGACATAGATTCTTATGAATCTCAAGACAACGGGGGTACCAATATAAAAATAGACATGTTCTTGGAGGTGGGTCCAGTACCGACTATTCTGTAGCTGTAAACGTTGAGAGAGGAAATTGTACAACGCAGCTGTGAGCCCTCTAGATCTTCTGAAAGGCTATGCAGTGCAAGGAGCCAAAGAGTAAGGAAGTGGTGCTGTTGCACCTGATTGCCGGAGGCACTTATGCTTTTTCGTTAGGCATCTAAATAGTAGGTAACGCTATCCACCGCACTTCCTTCAAACAGTGTCAGTCAATGACAGGCCTGGATGAAACATGTGCGCCACAGCATTGCAAAAGGGTGCCGTACCAGGCTTATTTTGCAGCAGGAGGCAGACCCCACTTGCAAAGATGATGTGGTGGGCTAGAGAGCTGCAGCGGAGGCAGCAGTTTATGTCTGCTATTTCCCTTAGTTGAACGAACAGCTTCACGCTTGATCAGCCTGAACAAGGGAGCCTGGAAAGGGCATTCACACGGCTGTGACTGCAACGGTTCAATTGAGCACAAGGCCTGGGTTGGCCAAGTCTGTACATAATGCAGAGCCAGATCAGGGTCTGTGCAGACTGCAAGAAAGGTGATGACTGATGATCACCACTGTGTGGCTATACATATTGTTCAACACGTGTGTTGGACATCTGTCAGTAATTCCCAGCTTGGTGAAAGCGTAATTGCAGACCAGCAGACAATTGGGTTGTACCTTCTAATGAGCTGGTATTGCCATTGTGTTTGTCGTTGATGAATGCATTCATGATTGCTCAGCTCCATGGGTCCCAAGACAGGTGCCTGCTACCTCGTCTGATACCGGTTGTTGGCTGTTACTCGAAGTTTACTGCTAGCAATGCAAACCACGAAGCAAACTGCAGCATACATTAAATGTCTTCGGTTCAGAGCTGAACAGTTTGCTTGGGACAGTTTGTGAACAGTGGGAAGCTATGTGATACATGGTCGCTTGTATTTATGAGAAATATGGAACCAGGTACTGCAGGCGACGACATTGGTGAAGGGGCACTGCAAAGTTCTGCAAGTGCTTTGGCTGCATGAAAAGTATTCGACTAGTGGCCACGTGCAGCACTACATAGTTGTGGGGTGCCGTTATTTCAAAGCAACGAAAACGTAGCTGCACCACAAGTTTATAAAACGGCTTGGCATTCTCAGGAACATAGCTTGCGGGGAAGTAGAATTCCACACTTTCCCAATTGTTCTTCCCATCAAAGATTTCCAGCTTGCCAAGCAGGCCAGCACAATATTAGTGGATGTGAATAATCCTTATCATGCGGGGTTGAATGTCCCAAAGTTTCATACAGTCTATGAGCGACGCAACAGGCGCTTCTTTCCTGTTGTTTCCTTTTTCCTGTGAACGTATTTTTTAGCGCACAGCCTCCAGAAATGAATATGTACCAACTAGCCTGTCAGAAAGTCTTAATAAATAACAGTGGAGAGCTCCAGATTAATTTCAACCGCAGCGGTGGCAAGTCTTGAAGATTAAATGCAAGAAAGCCTGCAAGCTGTGCGGTGTCAGTGCATGTAAAAAAAAACCCAGATAATGTCAACAGATTCCGAGGAGCAGATGAAGCTCAGAAGCACATCAGAAATAGGTCTCACTGTCACTACAGTACCCACTGCTATGAGCACTGCAGATAGTAGTGCAGGTCCTACGGCCTGCAGTACTCGCAGCAGTCCCCATTCACATGACCCTTTGTACCGCAGTGATGGCACGCATTAATGATGTGCCTGGTTGGCACTCTTGAGAAAGGAGCAAGGATGCCTGGTCCATACACCTTTTCCAGGCTCCTGACGAGGATCTCCGCCAGCTCCTCCACTCCTTCACCAACGACAGATGGTATCTATCGGCGCCGAAAAGGTGCCTCTTTGGTAATTTACGTGCATCCAAGAAGCGATGCTGAAAATGAAATAGAATTTGTTCAGAAATAGGGCAAATTGAGGCAATACGTCAAACATGGTATGGTATCTAGGGTTAATGTCCAAACCTGACTTGAGGTATGAGGGCTGCTACAGTGGAGGGTTCCAAATTAACCTCGACAATTTGCAATATCACATAGCAGCACATTGGCGCCATTTTGTTACCGGCTCGGTGAGGGTGAGCGACCAGCGCGGGGAACATTTAAGACATCACAACAGTATAGAGCTACAGTAAAATTTTACCTTTCTGGTATATTTTTGAAGTAAACAGCACATGAACAGACAGAAACAAAGCAGACCACACAAACATACTACTTGCTTAAAACAGAATTAACTCGAACACGTGAAATTTCAGGCATACAAAAAACATATCAGATCAAAACCTCAGTACGCCAGTCCCATCTGGAACCCACCTCAGATACACCTAAAAATGTGCTCGAATCAATTCAAAGCCATGCCGTTCATTTCGTGCATCATGCCTCGTACCCTTATTTCATCAGCGTTTCATTTCTGAAGGACAGCCGTGAAAACTTTTTACTTTGACGCCGCATTACCAGTCTTTCTTTGGTGCACAAAATTCTTCGCAGTTCACTCAGTCAAGCACCTTACGTTGTGCATCGCACCCACATATCTCACCACGCTGTGCATCCGTTTCAGATAACTCGTCCTGTTGCTTGCACGTTTTCAGGATCTTTTTCCCCCGAGCCTTTGTGGACTGCAATGCCCTTCCCCATGAAGTCGCCGGCATCACATGCCCATTTTTATTTCTTGAAGCCTTGACAATGCATTTTCAAACGCAATGCCTGTACTCATATCTTTTCTTAAATATCTGTAACCCCAACCTTATATAATACCTCCATAGGTGGTAATTGACGAAAACAAACTGATGATAAAATGTCTGAACATATATTGACGGCAGGTCACCAAGAAGACATGCTGGATAAATACTTTAATGCCTCTATGTGCCCCTTAGCTAGGTGAGCTCTGCATCATGACAGCGAGCATATACTGATGCAGTCACCACCTCTTGGTACAGCCTTCTGATTTTCTATAGAGTCCTGCTCCTATTTACCTTCATGTTTTTTTCAGAATGAATCTGCAAATCAACATATATGCACCCACTGGTACTGCAATTTGCAGCCATGCATCCTTCATGGGCAGTTTTAACTTTGCTGGCAGGCCTACTGAGAATTTTATGACATCAGCTACTCTATCGAACGTACTACTTGCCGTGAGTGAGAGACAAGACCCTGCACTCCTCTGAACACTTACTAAGTTAACAGATATCATGATTTTACGTATGTTGCCCAGCATTTTAGGTGCTGAAAAATCAAACTTGAAAACGGTCAACCTCTTGAGATTGTGTGGCAGAGTGTGAAGGTAAAAAAATACAGCATCAGTGTGTTCTGCCTTTTTTAAAGCTGTGAGCAAACTGCATTCACAAAACGTGATGGCTGCAGCACACTTTCTTCAAAGCAAATGAGAATATAAGTTGGGCAACTGGCACATGTCACCAGCATGCATAGCTGCTGAAACCTTTTGTCTATCTATTTCGTCAGGGCAAGACCTCTTCAAAGAAATCTAAACAATACATAATCAATGTTCTTTTCATAATTTTGTAATGTGTGCAACTGAATAGTGAAGGTAGTCGTGTCACTAAGTGTTGTCAAGAGTTGTTACTAAGAGTTCGATTAGTGAGCACACAACATGTGGTATACTGCATGCAATCATTTCTCATGCAGGAAGCAGTTAGTATGCTTGCAAGCAGTTGAGAGAGTACGCCAAGAAGGTGGAAACTGCCCATGATGGCTGACTGCTTTGTAGTACCTGTGGGCGCACGCCTCAATTCTCAACTGCTTTGCTCTAAAAAATATAAAGTGCAACTGATACAGCAAAATATGGAAGCTGAGATGACAGCAGCAGGGGGCAAAGACTATGTCAATGTATGCTCACTTTCTCTGTTATCAGAAGAGGCCGGCAGTTACAAACAACTTCTCCTAAACTGTTTGTTTTTTGTTTCGCCACGAACAAACGGAGATTTCCTGTACTAAGAATAAATGTTGTTGCACGCCAGCTCTATGTTCACCTGCTATTCTACTCGCCTTTTTGTGCACTGTTCACCCAAAAGGCGTACAACAAGACAAGCATGTCGGTACTCACGTCCGGGTTCAGGGTGAACACAGACGGCATCCGCTTAAGCCTAGCCGTCAGCTTGCGGTTGAGCAGGTGACGGCGGTTCAACTAGCTACGGCTCACCTCGGCGTCCGCCGTAATAAACCAGCGTGGCAGCACCTTCACCACGAGGACCACAGGGGCCACGTGGCGTAGCAGCTGCAGGACGAGGGCCTAGGATGCGAAATGATAGCTCAGAACTCATTACTGAAATCGGCAGAAGTTCGACGCGTTGCACCACCACGTAGTACATACCTTGATGTTGTCGCAAATCTCCTGCGGACTAGTGTTTGGCCTAGAGATGTCGTTGCCTCCCACGTACACAACACAGAAGTCTGCGCACAGCAGGTTAATGAGCCGCACAGCGCTTGCAAGGCGCACGGCATCGTAGCCGCTGAAGCTGAATGTGCAGGTCTCGACCGACGGACGCAACCGCAACGAGACCTGCACAAACGCTTCAGCTGACTATCGCCAACGAGCACTCCTCGTAACGCCATGATGGATCGTCACTGGCGGCAATTGAAGTTCGCGCGCGAAGAAAACGTGGAAAAAAGCGCACCTCGCAGTCACATACAATGGTTGGGGACATCTAAAAGACTACAGGGAACAGGCAGCGTCAAGTTTGGTTCAGCTAGGGACAGCATAGGAACGGTTTGGAGTTGGGTTCAGCTCGGTATATATTCCGACGCGGGGACGCCAGAAACAGATGGTGGCGGATTCGCGGAACAGATAAGAATTATAGATGCATGTACTCGCGTGCCGCTTGCCAAAACGAGTAAGCAAATAAACAGAATAAAACACAGACAGGGCAGACTTCCCCGGAGCCTCTTCGGCAGGAATAGTCAATGCGGAATCAGCGGCGCAGTTAGCTTAACTAGAGACACGTGCACACGTGCAAGATGTGCTTTTTTTATCCCGCGCGCGTTGTCAAAAACGTGGGGAATTCCGAGAAAAACCCAGAGAAAATGTCTCTGTCCCCAACCGGACATGACGTCATTAAAAGACACGTGACCATGACGTTGCAAGCATGACGTCACATTTTTTTGACCAATCAGCGTTTCCAGCCTACCGACCCGCAAACGCTTGTCAACTGACGCGTGGGACCCAACATGCCGCTGCGAGGGCGAAACGGCGGCGCGGAGTAGTGCAAAGGCTGTCCCCACCCTGAAAGCGGAGGCGAGCGGGCATCCAGGCACCCTAGGAGCGTGATTTATTCACAAATGAAAATTGGGTCACTGACCAAGTCGAAAGATGAAAAATGACGTTTCGGGTCCCATACGGGGCCCTTGTTCACAATGAACGAGTCTAGAGGACCAGTCTTCAAGGTTAAAAACTTGTCGTCGTACACCATGAGTGCCACCGAAGAAATGGTGCTAAGCCGAGGCTTGAATTTCAATCAGGGGAAGCCGCCGGATACGCGGAAGATGATTTGTGCTGTGGAAAGAGCCATTAGTCTTCTTGATAAAGACGTACAAGAAGATGTCAGAATGAATGCGATCGGTGTTCTTAAAGGAATGCGGAAACAGCACCATGAGCACATTCTTTCCGAAGGTGAACGGAAGGCCCTCGAGTCGCTGAGAAAGAAGGAAGATATTGCAATTCTGCCCGCAGACAAATGAAATGTGACTGTTGTGCTTGACCGGTCTGCGTACCACTCAAAAATGTCAGAGATGCTCGAGGACGCGACAACCTACTGCAAGCTCAGTAAGGACCCTACGTCCAAAATACAGTCCCGCTTGCAAGTGATCCTGTCTGACATATTCAGTGGTCTTCCGCCTTCTCAAAGAAAACTGTACTACAGGCTTCTTTGCACTAACGGATCCGCTCCGGCAATATATGGCTTGCCGAAAATTCACAAAAGTGGTACTCCGCTAAGGCCAATCGTGGATTTCACCAGGTCGCCTCTTTTCCGTCTATCCGGTTATCTGCACAAAGTGTTGGCTCCGTTGGTGGGACAAACAGCGACGCACATCAAGAATTCGCAAGACTTTATTGAAAAAGTCAAGGATGTCGTCCTCGAAGAAAGCGATGTGCTCGTGTCCTTTGACGTATGTTCCCTGTTCACAAGTGTCCCGGTCGATCTTGCTGTGGAAACCTGCAAGGAGCTCATAAAAAGCGACCCCTCATTTCCCGATCGCACGCCGTTGAACGTCAGCGAGATCAGCGAATTGCTTCATTTCTGCTAAGCCAATACGTATTTTTCTTACAACGGCACAGTGTACAAGCAGATCTTCGGAACCGCAATGGGAGCGTCCATTTCAGTCACGGCTGCCAACCTGACAATGGAGTCTATTGAACAGAAAGCCCTGAACTCGTTCACACATCGTCCAAAGGTGTTTCTGAGGTATGTTGATGACTGCTTTTGCATTTTAAACAAGCAGCTCATTCAGAGCTTCCTTGAACACCTGAATGCCGTAGAGCCATCCATAAATTTCACTTTGGAAGAGGAAGCGAACGGCATGATCCCGTTCTTGGATGTGCTCGTCAAACGTGATGCGCATCGGTTAGCCTTCAGCGTCTTCCGAAAAGCAACGCACACGGGGAGATTCCTGGATTTTGATTCCGCTCATCCTACGGCTCACAAGCGTTCAGTGGTTGCGTCACTTGTCAACCGTGCTAAAAACATCTGTTCCGACCCGGTCAGCCTTGGCAACGAGATGAAGCTTATACAGCACGATCTTGAGCGAAACGGCTACCCTAGAAATTTTACCAGCAAAGTCACCAAGAAAGCCACCTACACACGAGGAGCACAACAGCTGACAAAAAAGATAAAACGTGCTGCGATTCCCTACGTGCGTCAGATCAGCGAGGCCCTTTCTAGGATTTTCTGTAAACACGAAGTGCACATTGCACACGTGCCAACTAGCAAACTGCGAGCCGATGTGGTCAACGTGAAGGACCCGCTACCACGTGCCAAGTTCCCTGGCGTTGTTTATAGGATCCCTTGCAGCGACTGCCCCTCCGTCTACATTGGGGAAACCAGGAACTTCCAGCGGCGCATGAAGGAGCACCAGGGCGACGTCAGAAACAAGCGCGCAGCAAAAAAAAAAAATGCAGTTGCAGAGCACGTGCTGTCCACTGGCCACGAGATTGGCTGGGATGAGGTGGAAATCTTGGCGACGGAAAGAAACCTATCTGCAAGACTTCATCTAGAATCCCTAATCATCCAGACAACGGCCAACACGCTAAACAAGAATCAGGGCACGCTACATCCTATCAACGTGAAAAGATTGCAGAAGATTCTGAAGCGTATATAACCATTCCTTCTTCTGTGACAGCCTCATTGTGAACAAGGGCCCCGTATGGGACCCGAAACGTCATTTTCCATCTTTCGACTTGGTCAGTGACCCAATTTTCATTTGTGAATAAATCATGCTTCGCCCTGACCAGACGGTGTTCCGTCGAACCTTGGACTACCCTAGGAGCGATCGATGCCTAACGCCATCTATCAGAGTAATTGCGATGCACATCTGCACGTTGTCGTGTTGCGCTGCCAGGTTGCGCCCCCTGAGAATACGTCCCAAACGGAACTTATTCGTTTGAGGTGTCAAGGTGGACCTAGAATTCGGCTTGCGGTGTAGTATGGTAACGCTTCAATTAGTAATTGCGTGTATACAATTTGTGTGTACCTATTATTTAGTTGTGGTTCTACATGTGAATATTATGGCAGTGAGTCTTGCAGCTGAGTGCGGATGCTTGCAATGTGTCGCAAAGTGCAAGTTGTGATCACCTTTGAAAAGAATCCTGTTCCATATGTACAGCACTTGACACCTGTGAAAACATCCGATGCAACCCTTCCAAAAATGACTCTGCTTGAGAAGCACTCTAGCTGAGAGGTGAACGATGTTGAGCCTTGCAGCAGCATTCCCCAGTACATGACTTCCTAGGATAGCAGTGATGCATCGAAGAGGCACAATATACACGCTGTCACTTAGAAGGCAATCAACACTGTCTTTAGTGCGTGAGCTTGAGTGCAATGCAAGTTTCATACACACAAGAGAAATGACTTTCAAATACGTGACATCACAGGGCTGTAATTATTAAACTAAAGTTTCACGTGTGACTGTAAAACTACAACTCAAATAAACTGCTTTTGTAACACCTATATTTTATTGGTCATCTCTATAAAAGTGATGGAGGAAGTAAAACAGAACTGTGAAGACATCTTGACTACGGCCAGACTAATGGGTATAAATAATTATTACATATTTACTTTTTTGTGTTGCGCTGAAGGCAACCGCTACAAGGCACATTGTAGGGGAAGGCCCAAGGTTAACTTTACCTCAGAATATTTAACTGCATTCAAATCTCACTATACGAATACTTTTGCAACTGCATTTATCAAAATGCAGATGCCAAGTCAATGTGTTTGTGCGCAACGAAAGAAAACCATGGACATGCAGACGCCCTACGAGTCACCCACATCCGCATATTGTAGTAATCTGAAAACTCGTTGTGTGTTTTGCTTTACAGACGAGACTATATTTGAAATGGTGTTTTTATTTGCACAAGGCTTCTTCGCTTATTAGGCTACAAATAAATTTACCATGAGATTCATAGCTGTTGGCAAGTGATCAAAAAAGGGTAGGAACATGAGACAAGTAAAAGGTTGCCGGTGGTGCTGGTCCGGTGATTTCCAGAAACTGGATGCACCGCTTGAAGGCTTTTCGATGATATGACTTGCAGGCGAAGCGATTTAGTGAGAAACGAACTTTTATACAGGCTATTTACAGATGGGTACAAAAAAAGTCAGTATACGGCCACAACTATCCGCGGCCGGCCTAGCCGACCGCCTGCACAGAGGCGAGGGACACCACGTCCCAACAGTCGAACTGGCGCGCCTTGCACCAGCTCTCAACGGTCACTCCCGCCGCACTCCGGCCAGACCAGCTAGGAGTAGCTAGAGACAAAAAGCACACGGGCGTGGCTCCCTTCGCGGGTACACCCCGAAGATGCCCGCGCCCCTTTCCACACGTAAAAATAAACTGCTAACTGCGGCTCATCAGTTTTGACGAATAGGAAAGCTCACAACTGATGTCAGCGTTTTCCCTTACCCCCGAGTTCCTCCCCTCCCTAGGTGATCTCGCAATCCTTCGCAAAGGGGACAGGGGTCCAAGGTCGAGACCGGCAGATAGCCCCGCCGTCCGGAGCGGCGAAGGAAACCGCAAGGACGAATGAGGAGACTAACCAAAAAGGCATGAGTCCCCTTCAAACGGCGTGCACCAAAGCAAAACAAAATAAAACAAAACTGGACGCGCAGCCTAGGTCACTGCCCTCTCGCGGAATATTCGCAACACATGTACAAAAAGGTGCGACAGCGCGCCGAACCCTACACCTTCCCCCCAAGACTAGGCTAATCTATTCAGAGCTAAGCCGAGGCAACAAACAAAAAAAGGGTTCGTCAAGTGGCGGTTGAGTACCTCTGCACGAGCAAGCAACCGGAGCCTGCGAGCCCGCATGCTGCGACCCTTCGTCACACGCTCACACCCATCCCGAGGACAATGCTAATGACAATGCTAATGACAATGCTAATGACAGTGCCAATGACAAATACTCTCAATCTTGTAACTAAGACAGCACATCATTCTCGGGGCACTCAAACATCTGTAATATGCAAACAAAGACAGTTCCGAGTGGTTTATATCACACTGTCCGTAATCACTGAAGCACACAAGGTAAAATAAAAAAATCAGCATAACTGCCGCACAAGAACATTCGGTCATGTCAATGTCTGTAGTCCCTGAACACTGAATCCTGCCAAATCTGGATCCCCCACACCCACCTACTGCATCCGCGCTTACTCGAAGCTTTTGTTTCATCTCGAGACGTGCTACCAAGGCTAGCCGTGTTGCATACCTGCGCACGGGTCCTTGTTGGGACATGGCGAGGCCTGTTACAGGTGCAGTGGGCATGGCCAACGCAGCCTACGATTCAGCGGCATCCTCCCGGGTCGAACATTCGCACCCGCCGTCTACGACCGAATATCGGTGCGGCACAGGCGGTCAGCGCAGTGACATTCCGTTTGCGCTGCTGTCTATCCAACTTGCGACCCTCGTTGGCGGTCAGCGCACTCAGGCCACGTGCCTTCACTATGGACCGAGCCATGTTTTCTGAGGCCTTCCTGCTTTGCGTGCTCAACTGCTGTAGCGTCTTTACACTGGACGCCAGTCCCTCGGGCTGCATAGGCAAAGGCACGCCAAGATCGTGCCGTGATTTGGCGTGCGTCACAAACTTTTGACGTGTTTCCGTGCTCTGTTCACGGTAAAGGACGCAGACACTGTCCACACCAGCTGATCTGCTGTATGGCAATCTCTCCACTGTAGCATTGATTGTACCCGAGCCCACTGTGTTAGAATCAGCTCTAGTCAGCTGCGACACCTGCGCCTCAAGCGACGCCGCTACCGCTGAGCTCAATGTTCCATCCGCGTCATTGGTGAAACACCCCTGAGGCACCGCTTCCATGTCGATGCGCAAAGAAAGTTCACACTGGACGCCTGCGCCTGGCGAGCAGCCCTTTTTCTCATGCTCATGAGGTTCAGCGCAAAAGTGCGTCGTGCCCTCACGTGCGTCGCCCACCGGATGGGTTTTATCGGCCTTCCCCTTCACGGGGCTCATCTCCAAGCCAGCAGGTAGGGACCGCTGTTCTCTTTCAACCTGAATTGCTGACTGAGCAGCATCCGGCAACTCAGCGCCAGCAATCTCTACATTGTTTGCCGGGACTTGCTCTTTGCTCGAAGCGCTCTCAATCCCTACCGGCTTCAAGCTGCAGCAACCAACCACATCCTCTGTTACACTGCTCAGCGATTCGTTGCCGTCTCCTATACCCGGAGGGGGTGATCGGCTCTGAGCTCGCTCTAGCGGTACCACCTCCTGCTGCGCACTTCGCTCTTTCTGGAGAGATTCTTTCATCTCCTTGTACTCTTGTTTGGCTATCGCTAGTTTGCGCTCGAGAGATTCCAGGCTGACATCGTCCAGCTTATTTTCGAGGTAACTACATCGCCCGGACCATAGGGCGAACCTTGCATAATGCCCACTCGAACACCTGAATGCGGGAGCGATCTCTACATTGTTTGCCGGGACTTGCGCTTTGCTCGAAGCGCTCTCAATCCCTACCGGCTTCAAGCTGCAGCAACCAACCACATCCTCTGTTACACTGCTCACCGATTCGTTGCCGTCTCTTCTACCCGGAGAGGGTGAGCGGCTCTGAGCTCGCTCTAGCGGTACCACCTCCTGCTGCGCACTTCGCTCTTTCTGGAGAGATTCTTTCATCTCCTTGTACTCTTGTTTGGCTATCGCCAGTTCGCGCTCGAGGGATTCCAGGCTGACATCGTCCAGCTTGGACCATAAGGCGCGCCTGGAGTATTGCCCATTCGAACACCTGAATGCAGCCATCACACCCGTTGCTCCCTAACCCTGCTGCTCGAGCGCTACGGAGGCAAGCAAATGGGAAGGGGGACTAACTCTGCCGCTGCGTCGCTGTCCATGACTCCTGCGACCTCTCCGAACCTCTCAGTCAGATGCCGCCTCGTCCTTTCCCACGGCTGCAGCACTCTCTTCCTCGGAGGCCTCTTGTTGCCTCCTCGTTGCTCCGCACATTTGCACCAGTCTTCGTCCAAGACACTCCTCAGCTGGCGTCCCCTCTTCGACTCCAACAGCTCCAGAGGCTGCGCACCAGGATGTCACCTCTCTTCGCTCCCAACAGCCTCCGAAGCCCATCACCTGGAGCTCGCTTACTTCCTCCGCAAAGGCGCTCACTTGTCGCGATGATCAGCCGCAGCGGCGGGGCCTCTCACCAAGGTGTCGCCTTCCGCTGGTGTCCCATAGCGCCCGTGTCCGCTCCGCAGAAAGCCGTGCCCGCTTGAAACTTCCAAGTGCCGCCGTTGCTCAGGGATACCACTCTGTGTCTGTTGAAGGCCTTGTCTTCGGCGTTTCACGCCCGATGCGATTCGCACCTTCGTACCCCCGTAGCCTCTCGTCCTTTCGGTATCTCGCCTTGGATGCCGAACTTCGTCGTTCTCTCCGAGGATGTCTTCATCCGTTCCTCGGGGCCGCTGCAGAGCACCAGTACTGTCGACTGCGCCGGTAAAGGCTTGCCGGTGGTGTTGGTCCGGTGATTTCCAGAAACTGGATGCACCGCTTGAAGGCTTCTCGATGATATGACTTGCAGGCGAAGCGATTTAGTGAGAAACGAACTTTTATACAGGCTATTTACAGATGGGTAAAAAAAAAGTCAGTATACGGCCACAACTATCCGCGGCCGGCCTAGCCGACCGCATGCACAGAGACGAGGGACACCGCGTCCCAACAGTCGAACTGGCGCGCCTTGCACCAGCTCTCAACGGTCGCTCCCGCCGCACTCCGGCCAGACCGAGCGCCTGCCGCGCCCCTTTCCACACGTAAAAAACGTAAAAATAAACTGCTAACTGCGGCTCATCAGTTTTGACGAATAGGAAAGCTCACAACGGCCCTTACCCCCGAGTTCCTGCCTAGGTGGTCTCGCAAACCTTCGCCAAGGGGACAGGGGTCCAAGGTCGAGGCCGGCAGATAGCCCCGCCGTCCGGAGCGGCGAAGGAAACCGCAAGGACGAATGGGGAGACTAACCAAAAAGGCATGAGTCCCCTTCTAACGGCGTGCACCAAAGCAAAGCAAAATAATACAAAACCGGACGCGCAGCCTAGGTCACTGCCCTCTCACGGAATATTCGCAACACATGCACAAAAAGATGCGACAGCGCGCCGAACACTACAAGAGACTTGTTATGACACACGCGAAGAAAGCCACCAGTCATCAGTATGAATAACCTTGCATTCAGCCATCTGAAGAAAGGCAACATAAATTTTTCGTTGCTGTTTCCCTTACCTCATCGATGCTCGAGACGATGTACCCGGCACATGTACGCTGCCTTGGTGACACCGCTGTCTTCATAAACTGCCTTTATGCACATAGACTCTGATGAACACAAATTATGCACACAGATGATGTACTGATGAGCACAGTCCCGCCGACAAGCGGAACATATTCTGGAAGCATATTGCTCAGCCGGCAGACCACCATTTGTGCCACCCTCTCATCACTCACGCAATTGAATATCAGGTCAGTGACAGCGTGTGAATAGAGGAAAACACTGAACTAATCGGTGTCCAGACCTTCACAGCTACCGATCGCGCCTTGAAACACAGGATCAGAGTAGCGGCCGGAGCACCTACAATCACACGTTTAAGGCAGACCAAGGTGCTCACGCGCTGCCTCTTGCCGCAAAGCTTCTTGCACAGCCACCACACCATATACCACTGGCCAAGCCGTCACACTCACGAACCGTGCAGTCCTTCGAAAACACTGAGGCACACGCACAAATTCCTCGCTTCTCGCAGCCCATGCTAACGAACAACAGCTACGGACGCCTCCATATCCGCGCTGTAGCGACCGCGACCACGCGGACCGATAATTTCTTAGCATGGGAGAAGCGTTTGAAACGGAAGAGTAGCTAGAGCCCTCACGTGGGTGTAAAATTACGCTCTAATAATTAATGCTCTAAAAGGTTGCTTATTTAAGAGGTACCATTATGACGCCGTTTCAATGCTTCTACATTCAAAACACAGATGTTTCTATACAGTTTATTACTTCAAATAAGTGCCTACCAAACTACACTGAGCTAACAGCCGTATAAATCAGTGTGGTAATAATTCGACCATCTTGCGGCCGTCGCAAATTACGGCGGCCAAATGCAGTATTTTTCATTAACCAATGGCAGCATTTCCTTTGCGTCACTAAACGTCATTTTGACTTCACTGAATTATGCTTGCGTATCACGTGATTCACTTGACATTCCCCCAGCCAATCACATTCTAGGAAGCAATGCTTCACAGTACGAAGTTTTTTTCCTCAAAATTGCTGAAACGAGTCAAGTGCTTTCATCTCTGCCAGCTGTAGCTTCGTTCCCCTCCACGGACACTTAAATTTACCAACCCGGCACCAAGTATAACTGTGCTAAAAATCAGTCTTCAAGGACACGTCATTTTGACGTCACAGCAGAAAGCGATTTCGAAGCCTGACGGTTTCGCGCCACAAATTTGAAACTCGTGACTTGCATTTGATCGCCCTATGAGCCAATCAGAGAGACAATATGGCGCCGAACGGCGGCCATGCGTGTCGAGAATAGGCCCCTTGGTAAAAGCACAGAAGTAACAATATACGTAACATCAATAATCCACCTCGACGGCAAACGTCAAGTACAGAAATGGAGAGGGTACACTATCGCATGAAGCGCTATGCCAGCCAAAAGATATGAAGTAAACGGGACGATATTATTCTACGGCAGACTGCGTGCAAATAAAGACAAACTCTGAACAAGTTTTGCACTCACCAATGCTCCGGGGAAGCCTATTCCAGTGTGCGGAAGCAAGCGGAAAAAATGAATTACCGTAGACATTAGTACGACAGCGCATTTCAAGAACTTTCAGCTCGTGATCACATCGTTTAGAGATACAGTGGGGAGGGAAAATGTACAAGTTCGTATTTATTCCTGTGAGATCAGAGTAAATTCGGAAGAAAGTTCTAATTTTGCAGGTAATCGGCGGTGTGCTAGTGTTTTCCAGCCAAGGTTCTCTTTAATGGAATACTGCTATGGAAGTTATCATAACCAGAAACAAATCTTGTAGCACGGTTCTGGACGTGTTCAAGCTTTTTATATGCGATTAGAGCCTTGAGGATCCCATACCGCGCAAGCCTATTTGAGTACTGGACGAACATTTGTTGTGTAAAGCAGTTCTTTTACTTTCTGGGGGCTCTATAACTATAGCTTATGACTAAATGTGCGGCCTAGGCTTTATATGAACGAATGGCAGTTTAATGCTCGTATAATATATTCTCTTAAAGGCGCGTACGTTCGCTCGTGCAACGGGTATCGCTATTCAGTGTGTAGGTGATTACTCGTCTCAATTTTAAGTATTTTAGCGCAGGAAAGCTTGAAGATTATTTCGGAGTTAATATACCTCAGACACCTCGCTGGCCACCGTTAAAGATATCCGACTGACGGTAGCCACGTAACGTTTGTTTATAAATAGGTGAATAGGATGCGCTGTAGTTGCGCACTGTAACACGGTTGTGATCAGAATTTTGATATAGGGTTAATAGTTTGGGTTGATTAACAGCAACCAAAAAAGGCCTTTAAACGCTGTTTCGTGAGCAGCTACAGCGTCGCATGAGTCATTCGAATGTTGCTTGTTTAGGTGATAATCATTTTGGGTCAGTGTATGCAATAATGGCTTGTAAGAAAACATTGCCTTCCCTCTTGTAATCTCCATGCCAAACGCGCAGTCGTCTGGACTGCCGCATTTAATTAATCGCTTTCGGTCGAAGTAGCGCGGAAAAGAAATCAACGCTGAAAAATCAAAACTCGAATTTAGTCAGTTCTCTCTGAAGCAAACACTGCATCTGGCTTTAATTTATAGCGTAATTCCGAAGGACATATCTCTCAATCTGGTTTTTGGTGAAGTGATCCTAAGACGAATAAAGTAAGATTTTGTATGACGCAACCTTACAAGGAACAATACAAAGCATTAAAAATATGTATAGAGCGTGATCTTTCCTAACTTGACAAACACGCACAAGCGTTAACACGTCAGTAGGCCCCACAAAAAGCCGCAAGAGCTTTGCCAAAGTCGGACGTTGGAAATCGTCAGGATCAGTGCGCGCACCCCTCCGTTGGTGATTCATTTGACACCACCTATCGCGGTTACAAAGTTCTATGCAGCATGATTTTTGCACGAATTCGCGGTAGCGACGACGGCCTTGAACCCAAAATGTCTGCAACTATGTTTACCGGAGGTCCTCGCTTGCATTCTAGACTATTATCCACGCAGATATCGAGTATTCAAGTGATAGCTTCGTCACTGTGCCTAGGCACAGTAGCACCCGATTTTGGTATGAACCCTGCCTGACAAATACGTTCAGCAATGCGCGCAACATGAAGGCTAGACCTGAATCGCGAGCAGCATGAACAGCGGGGGCTTCAACAGCGACAACCGCCCCTTTGGCGTCGGGTTCATGAGCGACGGAGTCCAACTGCAACAAAACAAATACGTCCAGCGATGCGCCCAACATGAATGATAGACCGGCACCGCGAGCACCATGAACAGCGTAGGCTTAAGCAGCGAGAACCGCCCTTTTACTGTCGAGTTCGTGAGCGAAGGAGTCCATCTGTGACGACACAAATACGGCAAGCAATGCGCGCAACATAAAAGTCAGACCTATATTGCGAGCAGCATGTAAAGCGGGTATCAAACAGCGAGAACCGCCTCTTTAGTATGGGGTTCGAGAGCGAAGGAGTCCAACTGCGACAAAAATTCCTTCAGCAATGCGCAAGATGAAAGCTAAACCTCAACGCGAGCAACGTAAACATGGGGGCTCGAATGATATGAAGCGTAACTTTCGAGTGGCGCCTGCGAACGAGTCTGACTGCAAGCACTTCGACACGCCACAAAATGCGCGTAACATCAAAGCTGCATCTGTAAAATCTAGCAGAGCTGTCACGGTGGGCATGAGGCAACAAGAAGCACAGCCTTCGTAGCCTAAGAGCGAAGGAGTCCACCTACAAGTATGACAAAGAGCATTTACTGCGAAGAAAAGCTGCTGTCGCTCACGCTTCGCACCAGATCACTCGAAAAAAACAACACGGCTGACAACTGAAGAACGGCCACTCACCTTAGAAAGTCGCGGATCCAGCACATTATCGAAGTTTGCCCGGCCGATCCTGTGTATCCATACCTTTCGGTGAGCCGCGTTACTTTTCCCGGACTGAATTGCAAAAAAATGGCCAGGCTTAGCTTGGTTAAGCCAAGAATGCGTTGCATATCTCGATGGAGTTCCGTGCTGCTCCGTTGACTCGATAGGCTATTGACTCGATCGCCATTGAAACTGCCCGTGTAGCAGCGCTCGATCGCCTTTGAGTCGATAGACTATCGGTTCGAGGGCCCTCGAAATGCCCGTATGACCGGGTTATAAGACTGTCCCGGCGAAGGAGCGCAGCTCTCTTATACATATGCCGTGACGTCAATCATAGCGCAGCGCCCCTTGCGGGAGGAGCGGGAGTCAGGTGGTGGCTGCGGCCGCGCGCGACCGCGCCAGTTGGGGCCCAGCTTTTCCTCCGTGACGTCACGCGTCGGCGCTGCGCCCCTAGCGGGAGGAGCGGGAGTCAGGCGGTGGCTGCGGCCGCGCGCGGCCGCGCTAGTTGGGGCCCAGCTTTTCCTCCGGCTGTCGTGACGTCACGTCACGTGGTTGCGCTAAAGGTCAATGGTGGCTGCCCGGCCGCGCCCAAGGGCTGAACTGAGTGATTGCAATATGCAACGCATAAAAATATTTTCGCACTGCCTCCTCGGTTATTGCATCCATACGCGCAACAGAAGCTCGGCATGACCGCAAGGCGTAGACGCCATCAAGGATGGAAAAACACTTCCCGCCAAAACTGCTGCACAGGAAGAAAACTAAGCACGACTCCTGCCCCCGACAATGGCGCCGGCGTCTGCTGCGGAGCAAAAAAGCGCGTGCTAACACGTGACCAGGGCGTCTCGGCCAATGGGAGGCTCGAGTATCCGGCGGCGCGCTAGGAGAGGAGGGAAGTCGGAAAGTTCAAAGCTTTGCGTTACTTTAGCTTCATTGGGGGGCTTTAGTCGTCACTCGGGGCACTCTCGCAGCGAGCGTGCGGCGCGAGATAGCAGCTGCCGCACCCGGAGCCGTGATTTCTCCACTTATGCTCACGACTGCACGCTCGGCGACAAGTTTGCTGGTCGCTGTTGGTGAGCGTATGAGTGCTTTCGCACTATCACTGTTGCGACAAGGCTTCCAACCCAAGCGGTGCTAACGGATCAGCTTCGCCGGCCGCTGCACGAGAGCACTATGCTACCGCCGCAGCCGATCACGCCTCGTGTTGAACTGCAACACACTGTAGAGTCCAAAAATACGCGGGCGCAAAGAGCGGCTGTCGGGCCACCCCACGGCGCTGCTATCTCCGTCGGGCGCTCACTGCGAGCGTGCTTAAAGTGACTACAAATCTTGCCGTCACCCTCTCCGGGCCACGTCACTCGACTGATAAATTTCAAGCGCCTCGTTCGGCTCTTTCACAGCTGAGGTCAGCACGAAAAAGGGCTCTGCAATGCGTGTGACTTTCAACGCCGCGCTGGCGCCAGCTTGAATAACTTGTCTCCCCTATGCCGGACCCGCCACGGAAGGCGCGCATTCGGCAGTTGGGCTAAGCACGTACGCCTGAGAACTGTCCGAGTTGGGTTTGCATACCATACTGACGCCCAGTGGCCGGTGCTTGTGCGGGTGGCACACGTGCATTCAGACTCTTGGGTGACCGAATAAACGTTTATTGAAAAATCTTGATTTACTCTGATTTATTGACAAGTCTTGACAGACGTGAGAGCAGTCCCCCGTCAAGGACCGCTGCGCACAGGGCGCGTCCCGGGCCGAGGTCTTGACGCGACAATAACCTCTGGTGCCTTAACGCCCGTGCACCAAGGCTCCCCCATGCATGGACGCGCGGGGAATACGAGAGCGAAGCAGTATCGAGGCCGCAACCGCGCCCCGCGCGGCTGACGAGGCAAAGTGGAGGCGCGCTCTTCCGTCATCCTCATCATCATCAGCCTGACTACACCCACTGCTGGGCAAAGGCCTCTCCCATGTCTTTCCAATCAACCCTGTCCTTTGCCAGCTGCGCCAACCCTATGCTTGCAAACTTCATAATCTCCTCTGCCCACCTAACCTTCTGCCGCACCCTGCTACGTTTGCCTTCTCTTGGAATTCACTCCGTTACTCTTAAGGACCAGCGGTTATCTTGCGTTAGCAGTACATGCCCTGCCCAAGCCTATTTCTTCCTCTTGATTTCGACTAGGATGTCGTTAACACGCGTTTGTTTCCTCACCCACTCAACCCGCTTCCGGCCTCTTAACCTTGCACCTATCATTTTCCTTTCCATGGCTCGCTGTGCTGTCCTTAAGTTAAGCTGAACCCTTTTCGTTAGCCCCCCACGTTTCTGCCCCGTAGGTGAGTACCGGTGAGACAAAGGTGTTGTACACTTTTCTCTTGAAGGATGCTGGTAACCAGCTATTCGCCTCAGAGAACCTGCCATATGATACGGGTCAGCTGTCACTACTTGCCCTAATTAGACTTATTCCTTTACCACTTCCAGCACCTCGTTGCCAATTGTGAACTGCTGTTCTCTTGTTAGACTGTTGAACATTACTTTGGTTTTCTGCATGTTAATATTTAGACCCACCGTACTGCTCTGTCTGTCTAACTCTTTGATCGTGATTTGCAGTTCATCTCCTGAGTGACTCAGCAAGGCAATGTCATCAGCGAATCGCAGATTATTTAGGTATTCTCCATTAACTCTTATCCCCAACTGTTCCCTATTCAGGCCTCGGTATACCTCCTGTAAACATGCGGTGAATAGCATTGGCGAGATCGTGTCTCCTTGCCTTACGCCCTTCCTTATTGAAATTTTATTGCTGAATTTGTGGAAGACTATAGTAGCTGTACCGTTCCTATAATTCTTCCAGTATTTTGACATAAGGCTCATCTACACATTGATTACGCAATGCCTGTATGACTGCTGAGGTTTCCACTGAGTCGAATGCTTTCTCATAATCAATTAAGGCTCTATTTAGGGGTTGGTTATATTCTGCGCATTTCTCTATCATCTTATTGGTAGTGTGAATACGATCTATTGTGGAATATCCTTTACGAAAGCCTGCCTGATAATTTGGTTGATTAAAGTGTAAGGTTGCCCTTACTCTATTAGCGATTACCTTAGTAAATACCTTGTAGGGAACGGACAGTAAGCTGATCAGTCTGTAATTTTTCAAGTCCCTGGTGGGTCCTTTCTTATGAATTAAGATTATATTTTCCTTTTTCCAAGCTTATGGTACGGTTGAGGTCATAAGGCATTGCGTATACAGGGCGGCCAGTCTTTCTAGCAGAATCTGCCCTCCGTCTTTCAACAGATCTGGTGTTACCTGATCCTCAAGTGATGTTTTTCCCCTCTGCATTGATCCTAAGGCTTTTTTCATTTCCTCTTTCGTTACTGGCGGGATGACGCATTGCTGTGCGCTACTGACTCTGTCATTGACGTTATTATTACATTGGCTACTGCATAAATTTGTGTAGAACTCTTCGGCTACTTTAACTGTCTTATCCATATTGCTAATGACATTGCCCTCCTTGTCTCTTAACGCATACATCTTGTTTTTACCTATGCCTAGTTTCCTCTTCACCGCTTTTAGGCTACCTCCATTGTTTAAAGCATGCTCTATTCTTACCATATTATACTTCTATATTGTCGGCTACCTTGTGCTTACTGATTAACTTCGATAGCTCTGCTAGTTCTGTTCTGTCTGTAGGGTTGGGCGCCCTCCTGCTTTGGCGTTTCTTAATGAGAGCTTTCGTCTCCTGAGGTAGCTTGCCGGTATCCTGTCGAACCGTCCTACCGCTTACTTATACTGCGCACTCCGTAATGATAGCGGTCAGATTATCGTTCATTGCATCAACATTAAGACCGTCTTTCTCAGTTAAAGCTGAATATCTGTTCTGCCGCGATATCCTGAATTCCTCTTTTTTCCCTCTTACCGCTAGCTGCCAGCGCTAGCTTACCGCGTACTGCCCGTCAACCGCGAGACACCTGGATGGCGCACTTCAAGCTTATCAATCGTGTGATGTGAGCAGGAGAGAGTGAGGGCCACGTTTAGTCGTCCCCCGATACACCCTGGCAGCCCGACGGAGATAGCAGCGCCGCGGTGCGGCTCGACAGCCGCTCCTCGTGCCGGAGCCGTGGGCTGCGTATTAAGGTGAAAGCCTTTTATGGCTCATATTGGCCTTAATGGCTCGCGGTGTCCGTCCGTCCGTCCGTCCGCGAGGCTCTTCAACTCGATCAAAAAATCTTCGTGCACGATGGGATTCGAGCCACCATCCTTCCGTTCCGGTCAGCCGAGCGTGCTAACGACTACGCTACTTCCTGCCAACATATAAGTAGCTCTCCTTGTCTAGTACGCCGGAGAATGCTTGCAGAAAAGGGTCGGATTATACGGATGCCTCCCAAACGCACTCCAGTGTCTCCAGCATTTAAGATTCACAAACAGTTGCGTACTTAATTAGCAGCTTAACCACGCATCAGTGACACAAGCAGGAAAACCGCGCTAAAGGCTTTCGCCTCATCACATTTTAGGCCAATAAAGTGCCCCCTGAATTTTTTTTTGACCGCCACTGTACATTGCACGTTGTCGCCTTAGTCAACTTATACTACTATCGAACTAATATCGTCTCCGGATGCGCCCACGACCCATCAAAGCAAAACCATGAGCCAACCAGGCTAAAAAATTGGCAGTGGCTTATTTTGGCTTACCCTGGAATTCAGCGAAAAGCAAGCACGCTTGCTAAGCGTATAAGGCTCGACCATGGCAGCTCCGCTACACGCTCGCGACAGCCGTTCTACATGCAGCGTGTTCAAAATTAGGCTTTACTGATTAAAAAATGTCAAACGCCGTACGCTAATCCTGCTTTTGCACGTTGGTAAGGAGGCCAGGCGGACACAAATTCGGGTAGTAATGGTCCCAGTAAATTCAGTAATTAACTAAACTTCATTAATTAACTTTTTTATTGCCTGAAGTTAGCGCCGACATTTATATTCAAAACATGGACGCAGTTGCTTTTCACGGCTATTCCATTTTGTACAATTTTAGTAACGCGCGCGTGTCTTGAGATGCGCACGCCTGAAATTTCGTCCCAATTCGTCTAACGCATGCGAGACAGCGGCTCTCGGCGTGAAGCACCTCCCTCGTGTGACGCAGCTGCTGCGTACGGTACTCCGCCTTGCAAGAGTGTGCAGCGAGCTGCATCCCATCGTTCTACCAGCTGTACAAGCAATCGCTTAAAGAACTAGCTCTGACTTCTCGCCGACCGAACAGTGATTCATCGGTTTTGATCGCCAAGAAGGAAAACACTGGCCCAGAACGAAAAGTCAACCGGGTGCCATGAAAGGCTATACGCAACATCTGTGTAACACGAGGGAGGTACTTCACGCCGGGAGCCGCTGTCTCGCATTCGTGATTAGACGAACTAGGACGAAATTTTAGACGTCCGCATCTCAGGACACACGCGTGTTACTAAAATGGTACAAAATAGAATACCCCTTAAAAGCACCTGGCTCCAAGTTCTCAATATATATATGCCCGCTAACTTCAGTCAATAAAAAAGTTAATTATCAATTTTAGTAAATTACTGAACTTACGAGAACAATTATCCGAGTTTGTGTCCGCCTGGCCGCCTTACCAACGCGCAAAAGCAGGATTAGCGTACGGTGTTTCATATATTTCAAAAAAGCAAGTAAAGTGCCATTTTGAACACACCGTCCACCAACACTCCATACCTACACGAGCAGGCGGCTATGATGAGCTTTCACATATGGTCGTACGACGCCCCATTCAGAGGTCATCACGTGGCTTCACATCACCCCATCGATGTTTTTAAGGTCACAGGTCAGCCCAAAGGTCACTGAATGTTAAAGGTCAACTAAAGGTTATGGGTCAAGGGTTCGACACCGTAACTGTTACACATATGGCCCTACAAAGCTATCCTTGGTTCATCTGAAGGTAGTTCAAGCTCGTTCTGCTGCACACCCGAAGACTGCTTTACCTAGCGTAGGGATGATTTCCCCTTCCAAAACAAGTGTTCGCACGTCTGGTAGGTTTGGCTACGTTAAAACCTTACCACTTTTTTCTTCGCCGAAGAATATCTGCGATTGCTTATTTACAAAAAATGTCATTTTAAATACACTCTTGGTGTAAATCATCGCACATTTCATGCTCTAACGACCACAACACCGTGGTTGCCGTACCGAATGGCTGCATGGATAAGAAATTGCTGGTGGTTTAGTTCTGGTTAACCCTGGTCAAAAGCGAAAAGGTGCATCTCCCTGACTACGTTTGTGGTCGAGTGACTGGCGGTCTCCACGGCAGGCGTCGCATCGAACACACGTAGCGTTAGGTGGAACGCATCAAAGTACACCGGCGTTTCATGCAGAACCCACTTTGATGCCCTGCGCATGCGATTCCAACAGACGCTTTCCCGCTCCGCTCGGTCAATGTGTGTGACCTCAAGGATGGAGTAGGCAGCATACCTGGGATGCCTCCTTTCCTCCTCTCCGCAACGCCGTGAGGGAGCGCACGTCTGCCGCTCCCCACGGCAGGCACCGCATCGAACACACCTAGCGTTAGTGGAACGCATCAAAGTACACCGGCGTTTTATGCAGAACCCACTTTGATGTTTTGCGCATGCGATTCCAACAGACGCTTTCCCGCTGCCCTCGGTCAATGTGTGTGACGTAACGGAGGGAGTCGGCAGCATACCTGGGATTCAAGTCCAAAATGCAGGAACTAATCATTACCTATATTCCAACCATAAGCATTAGCGAGTGTAGTTCCTCCCGTTGGTTTAATCCTGCACTCAAGCGTCTTAAAAACAAGAAGAATCGCTAATTCCGTACAGCCAAATTTACCAAGAGTCCAGAGGCGTAGCAGAAATACCGCATTACGTCCAAATTATATAATTCGGAAATTACTAAATCTAAACGTTCCTTTTATGAAACCACCCCGCCTAACTTACATCGAACTAACCCAAGACAATTTTGGAAAGCAGTTAATCCCAAAGATAAAGACAAATCAGTTTCATTAATGGATCAAACAGGACAGCCTGTCCCCAGTGACGAGGTAGCGGAAATACTCTATCTAACCTTTTCTTCTATTTTTACAAGACAACCAGATGATAACCTTCCGTATGTTTCCTCGCATAACCATCCCATCATGCCAGATATCACATTTTCACCCGAAGGAATCTTGAAACTAATCGAAACTTTAAAATTGACTTCATCAGCTGGCGTCCACGGCATCAATGCCAAAGTCCTCAAAAGCACCAAGGAAATCACCAGTGTTATTTTGTCCCACATTTTTCAGCAGCCACTGTCATCCAGCATCGTCCCTCATGATTGGAAGGTGGGTAAGATTGTTCCAGTTCCAAAGCCAGGTTCTACTAACTACCGGCCCATATCTCTAACCAGGGTCTGTTCCAAAATTATCGAGCACGTTATTTACTCGCAAATCACAAATTTCCTTACATCTGTTAAGTTCTTTCACCCTAACCAGCATGGATTTCTAAAAGGACTTTCATGTGACACTCAACTTGCCTTATTCCTTCACGACATAAGTACTAATGTAGACCTTAACATACCTGTTGACGCTCTCTTCATCGACTTCGAGAAGGCTTCCGACAAAGTCTCTCACAAACGCCTACTACTACAGCTTTCACAACTGAATCTTGACCCGCTCGTCTTCAGCTGGATACAGGCTTTCTTCACTAATCGTCAGCAGTTTGTTGAAGCCAACAACAAATCTTCACTCTCTGATGTACTCTCTGGTGTGCCGCAAGGTACAGTTCTTGGCCCTCTCCTTTTCATAATTTACATCAATGACTTGCCTAATAATATCTCATCAAACATACGCTTATTCGCCGACGATTGTGTCATTTACCGTTCTATTAATAGTGCAGCAGATAATAATGTTCTTCAAAGTGATCCATTAAGGCTGGAGGAATGGTGTCATAGATGGCTGATGGTCTTAAACACTAACTGTTCCGTTCTAAGGGAAAGAAAATATCGCGACCTATCAAATCCGTATTCAATAGCCAGCCTATAGAGCTCGTTGAGTCCGTAAAAACACTGGGAGTTACCTTTTCAAGCAATTTAACTTGGAATACACATATTGATTACATACGTTCAAAGGTCGCCTCAGCCTTTGGTATACTTGCGCGGTTTAGGCACATTCTTCCAATAAGGGTAAAGATCATACTTTACAATGCGTTAGTACTTTCTCATTTGCAATATTGTAACATAGTGTGGGGCACAACAGGCATAACAAATCTTAACAAGATACACCTGCTTCCGAAAAAAGCAGTGAGATGTATTGCCAATGTACCACTCTCTTCTCCCACCAGGAATATTTTTGTGAAGTATGAAATCCTTCCAATATTTGCGTTATATACTTATAGACTACTGTCATGTTACAAATCTCACCTAAAACACCCCGACAACCTCATCATTTTGCTTGCACAACTCCGAGAAAACGCCAGCTGCCGTGACACAAGACAGAGAAATTTGGTTTACCCCAACACCAAGAGCCTATTATGTGAATCAATCCTTATGTTATAACCTTCCAATTCTGCTGAACAGATTAAACGAAGAAAATTTTGACATAACCCGAAAATCAAAACACGAAGTTCGGGAATACTGTCGGGAGAACTCTTTTCCTTGAGAATTTCAGATGCAATCTTTCTGATTATTATGCACCATTCTTTGTATGATTATCTATGACCTTTTCATCGCATCGCATTTTATTTTGTCATTTTTGCATGATGTGCATAGGTGGCCTGCGAAGTGTTGATTTATTTACTTTTGCTTTGTATGTATGTATGTTTGTTGTATGTATAGCCGTCGCTTTTCCTCCTGTACTGCCGGGTATGTAAAGGAGCCGGGACCATTGTCAAGCTGTCGCCACAGCTTTTAGTCCCGGCTCCTCCTTTGTAAGAAAGGAATAAACTTCAACTTCAACTTCAAAACTGCGCTTGTTTCCTTTCACAGACGACAAAATTACCCTACCCCAAATTATCTTCTGAACGGTTCTAGTGTTTTACCCTGCAACTGCATTAAGTATCTTGGTGTTGACATCTCGGGTACCCTTAACTGGTCTACCCATATAACGCGGATAATTAACAATGTTAACAAAACTCTCGGCTACCTACTTCGTAATTTACGTCTAGCTTCACCAGCAGTTAAATTGCTAGCTTATGAAACATTAATTCGGCCAAAGTTAGAGTACGCATCAGCCATCTGGGACCCCGCTCAAATTAACCTAACCCACTGTGTTGAACTTGCACAAAATCGCGCCGTTAGATTCATCTACTCAAACTACTTATACTCCTCCAGTGTTACCTCCCTGAAAAATAATGCATGCCTACCTAACCTCAAGCAACGCCGTATTGTTACAAGGCTATGCTTGTATCACAAAATATATCATAACTTTACTCACAACTGTCCTATCCAACCTGCTCATCGTTCTTCAGCCCGCACAAGCCACCACAAGGCCGTTTACCCACCTCCTCTCGCACCGTGACCCATCTTCATTCCTTCTTCATCCAAACAGCGCGTGACTGGAACAGTCTTCCAGTACCATCCTTCTTACAAACCCGGACCATTTCAAGAAAGCCATCGAGAATATGTTCTATTAACACCAGGTTGTTAGCCCACCCCTCATGTAAAGCCCTCAAGGGCCCTTGAGGTATCTATAATGAATAAATAAATTCCTCCTTTCCTCCTCTCCGCAATGCCGTGACGGAGCGCAGATCTGCCGCTCTCCACGGCAGGCGTCGCATCGAACACACCTAGCGTTCCGCTGAACGCATCAACGTGCACCTTCGTTTTATGCAGAACCCACCTTGATGCCCTGCGCATGCGATTCCAGCAGATGCTTTCCAGGTCCGCTCTGTCAATGTGTGCGACGTCACGGAGGGAGTAGGCAGCACACCTGCGATGTCTCATTTTCTCCTCTCCACAACGCCGTGAGGGAGCGCATGTCTGCCGCTCTCCACGGCAGGCGTCGCATCGAACACACCTAGCGTTCCGCTGAACGCATCAATGTGCACCGTCGTTTTATGCAGAATCCACTTTGATGCACTGCGCGTGCGGTTCCAGGAGACGCTTTCCCGCTCCGCTCGGTCAAGGTGTGTGACGTCCCGGAGAGAGTAGGAAGCACACCTGGGATGCCTTCTTTTCTCCTCTCCGCAACGCCGTGAGGGTGCGCAGGTCTGCCGCTCTCCACGGCAGGCGTCGCATAGAACACACCTAGCGTTGGGCGGAACGCATCAAATTGCACCGGCGTTTTATGCAGAACCCACTTTGGTGCCCTGCGCATGCCATGCCGGTAGATGCTTTCCGGCTTGACCGAAGGTCAAGGTCAAAGTCGAGATAGTTGCTGTAACAGCCGCAGGTGTCGCTGCTCTAGCGGACGTCATAGTGTAGCCGCAGGCGTCGCATGCTGTAGCTGAAGCGCAGCAGCCTTTGAGTGGGGAAGACAGAAAGGTAAAAACGGGCACGGTGACTCGCGACGGCGGCGGGAGGGACAGCTAGCGGAATCCGGACGGCAACATGATGATTACCATTACATAGCTAATTACAAAAATTAACTTTCAATTTTCATCTCGCGGCTGTATGCAAAAGAGAACACTACTCTGGGAGAAGGTAACAAAAGATAGCTAGCTTTTTAGAAAATCAGAACGCCATTTATAGTACAAATATAAAGGAAAAAATAGACATTCCCTAGTTAACTCGTTGGCTACTCACACCATTTTGTACTTAACGGCACATATCGCGTGCTTAAATACTGCTCAAGACCGGCAATTCGTCATTGTGTGCTACGTTGCCTTAAATGACTATGCCTTCACAACCACGCTTTTCCTCGCGTATATACTGTGCGTTATTACAATTGGGTTTTAAGACACTTAAAAAGTGGCCTATCTACGCTTATTCACTGTCGTCGCCTTTACAATCTTAGCATGAGCCTGACTGTTCTCAGAAAAAAGTTAACATTTTGTTTCTGCTGAACCTCTAGTTTCATGACATGTTCGTACATATTGACTGCGTAGCTAATGAAAGAAATGCAAAACAAATTCGCTGCATTATGAAAATACCCATTCCAAAAAGTTGGTAGGTTTTATGTCATGTCAGAAAATAAGCTCACACAGCGCGAATTTGTTTAGTTTTCTAAAGAACCCAAGCTCCGTTGAAGGCAGGGCAAGACAAATTTTCATAAAGTACCTTGCGCTAGTGTTCCTAGCCAGTCCTACAACTAACCCTCTGATGTGCCTTCTTACGGAGTCTTCACCGATACATTTATAAAGAAAATTAAGCAAATGTGGTTAGGTTTTACACGTAGAAGCAAAGCTTAGGAGCACTATACGAACGCGAAGTAAATGAATTTTAAATTTTAGTGGAACTTTTTATCGATCATAAGTTACAAAAATGCTTGCCTAGAAGAACAATCCGAGAAAAA